>NW_017804575.1:3670515-3882170 GCF_001625305.1 Branchiostoma belcheri
ATGAAGAAGCAGGTGATGAAGAAGAAGCAGGTGATGAAGAAGAAGCAGCTGATGATGAAGAAGCAGGTGATGAAGAAGACGCAGGTGATGAAGAAGACGCAGGTGATGAGGAAGAAGCAGGCGAAGAAGAAGAAGAAGCAGGTGATGAAGAAGAAGCAGGTGATGAAGAAGGAGCAGGTGATGAGGAAGAAGCAGGCGAAGAAGAAGAAGAAGCAGGTGATGAAGAAGAAGCAGGTGATGAAGAAGAAGCAGGTGATGAGGAAGAAGCAGGCGAAGAAGAAGAAGAAGCAGGGTAATGAAGAAGAAGCAGGTGATGAAGAAGATGCAGGTGATGAAGAAGAGAAGCAGGTGATGACGAAGAAGAAGGTGATGAAGAAGACGCAGGTGATGAAGAAGAAGAAGCAGGCGATGAAGAAGCAGGCGATGAAGAAGAAGCAGGTGATGAAGAAGAAGCAGGTGATGAAGAAGACGCAGGTGATGAAGAGGAAGAAGCAGGTGATGAGGAAGAAGAAGCAGGTGATGAGGAAGAAGCAGGGGAAGAAGAAGAAGAAACAGGTGATGAAGAAGAAGCAGGTGATGAAGAAGAAGCAGGTGATGAAGAAGAAGCAGGTGATGAAGAAGATGCAGGTGATGAAGAGGAAGAAGCAGGTGATGAGGAAGAAGCAGGCGAAGAAGAAGAAGAAGCAGGTAATGAAGAAGAAGCAGGTGATGAAGAAGATGCAGGTGATGAAGAAGAAACAGGTGATGAGGAAGAAGCAGGTGATGAAGAAGACGCAGGTGATGAAGAAGACGCAGGTGATGAAGAAGACACAGGTGATGAAGAAGACGCAGGTGATGAAGAAGAAGAAGCAGGCGATGAAGAAGGAGCAGGTGATGAAGAAGACGCAGGTGATAAAGACGACGCAGGTGATGAAGAAGACGCAGGTGATGAAGAAGAAGAAGACAGGTGATGACGAAGAAGAAGCAGGTGATGAGGAAGAAGAAGCAGGTGATGAGGAAGAAGCAGGCGATGAAGAAGAAGAAGCAGGTGATGAGAAGAAGAAGCAGGCGATGAAGAAGACGCAGGTGATGAAGAAGAAGAAGCAGGTGATGGAGAAGAAGCCGGTGATGAAGAAGAAGCAGGCGATGAAGAAGAAGAAGCAGGCGATGAAGAAGAAGACGCAGGTGATGAAGAAGACGCAGGTGATGAAGAAGAAGAAGCAGGTGATGAAGAAACAGGTGATGACGAAGAAGCAGGTGATGAAGAAGAAGCAGGTGATGAAGAAGACGCAGGTGATGAAGAAGAAGAAGCAGGTGATGACGAAGAAGAAGCAGGTGATGAGGAAGAAGAAGCAGGTGATGAAGAAGAAGAAGCAGGCGATGAAGAAGACGCAGGTGATGAAGAAGAAGAAGCCGGTGATGAGGAAGAAGAAGAAGCAGGTGATGAAGAAGAAGCAGGTGATGAAGAGGACGCAGGTGAAGAAGAAGACGCAGGTGATGAAGAAGCAGGTGATGAAGAAGAAGCAGGCGATGAAGAAGAAGCAGGCGATGAAGAAGAAGCAGGCGATGAAGAAGAAGCAGGTGATGAGGAAGAAGCAGCCGATGAAGAAGAAGAAGCAGGTGATGAAGAAGAAGCAGGTGAAGAAGAAGAAGCAGGTGAAGAAGAAGCAGGTGATGAAGAAGAAGCAGGTGATGAAGAAGAAGCAGGCGATGATGAAGAAGACGCAGGTGATGAAGAAGAAGCAGGTGATGAGGAAGAAGCAGGCGATGAAGAAGAAGCAGGCGATGAAGAAGACGCAGGTGATGAAGAAGACGCAGGTGATGAAGAAGACGCAGGTGATGAAGAAGAAGAAGCAGGTGATGAAGAAGAAGAAGCAGGCGATGAAGAAGACGCAGGTGATGAAGAAGAAGAAGCAGGTGATGGAGAAGAAGCCGGTGATGAGGAAGAAGAAGAAGCAGGTGATGAAGAAGAAGCAGGTGATGAAGAGGACGCAGGTGATGAAGACGCAGGTGATGAAGAAGAAGAAGCAGGTGATGAAGAGGACGCAGGTGATGAAGACGCAGGTGATGAAGAAGAAGAAGCAGGTGATGAGGAAGAGGCAGGCGATGAGGAAGAAGCAGGTGATGAGGAAGAAGCAGGTGAAGAAGAAGAAGCAGGTGATGAAGAAGAAGCAGGCGATGAAGAAGAAGCAGGCGATGAAGAAGAAGCAGGTGATGAAGAAGAAGCAGGTGATGAGGAAGAAGCAGGTGATGAGGAAGAAGCAGGTGAAGAAGAAGAAGCAGGTGATGAAGAAGAAGAAGCAGGCGATAAAGAAGAAGAAGCAGGCGATGAAGAAGAAGAAGCAGGTGATGAAGAAGAAGCAAGTGAAGAAGAAGAAGAAGCAGGTGATGAAGACGAAGCAGGTGATGAAGAAGAAGAAGCAGGCGATGATGAAGAAGACGCAGGTGATGAAGAAGACGCAGGTGATGAAGAAGAAGCAGGTGATGAAGAAGACGCAGGTGATGACGAAGACGATGAAGGAGAAGGCAATGAGGAAAATGAAGGTGATGAAGAAGGAAGTGGGGAGTCAGAACGAAGGGATAGCTTTTTGTCTGACCTACAGAAAACAGTCGACTTTGAGAATCAGTTTTACAGAAATGGACACCTGTCTCCACATGAAAGCAAAGCAGCAAATGCAGTACGTGAATACATCGAGTTTGCAAAGTCCTGGGAAGCAAAAAAGAAAGGTGTTGAAATAAATAAAGAAAAGCCCATCTCTAAGAAAGACAATGAAATGGAAGAGAAGCGACTCGCCTTCATGAATGATCTTCAGGATACCCTTGAGTTCGAGAAGCAGTTCTACAAGAAAGGAATCATGTCTCCGCACGAGGAAAAGGCTGCAAAGGAAACTCGCGAGTTTCTGACATTTGGCCAAGCTTGGAAGGAGAAGAAGATCCATCTCATGGATCATGGGGGACAAACTGCAGACTCAGCCAAAAAAGAGGAACGTAAACTTGCAGAGCAACTGAAAGACCTACTTCATCAAAAGGATGCAGGCTCTGCTGTAGAAAAGAAGGCGGAGGAACTGTTTGAGATACTGGAATAGTTTGGGTGAGGCCAAGTGATAGGAAAAATGTACAACATAAACCCCATCAGTGTTCCTTATAAAAGGTAACAAGAGTTCCTATCACATATCACTTACATGTAGTTATGTATTATGACCACTTTATTCAATTAGATACTGAATTAAATGCAAGGGAGTTGGTGATGGTTTTCAGCACCAAGGACATAACTTGTTTTCTGTATCTGTATACCTGGTATAGCTGCCATCCAGCTAAGTAAATGATAAAAAACGGAAGGATTGAGGGTTAAGGATGGGCTTTAGTGTTTTAGGATTGGGAATGCATTAGCGGGATAGGAAAATTACCTTTATAATAAAAGATGTATGCATGCCATCATAGAGTGGTCTCTCATTGATGAAATGAAAAAAAGACAACAATAACACTCAAAACACACAATCATAGCACAATTGTATTCTGTACATGTTACACACAATTACAGGGTCATAGAGGATACAGAAAATGTACATATCTATATTCTTCCCTCTTTTTAAAGTCACAAATTTTAGGACCAAATTGACATACAATACACAAAACAAGGAATACACTTACACATAAAATTGTGACTGGTTATCATCGTCATCTTTTAAGTACTAAAATACGCATATTTAAGGTGCTTACAAAGCTCTTTAAATTCATATAAGTTCTATGGGATTTCCCAGTCGAAAAGAGACGTTCTACATGTATTGATAAAGGGCACATCAAGTGCTTTACTCACCAATAAACCGTATCATTTGCTGTGTGATGACTTTGCAGTGGAGAATTAACATCAAATACAGTGAAAATGAAACCACCACAAATATTTCAAGATTTAAAGTACATGACTTTGTACTTAGTGCATCTAAACATGTATGCAATAAAACATCAGGAAACATATTACTAGTAACCATATACAATACATCATTCAACCTCTAAAGATTCTTCTCTACAGGAAGATGAATAGATGAAAAGTCTCTCTAGTTGAGTTGGAAGAAGTCAATGACAGTCTGCAGGTCATAGTTGTCCAACAGCTCCATAAGTTGTGGGACCTTGGTGCGTACGTTCACACCCTTGAACTTGTGTTTGTCTATGAACAGGTCTGTGATCATCCCTGGATTTAAAAAGATGTGTAAAAGTTTAGATTTGACATTGTCTTCTAGCTGAAAGAGCAATCATTGCAAAACAGAATAATAAACTAGAAAGGTAACATTTGCAAAGCAAATGCATAATGTCTTACTCACATTCACCTATATGGTCAGATAGGAGTCTAAATCCCTCCTTCTATAAAATTGTAACATGATGTAACCCAACACTAGTTACCATGGTGACAGACGTCTGGTTCAGGTCATTGACCTTATTTGTTTGGAGAAGAAGAAGAAACAGAGCAGAAACAATGTTTTTTTTTTTGGTATACATACAGTAACAAATGAATAAAGAAACAAGAGTGTGTACCGTAAAGCCTCTCCAGTGCACACGGCTGTCGTTTGTACTCTGCCTGTAGTTCATCAGCGTTCTCTAGGATGTTGACGTATTCTGCCGACAGGAAGCTCAAGTCTGTCTCATGGATCTGAAGCTCCTGAAGATAAACACATGAAAGCATTGAATATATTTGTCTTTTTATGGAAATATCACCTGCAAAAACAACAACCCATTGTAACCTCTGGAACAATCTAATGCATGCTGATAATATTAGCCATAATAGAAGATTTGCTCTTACAGGTACAGTACTGTAGTTGTCATAAAGCATCTACAGGGCCTATTGTTTGGAGGGCTGCTAGGGCAATGTTGACATAATAACCAAAAATTTTTCCAAATGTATCAAAAATAAGTACATTTCTGTTAGCAACTTTCGTTAATTCTCAATAAAGTAAAGAGTACAAACCATGGTGTACTTTCAGACAGAAGGGTACCAAGTTCATGTAGTACCCATTTGAAGGCAGAGAATGTTATCATACCGTCATCTAACCTGGTTATGTAGTGGACAATTCCTGATGAGTTAGTAAATGTCTCACCTTGAGTGCATCTATGAGTTGGACCTTCTTGGCCAATAGGAGCTGGTACTCCAGTCGGGGGTGGATCAGCTGTAGTGTGTGGGGGATGGACTCATCGGACAGGTCTGCAGGAACAGAAAAAATTACTATGTCAGTTTCTGTCTAAGCTGGAGGCATCTCATTTTAGCAAACATAGAACAACTCAAGTATCACAGTATCGCAGCATGTTTGCATGGAAAATTCTACTATTTACCATCCAATGTATAACAGTACTATGCATCTGGAACATTTTGAGAAATCAAGTTTTGGTGTAATTGAGACAAGCCCTTAGCAATGTTTTCTTAAAAGGTACATCATGCTAAAAAGAAAGGATTCTACTTCATAGTTTTACAAGTCGGTGTCACACTATCCAATTTGGATTATTTTGTTGACCCCCAGATGGTAACCGTAATTCAAAACTGTCAGACAGTGGAGTATACAAATGTATTTAGCAAAAGCTCTTGAAGTGTTACATGATACGATATGAATCTTTATTTCATATTTCTGTCCAGATGGACTAACACAGGTGGCCATATGTGGTCTACAGCATGTACATTTGTAAGACATGAGTACAGAACAGTTCAACTCTAACAATATTGCATTCTAACACTATATATTGAAATTAAAATTACAGAATTAAAGAACTCTACCATATGTGATCTGGATGTTGACTTTGCGATGAGTGGCCTGTTTAGTGATGACGTCCTTCAGGATGGAGATAGTAGAGATGTTGTCTGATCGGAAGATGCCTTCTCCCTTCCTACAGGAGATTAAACACATGTAGGTTAGAAATGAAACCTACATACAATATGCTGTCAATTTAGGTTAGGCCACACCAAGTAAATTCTATGGATGACGTCCGCGCGCGCATTGATTTTGGCCTGTTCCTAGAAAAAAACAAGAAATTCCGCTTCCTGTAACTATGACCAAAGAGTCACGAAAGAGCCGCAAATCGTTAGATTGATGTGAAACCCGTAACGCGAAATGGGTAAAGAGCACATGCTTTGTTTCTGCAGGCCTGCAAAAATGTGATGAAAGAAACAGGACAGGACGACAACTGCTGTTCCACCTGATTTATTGCTGTTTTGATGATGAATAAAAGACTTCTAGCTTGTTAATCTGTGTCACCTCATTCAATTTGTGTCCTAATATTTGTCGTCTCTTAGTATATTTCTAATCTAGGCATCTTATTTTTTAGGGCCCTTCTTGTTTTTTTTCGCCCTCTTGCATTAGATATAGGGTCTCCAAAGGACATCATCCATAAAATTTACTTGGTGTGGCCTTACAAACAAATGCTCAGAACAATGCACAGGGAAGATTGAACCTAATTTCAGACAGACACAGACATACATGTAGCACTTAAAAGTCAATATATCTAGCAGGTAAAATTCATACCACAGGACATGAAATGTTCCAAAGCCACCTTGAGCAACAAAAACAGTTTACAGTGTTGAAGAAAGAAAGTCCTATTTTCATCCAGGACCTCCTTGGGTTTAAGTAAGAATTCAATATTAGTTTGCCACATACTTTGTACATAGGATGACGTTATTCACACAATCATGTATCTTAGGCCACACCAATTCAATTCTTGGTTAACAGATTTTTCTAGAAAAATAATGGAGCAGGAGGGCGAAAAAATAAAAAAATAAAAACAGGCCTAGGCATCCTACTATGGCCCAAAATGGTACGATAGGAGCCATGAAGTCAACACAATGAATTTTGAACTTTTAATGATACCACTCCATTGAAAGATGAAATAACTGTAACAACTAGGATGAAAAGGACTGTTTTGAACTGTTCAGGCCAAAATATGAGCATTTTGCAGTTGATTCTGAATTTTTATTTTTATTTGCACATCAGACAAAAATGAAGCGGGCGAATCCGTTAACCAAGAAATTAAATTGGTGTGGCCTTAGAAATGAAACCTACAATATGCTGTCAATTTAGGTTACAAACAAATGTTCAGAACAATGCACAGGGAAGGTTGAACCTAATTTCAGACAGACACAGACAGAGCACTTAAAAGTCAATATATCTAGCAGGTAAAATTGATACCACAGGACATGAAATGTTACAAAGCCACCTTGAGCAACAAAAACAGTTTACAGTGTTGAAGAAAGAAAGTCCTATTTTCATCCTCCTTGGGTTAAAGTAAGAATTCAATATTAGTTTGCCTGTGACATACGTATACTCTGTACGTAGGATGACGTTATTCACACATGTATCTTATCATTAGTTGTAGACGAACATACAAAAGTCCCTGTACTTTTTGTTGAGTTAAGGCCACACCAATCTAATTTGTTGTTTCTCGGATTTGCCCTGTCCATTTTTTTCAAATTTGCAAAAAAAAAAGATTTTAGGTTCTGAATCAACTGCAAAATGCTCAATGAAAGACATATTTTGGCCCCAACGGTTGAAGAAAGTCCTTTTCTTCCTAGTTGTTAAAATTTTGTTTCATTAAAAGTTCAAAAACTATTGCTTTGATTATAAACCAGCCTGGTATGTTGACTTTGCTTCAATGCTCATATTGTAACATTTCCGGCTATCATGGGGTGCGTTGGCCTGTTTTTTTTAAAATTTATTTCGCCCTGTCGCATCATATTTTTTCTGAAAATATCCGAGAAACAACAAATTAAATTGGTGTGGCCTAATAAAGAATCATTGATCCTTAAAAAGCCTTGTCCACAGGTGGTCTCACCTGTACGTGCACTCCAGCTGGGTGTCCAGGAATGTGTTGAGTAAGTAGAAGGTTGCAGAGTCGCCCACGGGCGTTCTCTCGGGCAGCTCCGGCAGACAGAAGCAGACCCAGGAGTGGATCTCGGCCATGCTGAAGTTCCCTGATATCTTCAGCACATTCATGGGCCTGGGAACAGGTAGCAGTTACAATGTATTGTACACTATACAATGATAAGCGCTTATTGCTGTTCACCTTTCTTTCTGCTTGTTCAATTGATTTCAATACGTTAGATCCTATAGATAAATTCAATTACATTCTCAGGGGAGATAACTAATACAGTACTCAAATAGGAAAATATGATTAAAGAATGTTTCGATCTTAGAGAACACGTTAGAGAATAGTTAACCTTTATTGTTACATCACACACTCTGTACGTAAGATGACGTTATCCACACATGTATTTAGCTTTGTTAGATCTTAAGTTAAGTTGTAGAAGACCATACAAAAGTCCCTGTACTTTTTTGTTGTGTCAATAAAGAATCTCCATGTTATTACTGATGCTATTATATGAATCTTCTTGACTTCCTGTTTATATGCAACAAGCAGTTGTTATGCCTACAAGCATTTTTCTTGTAAAATGAAAATGTAAGGATAAAACATTGGTTAGTAGTTGAATAAAACCAGGGCTGTTGATTGTTTCAAGTTTTTAAATCAATTTTTTATTATATCAGTACTACTTGTGATAACCTACTAGGTGGTAAATTAATTAACTGGTGGTGTTACAGCACAACATAACACAAAACGTAATGTTACAATCTATACATTATATACAATTGTTAGCTTATCACTTTATTGCCCCCCTTCTTTCTTCAGAATTTTTCTCAACAATCATGCCAAAAAATATGCTGAAGGAAGTACTAAGTTCTTCAGTCTGTTGTTGAATATCATTAACACAAAATGCAAGCTTGTACGTAACTCATATGAAGCAAATGTTTCTTACCTGCTCTCATCAAAGCTGTGTGTCCTCTGGTGTAGAGACAGGGGTTTGATGGAGTACTGCCTGACCTGGCAGGTCTTGGGCTGGATACGGGGGGTCACATATGCCTGGATAGTACCGTACTGACCCTCAATGGAACGGATCTACGATTAAACAACATATCCTGTCAGTATATTGGACGAGCATTTAATTAAGAAGTAAATATTATGGAGAATAATTGTGCTAAATTTTACTACGTACCAAATCAAAGCTGAAAAGTGCATCATAGCTGCATAATGTTATATTTGAGATGAATGACCTTGACCTTGGTGACTCACCTTGACCTCCAGCCTGGTGGTGTTGGCCTGACATCTGTAGGTGGCCAGAAGGAAGTTCCCACTCTGGACAAGGGGGAAAATGATCGAGTGACGCAAAAAAAAAACCCCATCAAACTATGAGAATGTAACGTTACAATATCTTGGGCGAATGCATGTGACAGACAAATGTCTCAAACCCGTTGCACATCCATGACCTTCCCATGACTTTGCTTCCAACCACTCCCCAACAAAAGGTTGACATTGCATTTGGAGTAGCTATTCTAGCTCCAGTTCGCTCTGGCTATGACTTTTCCAATTTTAGTTTGGTCAAAATTCAAAGCCAGTTTTGCAGACGACTTTAAAAGGCTGGTGGCAACCTTGTTGACCAACTCCCAACTCCAGATGACCTTGCTCTGGACTACAACTACAATCCCAAATACAGTCTGGAGAAGGTTGGCAGGCCACAGTTGGCTAACTCATGACAGCAGCTCAAGTTTTCTTACCTCAGGCTCCGTAGCGCTGAAGCTGACCACAGCTGAGTTCTTCTCCACATCCAGCAGATCAATGGGCACATCACTCTGTGGACAGGATAAATGCACCAGGTCAGCAGGGATAAAATATCAGTCTACATTCCTAATTAGTGCTGCATACCGGTTAAGGACTTGGATCCGGACTTGTAAGATTATTTAGGTTCAAGTCCCAAAAAACCTAAAAGTCAAGAACCGAGTCCGGACTTATTACCATAAAAGACCATTTCACACCCCTTTTCTTTCCAAAACAACATTGCAATTTTGCCAACATGCAATTTTGTATATGCCATGGGTTTTAGGTCCAGACTTACAAGTCCGTAACTGAACCTAAACCTCTGGACTTGAATCCGGACCTGAACCTAAAAGTGGGTTTAGGTATGCAGCACTATTCCTAATGAAACATATTCGTTAACAATTTGAAAAAAAAATGTCTCCCAGTCTTATAATGCAACCTCTTCTTGACTACACAGTTTGAGATATGTCATGATCAGTTTCTGAAGAGGTTGTATCATAACTTGTTGAGATATTAAAAGTTGGGACTTAAAAGTCATTCCCAATGTCTTTTAAATTTACAGTGAATTAAGTGTGACTAAAAAGTAAGATGGAATAAATTCACTACTTATGTCCTTCTAGGAAGACAGTTTAATACACATTTCATGATATTGACGGTGAAGTTCTAGCAGATAATATCACTGCTGATACTGTCAAGTATATAAAAATACATGTCACTGATAGACAAATGCAACATCTCTGTATGGTCAGTTAAATAAAAAATCCTGCACAGCAACACTTCACAAAAGAAACAAACTAGAAAGACCGACATTTGCTTTGGAGCAAATACAGCATATTTCAGTCCATAATAGTAGATGAAGTAATGATCTTAGGCACATAAAATTGAATGTGTGGGTCATTGCGCACGACTTACATGCAAAGTGACCCCAGGTAACCCGCAATGTTCGATGGCCAACGGCAGATGGAACGGGCCATTCTTTAGATCGAACGTGGAACGGGTACAGTACTTTTGGTCCTTTTTTGGCTGAAAATATCCATTTAAGTCCCCCAAATGAGTCATTTAGAGGTGGTGTATGCCAAATATGTGACTGCTATTCTTTAGACACATGTTCAAGGTACCCTTATACCGAATTTAAGATCATTTGGTTGTAATACCAGGGCTCAGGATCAAACAATCCATTTTTTGTCAAAAAATGCCCCAAAAAACCTTCATAAAAATTTTTCAAAGGCATGTATCAAAAAAATGAAAAAAAAAAACACCTGAGGGTATTTGCCCACTCTACCTCCATGCCAAATTTCAAGTCATTTGGCTGACAAATGACAGAGTTGAATCCCTTTGACTGTTTGGCAGGAGGAGAAGAAACATGAGAGAACACAATATATTTCATCCATACCATATGGTATGGACTGAAATATAAAATTTAATAGAAATTGATTCCACAAATGGAAAGAGGCTCACCTGAAGTAGTACATTATCGATGGCCGACTGGACCTCCAGAGACAGGGTGTAACTGGCGTCGTCCTTACTGAGGGTGAACTTGTCGTTGATGTTGAAGAAGGGGACGGCTGAGATGGCCTTGCTGCTGTGGGCCGTCGCCTGGTACTTCTCACGCTCGCGTGCGACCTTCTGCTGGATCTCTTCCAGCTCTTGTCTGGAAACAGTCGAGACACATTTAAATATATTGCACAATGCATTGTGACAAAAACATTTGATTTGTATGTTTGGGACCATGTATGTTTCGGAATGCATCTAGAGCAGCAACACCTGTGCTGCAGTGCAATGTGAAGCATTCAGAATTGCCATGAGGAAGGTGACAGACTGTCACAGAAACGTTGGCTGTGAATAAAACACTTGGTTATGTAAAAAGCGTCTCTTTACTAAAAAAAGAGGATCTCTACCTCACTAATGATGCTCCTCTGTACATGTGCATATGCCATTGATGAAGTATACATTTACAAATAGGTGACATAAATGTTGACATTTGTCAATGCTACCCACTAAACTAAGGTATTACTTTTAAAGGAAAACTAAACCTTGAATTAATGAGTGGGAGAGTGGTGGAAAACAAAACAGAAGATTGGGAAATGTTCATGAAAACACAAAAAGTTTCTTGACCATACTGAAAACACAAAAGGTTTCTTGATCCTACTCAATATTTCTAACCCTTTCCTTGGTGAAGTAGTCTTTTGGCATCACATTTGTATTAGTTATGGGGTAAGGCAGGAGGGAGAAGTTTAATGGCACAGCCCAATAGAAGTTGTACATGTATTTACTTGAGAGTCTTGATCCTGGCCTGTGTCTCCACGTTGACTTGCACCTCGTCTCCCGGCCCCGCCTCCTTCTCCTGAGGCTCTGTAGTCAAACCCTGGATCCAGCCTGGATGGGGTGGCATGGGTATGTGTTATTAGTTCTAATTATGTTTATCGAAGGAAAACATATTGTTTTTGCTCAGTTTCTTCCTCTTCTTCTCCAAATACTGACCTCTGACCTGGCCAATGACCTGATTTGTTGACGTCTGTCAACATGGTAACTGGGATTACATAATGTTGCAATTTCATAGTAGAAGGGATTCAGACCCCTGTCACCATATATGTGAATGTTTGAGTAAGAATTAACAGAGCAGACCATGTGCGAAGGTAAACATTATGCATTTGCTTTGCAAATGTTACTTTTCTAGTTTGTCAATGATCTATCATTATACCAAATTATCATATAGCCAGAAGACTTCGACTAATCAGAAGGCTCCATTTCCCATCAGTTATCAGGCTGTAATATCAAAAGTGGTCAGTTATTAGAATAACCAAGCACTTTTTGGACCGTACCATTATACATGGGACAGGACACTGACAGTAGTGTTAAGACTTGAAGTATTTATCTAATAAATAAACAACGTATTGTAGTTTATTTTGAATAATTCATTTGAAAATACAATTTAATTAAAAAAGATTTAAATGAAGTCTAAACAGAAAAAAAAACTCAACATAATTTTTGATACCCCCACCAAAAGTGCTACTGTTCCAATGTGACATGGTCACAGCAGACGACCTCCCCAAAATGCTAGCTTTACATTAAGACACATAAGGCCACACCAATTTATTTCCTTGGTTAACGGATTCGCCGCTTCGTTTTTTTGCCAAAATAAAATAAAAATAAAAACAGAACAAAAATCCATACTCTCGGGTCCCGAATTGGGGCCCCAAAGTCCACCCGGTACGTTGTAATTTTTCAAAATTTGGGCATAGTTAACAGCGTTAAAAATACATTGCTTCAAGGCAGAAACATTTTTCTGAGTGCAATTTGTTCGGAAAGCTAGGTTGCCTCTTCAAAAGTTCGTCAAAAAAATTCTTTTGATATAGAACTCGCCCCCACCCCCTTTGCACATGTCACCATTCATGGGACAAAACTTCACTGACGACAGTCAAACGTACGGCAGATTTAATAAGTCACCAAGTTTACCTGTAACAACATATCATCTCCCTTTTAGATATATATTATATTTCATTTAGAAACACGTATTGTGTCGGAAACGTGCTAGTAACGGGCGTTAAAAGTACAATGTAATCGGCCGAACGTATAAACTCGGCCTGAGCGGCACATGCACACACACCTTCAAAACGATCTTTTTTTCCAGGGAATATGTAAAAATAACACGACATAACAATGTATTCTGGCATCACAAACTGTATTACTTTCAAAAAGTACAAAATCCTACCACAAACATGGGAATTTGGCAAAGTAAGAAGTCCTCCATGCACGTAAGTCCATTCACTATTTCTCACGGTCGGAAGAGTCCACTTCGAGTAGGGGGAAACAGGTTCTTTTAATTATAGAAATTACTCTGTGAAAAATACTACTTGTGCATGTGGCATTCTAACAAAGTTACATCTTATTTAGATACCTATAAACAGGAGTACAATTGCAAATAATACATCAATTATTACATCTAAATTCTTTAATAAAATGGTTCCCCCTACAAATAAAAACCCCCATACATCAAAGACTTTATAGTGAAACCCTAGATCATTGAATTTGTGGCAACTTGAAGAGTGTGACAATGTGGCTATTTCTTTGAATGATGGCTATGTATAATGTAGCTGTAGCATACCTAAAGTGAAAAATAGGAAATATAAAATGTATAGATCTACTACCGGTAGTATTTGGGAATTGGGGAAAGATAAAAGAAGAAATAAAATATCTGTAAAAGTAGTTAATTCTTTTGCCAATAACTTTTACACATTCCTGGAAATTTGTCTAAAGCATATATTTAGGATATTGTAAATTTCAAGCTCTAAATAACTTCCATATCAGCCAGACACAATAGAATGCCCAGCCCAGTGGTAAGCTGTGTGCCCTGAACTAAGAACAATGGGATCTGAACAGAGCACCCTGATTTAAACCACTCTTTGGAACTTTGAAAGATGAATAAAAGTGAAACCAGTTGGATGGGAGTCTTGTCAACGGACAGTTTGTTGTTCATACAGTAAAGATGTGTATCTTGCAAAATAATACGAATAATTGTAAAGGGATGTAAGAGAAGTTGCTCATGTACATGTAGTAATGGTCCTTTCAGTTCAATAAGTGTCTAATATAATGTCTTATATCATTTTGTAACTTAACTTAATGGATTGCTTACTACATGGCTGTATGGCAGGTGGTCTCAAATTTTTATTTTTATTTTTTTTTCGCCCGCCCGCTCCATTTTTTTTCTAGAAAAATCCGTTAACCAAGAAATTAAATTGGTGTGGCCTAAAAGAAAATTTCTACTTGAGAGAACTTTAGGCTGTTTCTTAGGCAGAATACAGTTACAGACAGAACTTGCACTTCTTGTCCCACCGCTCATAACCTTTCAGCGTGCCACTAGGTTCTCTTCCAGTTCTCATCAATACACCGTTAACATACCTGTCTCCAAGTCATTTTACAACAACAGCTTCTTTCCCCGGACTGCAAAATTATGGAACTCTCTTCCAAACAGATGCTTTCCGTCCGACTACAATCCACAAAGCTTCAAAACAAAGGTCCACCGCCATCTCCTGACATAACTACATTATACTCACTTAAGTACCTCTAGCTCTATGCCTAGAAGTGGCCCAAAATAATTGGCCTTGCATTGAGCGACACCGTTAAAAAAAAAAAGACAGGAACAGACATAGGGCTACTCCTACAATGTATGTCCCTAGGACTCCATGGCAATATTCCACAGGTGACAGCACGTAACAGCTGTCTAACACATACCTGCATACGTGGCAGCAACTATCTCATCATACCCAGCTGTAGCAACAACCCCACCCTGAATAGACGTCACACTCTCATTCAGTTGCTGCAGAAAGGCATAAGAATTACACATTGTACTTAAAAGTAACAGCTTCTTATTGTTTAATACAAGATAGGATGCAAGGATATTGGAGCAGACTGTCTTACCATTGAAGGTCCAGAAATCATTGGTGTACTTCTACCTTTTAACATGGAAAAATATTCTGCAACTAGAGACGTACCATTTGCAAAGCAAATGCATAATGTTTACCTTCGGACATGGTCTGCTCTGTTAATTCTTACTCAAACACATTCACATATATGTACTACTAGTATATGGTGACAGGAGCAGAGCAGACCATAAAATTGCAACATTATGTAACCCAACACCAGTCACCATGGTAACAGATGTCAACAAATCATGTCATTGGTTAGGTCATAGGTCACTGTTTGGAGAAGAAGAAGAAGAAGAGGAAGAAACTGAGTAAAAACAATATGTTTTCCTTTGGTAAACATAACAAGTTAAAATTCTATAATAGATGAATTACTGAAGTAAATTGGCATATGAAGAACTGCCAAGTCAAGTCAAATTGGCATAACCAAGGCTGCGAATCAAAATTTAGTCTTGATCTGGCTGTTTCTCTCCATTGATTGTAAGGGGGCTATTCCAGTTTTACACTCTGCTTGCACATAAATTATGCAGACCAATGATATGTGACCAACTTACGTGACTGAAGCGTAGTACAGGTTCGTCTGTCTCGTTGTAACCGAAGACCTCCACCAGCCCGTCATCCCGTCCCACCAACAGGTCCTGTACGCCGTCCGACGTGATGTCATAGTTGTCCAGACACAGAATACCTGAAGGTGGGCAAAGATCAAACTTTATCTGTATCTGTATCTGTATAGCCGGTATAACCGCCTTTCAGCGTAACACACCAGCTTCGCAGGCACGCGGCGCGGCGGCAGCTGGCTATATTACACCAATCGACTTGTTACACCAAACCCTTGAACTTCTAACTCTAGACACAAAGCTATCTAATGACAATGGCCCTACTGTACTTGGTGACAGTGAGTTCCACTCTGCGATAGTTCTAGGAAAGAATGAATTCTTGAACACCTCGATCCTCGGTTGATAACTCTGGTACTTGAAGGCATGGCTATTTCTAATGTTCTCTTCTGGGCTGATATTAGGTACTTAGTAGTTGGGACGTCCACCAGTTTATTACTCATTTTGTACATCATGCATAGTCTGGACATTTTAATGTCTTGTCACTGGTAAACAGTTATAATATTATACCTTCATTTGCTGATGAAGGTTATAGGTAGTAATGAGAGGCAAGAAAACTCAAGGAACTGGATAGAATATGAAACCTGTCATTTCTAGACACTCCTAGCAGAATCCACTCACTTCGTTTTCTAAAATATGATCTGCTTAAAACAGTACGTAATATGAGCTAAATTATACCCTTTCAGTACATGTTTTTCCTATGTGAGATTAAAAATACGGTCTTGACTGCACTAATGAGTAACTGTCTTACCTCCATGACCTTTCTCATTGGGCAGCTCCCATCTGTGACTTGGGGACAGACTGTAAAAGACAGAAAAATTCTGTTTTGATATCCTTGGAAAAGGAAGTACAGCTTGCATGAATTAAGACTCCTAAGGATAGTAAAAGTGTTTCAGGTATGCTGACAAAAAAGGCTGCGTTTTGTGTTCTTCCCATTTTTTTGCTTTGATGATTCTACCATTCATTTAGTACAGGGCTTACAATGTAACCAGTATAAAGAAACTGCATTCTGTATTTACATGACATGTAAATACACATGTTGTATGTATTTACCTTTCAGTCGTATTGTCAGATTTAAGAATTGTCCTGTACTATCACTGTTGCGACTCCTGAACACAACTAAATGAACTGGAAGAAGTCCAAACTAGACTTATGCAAATGTTGTACCTGTATATAGAAATGTATCATTTTATTGGTTTCACATTATATTGGAAACACTTTTAAATGTGCAATATATGAAATGTACAGAAGGCATAATTCAGCCTTTGGCTGCAATGCCTTCTTTTAACCAATAAACCAGTTTTGATTGATTGATTGATTGATAATTACTTTACAGTTATTCATTAGTCAACAGCCTTTGGCTGCAATGCCTTTTTTTTACCAATAAACCAGTTTTGATTGATTGATTGATTGATTGATTGATTGATTGATTGATTGATTGATGTACAAAAAACACTGACCTGTTAATCTGCACCATCCCAACTTTTCCATCAGATGTTCCATACAACAGCTCATTCCCCTCTACACCTAAGGAAACAAGCGTGATGAATCTAGTTTAGTTAATGTGCCTGTCGAAAGCATAGCGGAAGAGGAGCAATTCAGTTTGCTGTACATTCTTACATCATTGCCTTGGAGTCAGCCTGGTTGAGAAGTTGAAGAAAATTAAACTGTTCTCCAACTCAAAAATGAAATTAACTCACCAGAAATTGGTTGAGAAGTTTTTTTGTAAAATCTTTGTCTTATACTGTCTTTGGACTGTTCAATCTGAAAGTAGATTAACTGAGGAAACCCACATCACCCTCAAACTTGCTCTGTTGTTATCATCACCATCATCAGTTGTATGACTTTTCAATACTTTTAAAAATTTTGCCAGCAATGTCAGTGGACATAGATGGAGGACAGTAACTCTTGAACAGAGTGAGTGAACTTACCCAGTAGCTACAGTCTGACTGAACATGCTATGGTGAAAATTTCATGTATTATCTGATACTACAAAAGATCTTTGTTTGACTTTTTCCTATTCTTTTCCACTTGATATCATGCTGGTACCACGACAGTGCAATACCACACATGGTACGATTGCTGAACTTGTAAAATGCTCCGTCAATTTTATCCTGTTTGTAAATGTTTTTAAATATGGTTGAGATAATGGATGAGATATTGTTTTAATGAAACTCATGGAAACAGCTCCCATGCAATTCAGCCTCTGGCTGCCAGGTGGGACTGTCCATACGAATAATGTATTGTATATAAACCATTATTATTATTATACTATTCTTACCTCCATTGCCATTGAGGAGACAAAGGGTCTGTGGTGGACCAGGTACTTCCACTTCATATAGAAGGTCCGACTCCTATAAAAAACAAACAGAAAAGTGGAATGGGGTAAAACATCTGCATTATGTTTCTGTAAAAAAATGAGAGCAAAGCATACTCACCATTTGAAGAAACAACTATGCCGCTTGCAAAAAATCTCTTTTCTGAATTTCTTTCATATCTTTAGTCTTTCATACCTTGTTAATAACTTCAACAGAAAAGATAATGTAAGAAAGGGCACTTGATTGTTGTCAAGAAAAGAGGCTCCAATCTGGAGGTGTTGCCAAAAAGAGACTGTATGTCAGGGCACGAAAATAATGGTGTCCCGATGGCCACTGACCACTAAAATTTAGACCGGGACAACTAGAAAGTCACTTTGGGACATTTTTGGGACAATAGAACAATAATCAACATCAGAATATCAGTCCTTCTTTCATTGATCAGGCATGCGTCCCGGCTTTTGGCTCCGGGAATGCCCCTTAAGTTTCTTGTGTACTCTGCAATTATACCGGTAGTACGCCTGGGAGTCAGATAAATAATAAATAAGCAAAATAAAGTTGACTTCAAGTTGTTGTCATACATACTTCCCGATAAACAGGTTGGGACAGTTCAACCTCACTTCAGGACAATTGAAATTTATTTTCGGAACAATGCTGGAACAATAGGAAAAAAAAGTTTTTACAAAAAGTTAATTTTGAGGCTTGTATGTTACCTGTAGCACCCTGAGCACCCTGTCCTGACAGGCCAGGACTGAGGTTAGCAGGGAGAACTTGTCCAGCGGCAGACACAGGACATCGTTGATCTTGTCAGGGGCCAGGAAGTAGTTCTGGTCTTTCAGGTCGTGGAAGTGGTTGAACACATAGGTGCCAGTCAGGAACAGGTCACTGCCTGTTACATACCTGAATATGACAAGCATTAGTTAGCATTAGTGGATGATATTGATACATGAAGCGTCTGCAACTGACAGTTTCCAAAATGTATCCATTTGCTTGAGTAACAATTTCTTTGTGCATTAGTCAGCATTGTTAGACTGAAATAAAATTTGTATACATCCTGATGAAATTGCATATAACTACACAACAAGCCATAGCTTATAACTTCACAGTGGTCGAAATACTTTTTTTCAGTGCTCTGCAATATTGCAGAAGAGTCCAAATTTTGTTCTGCAATTTGGAAACCCTTTCTGCAAATACACAAGCCTCCATACTACAACCTTCTCATTTAACCAATAATTCCTTTTTTACATCATATATAGCTTTGTAAATCTGTACAGTAGCATTACTGGACTGCAGGAGAATTTCAGGTTTATAAGCATGAACTATGGATTGATATGCAAATTAGTGAAGACAATTTTTTTGAAGTCCAAAAGGAAACAAAAGTTAGACAAGTCAAGACAAGGATGATGCAAATTAGTGAAGAAGCTCCTGTTGTTTCAGAAAGTCTGTCCCTGGGGCCTGGAAGTTTTAGTTTGCTAAATTGAAAACTAATGAATCTGGAGCCTATTTTTCCTTCTGCAAAATTGCAGACTGGATAATTTTTTCTTCTGCAATCTTGAAAATCTATCTGCAGATTGCAGACTGCAGGCAGGTATTTCGAACACTGCTTCATCTCTGAGGGAGTGAAGTATTGTTTTTTGCATGTCTGTGTCTCCATGTTTCCATACTGCAATTTCTATAAGTCCAGCAAGAGGGCACTAACCATCAAGGGTAGTCTGCAAAGATGGGTCAACAAGCCTAATTCAGGTGATTGCAAAAGGCTTTTAAGTTTAAGCTGAATTCAAGGCATCTTTTTCTCCCAGTTAATATGAGAATGGCAAAAGGCCTGAGAATGGGAACCTATTTTCATGGATGTTATACTAGTAGTTCCTCCAAACTGTGTAACAGTCATACAAAGTTTACAACTGAGCAGGTTTTTTTACTGCACGAGAATACATTTGTATATTCAAGAACTATTTCTGAGAAAAGAAGAACATCATTATCTCTTGCCTAAGTTACTGCAACTCTTGTAATGTTTACGCTGGTTTCATTTCCTCTTAGTTTTGGCCACAGCAAGTAATTTTATGGATGACATCGGCGCGGGCGTAAATTTTCGCCTGATTTGGGGAAAAAACCCAAGAAATTCTGTTGCCTTCTGACAGTGGTCAACATGCCAAAAATGGGCAAAGATGTCTGTTGCCATGCTGGAAGGTGGATGGCAAATATCTATGAAGAGATCGATAGAGTAGACAAGAAAATTCTCTGATTTAATGTTTTGTTTCTTACTTTGATGCAGTGATATGTGATGCTGGTTGTGTATATGTGATGTTCCCACTAAATAAAAACTATTTGTACAATGATTGAGTCAAAATTGCAAAATGTAGGAACCTTGTTTTTTTCGGCCCACCTTGTTTTTTTTTCGCCCGCTCGCATTAGATTTGGAGTCTGCTAAGGATGTCATCCATAAAATTTACTTGCTGTGGCCTTTGTATATACACATTGGGAGGAAGAGGAACAGAGATAACTCACATTGCCTGCGGGGGCTCTGCCAGGTTAGTGTTGAACCCCAGGAACTGTTTGCCCTTCTTGGAGTAACCTCTGACCTCCGTCCCGCTGGACACAAAGATTCTGTCGGCTACAGACCCGGGCGGTCCTCCCAACTCCAGCCGCTTGATAGCCTGGCTGGGGAGGGTCTTAAACACCGGCTGTAGGTGGAACAAAAAGTGTAAAACATGTCACAAAGTTAAATTAGGCCACAACATGTAAATTTTATGGATGCCATTCTCCGCAGACTCCAAATCTAATGCGAGCGGGCGAAAAAAAAAACAAGGCGGGCTGAAAAAACAAGGTTCCTATAATTTAAAATTTTGACTCAATCATTGTACAAATGGTTTTGATTCAGTGGGAACATCACATATACACAGCCAGCATCACATATCACTGCATCAAAGTAAGAAACAAAACATTAAATCAGAGCCTTTACTTGTCTCCTCTCTTCATAGCTATCTGCCATCCACCTTCCGGCATGGCAACAGACATCTTTGCCCATTTTCGGCATGTTGACCACTGTCATGACGTCAGAAGGCAACAATTTTTCTTGTGTTTTTTTCCAAAATCAGGCGAAAATTAATGCGCGCGCTGATGACATCCATAAAAATTACTTGCTGTGGCCTTATTATACTCCTAGTAAATTCAAACTCTACTACTGGGTAAACTATGGAGATTGCTTCTGGACATTTTGAGTGACATCCACCTCTCTTCTTCAGCCTCACTGATAAAAAGATCCTGAAGTTATCTCCATAATTTATCCAGTAAAAGTTTGAATTCACTAGACTATATATGTAACCTTGACCAACACATTAAACTATTATAAACAATTTATAGTCTCTTCTCCTGCTAATGATATATGTTTAATAGCATCTCTTCCAACAAGGGAAAAAGTAATATTAAAGTTAAGCTGAAGAAAGGCAATTTGGGGCCACTAAATGTAAACTACATGTACTTTGTACCTTACATACTATTACACGTTTCCTTACATACTATTACACGTTTCCTATCTGGTAGCTTCATGGAGAGATTTGGACTAAAAACACAATTCAATTTTTTACTTAACTAGGCAGATCATTGACACTACATACCTAACGTTTTTGAGGGGGGCAATGATTATATAAGAAACAGCCATAAGGGAATAGGTGTGGCATTCGGAGTCTTGAAATAATTGGGATGACCTTCAGGCATGTGTGGAAGTTTAGGCATAACATACAGTAATGGGTACCTGGGTTCCCCACCCACTGGTCTTGTTGGGACAACAAAGTTACAAAGGTCCTTGTGATGTGTTTGTCATGTCAGGTATGCTGGAATTCTCACCGTATTTACTGTCAGATACAAAAATCTCAAGAAAACAAGACTCTGTAACCATTCTTCTTCTTCAGTCAGACTCAAATTGTAGTGCTTAAGACGAAGCCTAATGCTTTTTCGGTAGCTGATAGTCCAATGTAGTTTGTTTGTTTTGTATAACCGGTAAACCACCTTTTTAGGCGTAACACACCAGTTTTGTACATGTACGTACAAGCTGCGTAAGACCAGACTGTAATGTTTCAACCACTCACACCAGGAAGGTCCCCTACTCTTTTTGATAAGTGTGGTGGGTTCTTTAACGTGCGTGGGGTGTGGCAGGACCTCCACTTAACATCCTATCCGAGGGACGTCCCTAACCGAAGCTAGGTACTCATTTACACCTGAGTGAAGTGAGGAAAGTCGGGTAAAGTGCCTTTCCCAAGGGTACAACTTTGGTGGCATCGGGCAGGATTCGAACCCGGGACCTCTTGGGCAGCTGCTCTTGGGTCTGAGCTGAAACTATTGTTATGCCACACGACCCCACAAAGGTTGTAGTACCTACTACTTACCACTGTTTCCTTTTTCTTCATCCCAAAACATGTTACAACTCCCTCGTGGTCTCCTACAGTCACCTGCAAACGAAACATCCAATTAATTTTTTTGTTTGCAGACATACTGGAAAGATTTAGTGTTTTTTGGTAAGCTTTGGTAAGTTGAAAAAGGCTGAAATACTTGGCACCAGTCCAGTGTTGTCTTCAGCATTCTGACCCGTAGAATCCAGGGCAGATTGCTGAGGTTGAAAACTAAAGTAGTGGGTACCAAGCAGGGCTCTAGCTAGCTTGAATTTTTTTTTTGTCAGCCCAGGTACTAGGTCAATGATAGGAGTTGGGGAAAGGAGCATCGTAGGTGCCTCCTCTGGGAAATTTTGGATTTTCAAGCCTTCAAAAACGCAATTTCCCGCATTTTGAGAGGCAAATCATGGTGTTGAGAGTGATTGTTGGTGGTCCCAAAATTTTTGTTAATTTTGTCTGTCAAGGTTGACAGATTGGTTTTGAAAACTTTCAGTCACACGTTGCAAAGTTCCGGTAATGTGACGGAAAAACTGGTGTTGACTAGAGCCCTGGTACCAAGGGAACAAGTTATGTATTAATTCTGAAGTTATCTTGAGTCCTTACATTTCCCCTTTCTCCTGTTATACCAGCATTTTCTCTAACAGGAATTCTAGTCTTTTCCGCTAAGCCAAAAAGGATGTCTGTTTCTGGGTGGCATTTGATTGGGGAAATGATAATAAATGAAGAAGTTGTGAATGGATTGTGTATCCTGTATAATGACTGGCACCTGAACTTTAACTTTATTTTATAGGAAGTGTGCAATTACTTACAGAGTTTTGGGAACATTTTTGAGAACAGGAAATCAGCAGTCTTACCTTCTGAATAGCTCTCTTCCCTGATGCTGGTAGCAGCTTCATGGTCTTAGGAGAAGTTACTGCCACCTGTTAGATTTAAAAAAAATTAGTGACATTCAAAATAATGTATTATTAGGCCACGACAAGTAACTTTTGTGGATGACATCAGCGTGTGCATTAATTTTCGCCCGATTTTGAAAAAGAAATTTTGCCAAGAATGGGCAAAGATGTCTGTTGCCATGCCGGAACGTGGATGGCAGATAAATATTATATGAAGCGAGGAGGGGAAGAGTTTATGAAGGGGTAAGAGGAGTGCAATGGCCTACAATTTAGTCAACACATCAACAGGACATATCGTCCAAAAGCCATGTATCATTTTCCTATTAATAATAAATACCATCTCGCCTCCAGTTTTACTTTCCCTATTTCACAATCGTTATTAGTTTGCCTGTTAATTATATCAAACCAGCAATCAGGTTTCAAAGGAATGATCACAGGGTTTAAATGACGCTTTTCCTGAGAATTGGGAACTCAAAAATACTGTAACATCTGTGTCCATAATAATATCGCCACCTTGAGAAACAGTGTTAAGTTAAAGATATTTTTACTGCAACATACTTTTGGTATGCACTCCTTCCCACATCAAATGTACATACCTAGGGTATGTTGCAGTAAAAATATCTTTAAGCACACTGTTTCTCAAGGTGGCGATATTATGGACCGGTCCCTGGTGATATTATGGACACAGATGTTATACCTCAAATTCTTTCCACCTAACATCTGCTTGAAGATAAGAAGATCACGATCAAAACCAAGTTAATTAACGTTAACACTAACCTGCGTGTAGTCAACACGGGATAGGTTTAATTCCATCATCTTGACACCTCGGTTATGTGCACTCTACCAAGTATGAAAGATCAGGAAATCGTCTTGAAATTTGCAAGTATACGACCCACAAGTTGTTGATAGTAACCAAGCATCAAGGTGGGGAGGGGGGTCAGAAGCAACATGCAGTTACGGGAACGAATTGCATCCTTCCACCACTTTCTGCTACATAACGATGTAGGACGTAACGCTCTGATTCCAGATTTTGAAGTCTTTTCACCCTATCGGAAAGGAAATCCGTAAAAAACGTGCTAAGATTCAGACATAAACAATCTATCCTCTTCCCGGTCCGAAAAATGTAATGATTTTCCCGCACGTCGATCTTATGATGCATAGTGATTGGTTAATGGACTATCAAAGTCTGCATACTGTTACTCGGATTGGTTGATGAATATCCAATTTGACCAATCACAGAAGACTAGCATTCGGGGCACCCATAATTTTGGCGGGAAATTTGAAATGATGGCACTTCCTCGCATGCGTGGCGTGAACGCACAGTCCCTTTCAAGTAGCAGGGGACTGTTCAGTATTTATCAAGAGGAAGACTGACGAAAAAGATGCGCACGGAGATGTATAACTTGTCGTGCATTTGTAACGTTGAGTTTGTTAGTTAAACTTTTTTTAAAGAAGTCGCTCAAAACATGAAAATTGATGACTTAGAATATCCGTTAGAATATCCGTTACACAGTTTTTTCTTCGTTTATGATTAATTTATATCTCCATCATTACAAAACTATGTTTATATAGTACAAAATTGCAAAGTCCCTACCTTTGGGTGTTGTTTTACCCATCAAATAATTGTCTCAAGTTTGTTAAACTTGACTCATTGACAAAAGACAATGTCCCTGCAATAAACAAAGCTGTATTGTTTCAAATATGTGGCCAATCAATCTTTTAGGTCGGCTCTTTTTGGGGCAAAAATAACATTTTTCTTTCCCTTAGAGTTCATTGGCATTCATTTTGCCATTAATTTTTGAGTGTGAAAATGCTATCCTATGTTAAAAGTGTCTATATAATGTCCTTGGTATGAATACGGAGGTTATAATGAAAATAAAAGAACCGTAAATCCATAAACAATAACGCTGAAATGCTTTTTTTTTTACTTTTTCAAAACAAAGGCGAAAGGGAGCCCTGGAAAATGCCTGGAACTGTATCATTATCGGGTAGCTGCAGTAGCTGAAAGCAGCTCATGAGCCACGCTCCAGGGGTCCAAATTACGCATTTAAATGTGTATTCAGAGTCTTGACTCTTGAGTGACACTAAAAAAAGCAGCTACATAACCCTCCCCAAAGGACCGCAAAATTGTTACATGACCCCCACACTCACAATGTCGCAAATACTGTCACCGTTGTCTTGGTTACATGTAACGGTTTACATTTCACGGCGATCCTCAGCGGTATCAGTGGCCGAGAAAATAAGTGACAATTGTGAGTCAAAACTGATTGCTATGTTTTGTTATTCATTTCCTTTTATAATAATACCTAATCATTCCTGGGTGTGGATGAGCTGCATTTGTCTCCTTCTTGTCCTTCCCACGACCTGAGCCAATGACAGACATGGCTTAATCTTGCATAATTTATTCACAACATTTCCCCCGTCTAGTCTGGGGTCCGCTTCCAACACGTCTACTGGCGGAAGACATCTGCTTTTGAGGGAGCAGTGTGTGTGGTTCCGGCGTTTCGCAAGGTATTGACTCGCCCTCTTTGTCCAAAGATTTCTCGCTACTGCGTTTCCAATAGCAGCTGACACTTGCGTGTGTGCGAGGGAATAGTGCAACCTCGAAGTGCATCCCAAAGATTGTGGCGCCATAGCTCGAAGGAAAGCACGACGAAGGAAAAAGGATCCAGGTGGAGGAGACAACCTTGCCTCCGGTCGCGTTGCTTGGCATGTGGCGCTTGAAAACCGTTATCGCGAGGTGAGGGCCCGTGATTTAGCGGCATGCTTAGACATATGGCTACGGGGTAGACAGTTTCTATTGGGGTTGATCTCTTTGTTTCTTTCAAGTACGAAGGGAAAGGGATAAGAGAAAACACAGAAGACCATGTGGTTTTTGTAGGCTAGACAGTGGACTAGGATTTTGACATTTTACCCATTTTGTCCTCCTTAAAAATCCCTTCAGTCCATCTTTTGTATGAAATGTACGCAAACTGTTGGCAATTTTGTATTCCTTGTCGGATCCTGATTCTGCTAGACAGCTGCAGCACAGTGGGTGGAAAATGTACAGAAAAGAAAAACCACTAGGAAATCACTGGGAAAACCTGGGAGGAGACGGCACCACCTGGTGACACTAAAAGGTCCTGCAGGGGTCAATGGCCAGTGTCACAGCAGTCTATCAAACAAAACTAGGCTACCAGTGGCTTGAAATACTGTAACTCTCGATATGTTTGTGGTCATTGGTGGCTATTTTTTATATATATATCACCAAGATATGTTTTTGTGCAACAGTCCTGCAGTCCTGTTTGTTTTGACCTCCTTTTCAAAGTTTCACTTGTATAATTTCCAAAAACGTGTTGTCGGGTGGCAAGTGTGTACTTGATCCCAGCAAATTACTGTTGCATGTTGCAACTTGCAGTGTTTTTGCTGGACATTCATTCCATCTGTCATCTAGTAAACTTGTAAGTATATTTCAAGAGGAGGTAGTTAAAAAATACAAACCATGACCTCAAGGATGTCAAACATTCCATATTACTAGTAGGATATTACTATTGCCAAAATCTATATATCCAAGCATGACAATGTATGGATGGAGACATGGTTACTAGTACTTGTTTCTCAGAGTCAGATGAGCTTTCTTGTGAAGAATTAGGATTTTTCGCTACAAACATTTTAAGTCTCTTTTTCTAATCGTGCATTTCTCTTGTTCACACCTTCTGACTGGGCATGTTTACATTTAATGGCCTATTACCACCGAGCTATTCAGCTTAGTTCCACATTTTTTAAAGTTCACTTCATAACTTCTCATTTTGTTGTTATAGGTTATGCTAGGCTACTTCAGCCACTCCCTTCCTGATATTTTCTTGCGAAGTTCAGTCATGATGTAATGTGTAGGTTAAGACTTGTTGTTGCCATGGAGTTGTTGAGATAAACCTGTAGACAGTTGCTACGCAGGAATGTCAGGGTCGTTGCAGTTGGCTACATGGATAAAATCCAGAAGCAGACGTTACCCTGGTGCTATGTTGTTCCCTATCTCTAGCGCTGATTGACCATTGATCCGTATAGGTAGTAGGTGGTGTCTGTGGTTTTACCTAACTCTTGTGGCATGCATACATGTTTATATCCAAGACTGACACAATACAGAGTCAGGGCTTGAAATATTTCACTTCCATTTTGAATAGGGAATGTATCATGATATCAATCTTGTAAATTTTGTTTCCCTTACAAAATTGCAAAGTGTTTTTTTTTCTTTTTTATCTGTTTTTCTACCTGCAACCTCAGCAAAAAAATTGCTGAGGTTGCAGGTGGGTAATTTCTAATTTCCAAGCAAATGTGGGACCCAGACTGTTTTCCATGTTTTTTGGAGTTCTCTAATTGAGTACTACTGTTAATCTTGAAATAATTTCTATGGTATTATGTTTAGCAGTTTTTGGAGTGACCTCTCTGCCATTGTTGATACAGATTTTTTGACAGTGATGCACTTGATGCGCCCACCATGGATGCCTTCTTCCCCTACCCGTCTTTGAAAACAAGTGCTCACTCTAATGTTAAAGGATTTTACACTACTTCGAGCCCTGAGAGGTGTCATCACTGACAGAGTAAGTGGAAAATTTTGCCAATAGATGGCACTGCGGCTGATTGGTTAACTTGTGAATGGCTCCTTTGTGTCTTTGGAATAGGGCGCAAAATCGGCATGTTTGGACTCCTGGGTAAAACACCTTATGTGAGAGACATGTTGGACAGGTGTGTGGACACACGCTGTATATAACACAGGACCTTCTTGTCAACAAGATCAAGGTCAGGTTTCAAGGTCATTCAGCAAACTGATCATGTGCTGGCACACCTGAGTGGTTATAAGGAATCACCTTGTCAACATGTTAGTTAGTCCTAACAATGTCAGCAAAGGTTCTAGATATCTGATATGCCGTGTGATGGTGTTGTAGTACCACTGATATTCAAAGAATGGGGACCATTGTTAAAAGTTTGGACATGCATGACTCTTGGTATTTAGAATATGCATGGGTTTTGGTATTTAGAATATGCATGGGTTTTGGTATTTAGAATTTACAATAGGATTAGGAATCGACCACACCTACATAATATTTAGTCTGATTGTAGTCTCAGACAGCCTAGAGGGATGAAGGCACATGGTCAGACACTCCACTATGCAGTGCCCCCACAACTCTGGCCTGGGTTAAGGGACCAAGGTACAAGGTACAAGTCTCAGACTTATCATTTTATTATTTTTATTATATTATTTTTTCATAAATTTTGAATTATACATGAAAATCTCAAAATCCATGACATTTACTCAATTCTGAAGTGTGCAAGTGAAGAAAAGTGCCTGCCATATGCTCTGGTATCTAACAATTGGTTAATAAAAGTGGCAAAACATTTGATCTCCTTGTTCCTTTAGTTCCATCCCGAAAGGGCCGCAGTATGCACATGGCTCCGTTGGTTTTATGTAACCGTGTCTTGACATTTGCAGTTCCTTAGTTACCCCATCTGATGCAGAATTTCAGCTGGCGTCAACTTGTCATTGACCATCGGTTGAATTTTATAATCGCCAGATGTTCAAAATCGAGTACTGGTATTTATTTATCACCTAAAATCTGCTACATTGGACAAGGCTCAGGGACCTATGATTAGTATGAACATTGGGCAATCCCTAGGTAAAAATCGGGCAATGATCAAGAGTACACATACCAGCCATAGTGCTGTGAAAATGGCCTTTTTTAGCTCACAGACTTGTCAGGCAAGCTACTTTCCTGCTGTGTGACACCGACTTTTGTGCCAATATCTCCTGATTAGTTGTGTACTCTCCCTGGATCTGGATGTGTGGATGTTGGGTTGGTTGTGTTTGTGGATTATCAGTTATTTTATCCTATAAGTCATATACATCCTCTTGTACTCTCATGGCAGGATCAGTGTTAATGGATTCTCTATACCTCCAAGTAGCCTGACCTTTCAAAGGGCTTTGAAACCTGGTTTTAAAATCTTGCATTACATATAATCTAAATGGACCCCAAAGTGGCTTTGAGATTTAATGACGGGGCCCAGCCAATAGCAACCTGCTTGCGTCATGCTGTTTTGTTGGTGATTTCCACGAAGAAGCTTAGTGTAGACGTTACACCCAGGGAAAAAATGTAGGGCTCGAAATTAACATTGTCCCAGTGTCAAATGACACTAAATTTTCAGCTTGGGACAATTCAAATTACGTTTCGGGACAATTTTGGGGCAATTGGAAAATTCTAAGACCATCCACGTCATTTGGGAACGCGATCCATTCATCCTGCTGCAGACTGCTGGCAGCCTATAAATATATAATACTCTGACAAACATTTAAATTTGACCAATCAGGGATTCCAAATATCAGGGATGGTGCCATGCCCATTATATTATCATGTATTTCCCTACATTTACTAATAAAGTGGACTTCAAGTTGTACAAATTCAGTTGTTGTTTTCTTATTTTTGTCATCAACTTATTTCCTGAAAAGCAGGCTGGGACAGTCCATCTTCAGTTCGGGACAATTGAAATCTATGTTCGGGACAATTCTGGGACAATAGTGAAAAAAGTTAATTTCGAGGCCTGAAAATGTTGTGTTTCCTGTTACTTTCAGTCTTGAAAAGAAAATTTGGGTCGGTAGGTACTAGGTAGTGTCTTTTTTTTTGCTTTAATTTTTCTATTTTTTTAATTATTTTTTATTAGATGTTTGCAATCTTGGTGATCCAACTTATACAATACAGTTTAACAAAGTAAAACTTGCAACTGTTTTATTACTCAGGTGTCAGATCATACTATGTAGAAAATGTTGATCATCAGTTCGAAACATTTATGTCCCTTGTAGGGGTCCACACAAAGAAAGGTTAGGGTCGGCACTTTTTTCTCGGGAAACAGGAAACACAACAATTTTTTCCTAGGCCTTACGTACGACTCTACGTGGATACTGACCTAATATGGTGCCAGTGTCACTACAGACAGTTGCTAGGGATTTGGAGTAATGGTACATGTAGGCAGTGGGAGTTAGCTTTTCCTTACCTGCGGCTTGCCACCTGATGCCTAAGTCGTCTCCGTGCCAACGTGACAAACTGCTCTGTTTCCATAGTGATAGCATTTCCAAGTTTCCGTTGGTCACGTCATTACTGTAAATCTTGAAAATTTATGCAGTGGATTAATGTTCCCGGTGATGACCTCTCATTTTGATACCGTGAATATGCATTTTATCTTCCACTTTTCAATCGTAAATTCAAAACTCGGCGAAAGCCTTCTTTTCCCCTTTACCGCAGAATTAAGTCCCAATGTATGTATGGTAATTTACAGAATTCACAAAGAAGGGGAGAATGTGTGCCATTTGGTCCAGAGGGGGGTTGCCAACCACTCAACCATGCATGTACATGCATGCCCGTAGCCAGGGGGGTTCGGGGGTTCGGAAGAACCCCCCCACAAGGCTCAAAGGTCCACTTTTTGGTCCACTTTTTATGTAAAGGTCCACTTTTTGGTCCACTTTTTATGTAAAGGTCCACTTTTTGGTCCACTTTTTATGTAAAGGTTCAAGACTGGAATCATAGAAAAACTGCTCCCTTTGTCATTGAATAAAAATTTATCTCTGATTTTTTCTTGGAAATCCTCTCAAAAATGCACGAAATGCCATTTTAGAAGGTTTATTTTTTCAAAATTTTCCGGGGGAGCATGCCCCCGGACCCCCCTAGGAACCTCGGCGCTCGAGGTCCCCTCAAGCAGTGTGAAGAACCCCCCCATTCAAAATCTTGGCTACGGGCACGACATGTACATGTACACCACACCCAACTCATCTGACATAACCCAGAGCAGGAAGAGAGAAAAGCCTAGAAGTGAAGTACAAACAGATGTGTATCTCCTAGCCTTCTGGCCATGACCTTTTGCGAGCCTCTCTCAAAATGCCTCACATGTACAGTACATGTTTGTTCGGTGTTTAATTTTGGCCCAGCCAAGATGCTTTCTTTGTTTACATTCTGTCGAGATGGTATCATTAGTGTTGGTGTTAGTTCAGAGTAAGTATTTAGGCCTCCAGGCTTACATTCTGTGCATACGTTAAGTTTCAATCACATTTGTCGTACCATTTTTCTGTTGTAGGATTTTCAGTGGAAACTATGACAGTACCAACCGTCAACGAGGATGTACGACAACCATTTCCGCCACAAGCCCGTTGATTTTTGTACGACCCAAATGGCAATTCACAACTGTGCCTGGAATGCCTTCAATTTGCAGTCGTAAACCTCCCATACGATGTATGTGACCTTATTGGCATACTGAATAATGATGATTCCAACTGTCAACTCTCGTAATTCAGCTGGGTAACCTTAGACTGCAGCATAAAAAAAATATCCTCAAGGTCTTCTCAGGAATGTCTTGAACACCTGGATATCTTAAGTGTTTGTAGCATAGGATTACTGATGCAGTGATGCATTTATAGTAGATCTATTTGATTAATTAGTTTTTTTTTCAAATTGTGGCTATATGAGTTAGCTATAGGGTACCCAACAGAATTACATGTAAGTTGTATGTGAGTTGACATCATTGTGTACGTCTTTCTGGTCAATTTTACTCTTACCAACCCCCAAAATCGCAGAGTGTCCTACTTTCAATCCAAAATGCCAGTCCAGATCATAATGCTTGGTTTGTGCAACTAGATGGGGAAGCATTCAATCGATTTCTCTCTTTGGAGCCCCCTTTTGTCACATTATGTATAATTTATTCTTAAGTACCAAGATTATGTCCAAATCACTCCAATGATGGTAAATAGCTATGATAATGATGTCCCATATTCAAATGTGATGTCCCGGTATTACCCCCAATTTTCATAAATAATGTTGACAAATCGGTCTATAAAAGTCGTTGCATTCAAAATTCAGCGTAAGCCCCCCAATAAAGTGTCATTTGGGAGATGCACTTTCTGTTTATGTCCTTGCCTCAGTTGATATACTAGTACATACTAGTAATCACATGTGCTAAAATCATTGAATTGAGATTCATTTCCTACAGAAATCAATATGGGCAAAATGAAAATAAAAAGGAATAAGCTAGGTAGAATAGCCATCATGTAATGGACCCCAAATATTACCATGTCTAGAGGCACAAAGTCAATATACCAAAGTTAACTCTTGTCCTGCAGAGTTTGCACATATAGTACCATCTATATAGCACCCTGTATTTGTAAGATTTAGGGGTACTATATTTCTTGTGCAACGCATCATACCTCAGCGAAACTAACTTGTATTGAAAACAGGGTTAGACAGCAGGGAAAAGGCTAATCCATAATGACAAGGAAGACACTATTGGTACATGTGTACCAAAATATTAGTATATGGGGGTTGATTCATAACCCGAATGGTACTTTTTTTTCGACTACAAAAAAAAATGAAGCAGCAAATTCCAAAACCAAGAAATTGAATACACCTGTGGACTAATGGCTGTGCAAATTAAGAAATCCAATATGTGTACACTCTTCTTCATCAATATGGTGCTCAGTAACTGTTGATGCGTAAACCGCTGCGTCACGTGACCAGATGATAGCGCCGATCGTTGACTGTTGGTAATGCTGAGGTATTGATTGGAGAGGAGCAATTTTGGGGGACTGCCCACTTAACGATGTTTAACCATTCGTTTTCTTCATCTTGCTGACATCCGGCACTCAGTGAGGCTGAGCTTATAGTATTGTCTGCCTCATCTCATTTCCCATGGATGGGAAAGGAAAATCATATACCGTAAATCTTGAAATATTCCTACTAGTATAGTGGTTTTATTTTTGTGTTGACATTTCCAATGCACTGTGTCAACCAAGAACTTTACAAAACTATGAAAATCCCCCTGGAAACAAATGGATTTACCATAATTGCTGTCTCAGGTCTGAAGAGTAGATAAGAGATGGAATCTTGAGAGATAAGAGTGGTCTATTGCAGCTTGAGGACATTTATCTGTTTTCTTGAATGGTATCTGCTATTCAGCATTAATCAGCAATAATCAAGTCCCTGTCAAGTCCCTGTCCTGTACTATCAGACACTCAGATCATGAGCTTGTAAAAAGGATGTATTTTGTATTGATAGAACCATTATTCATCAAACAATATTTGTTTTACAGTTATGATGGAAATTTAATATACAAGTGAATAGTCTGTGATCCATTTTTTGCTTGGAAACTGTTGATTTGTTTGTTTATATAGATTTCAATCTAAGTGAAAAATTTAATGTTGTTCTTCATGAACATTCTCATCATGACTGGATTGATTTTGCTGGGCACTAACAGTTCTAGACTCCATCACTACCTAAACAGGTGATAGCAATGATGTCATCCCTCCTTGTTTTCTCCACAATTTCATTACAAAGCCACCCACCCGTCTATATCGTCCCATCAGCTCAATCAGAATTATATGACCACATCTGTTGGCTTAAACGTTGGATCAATTTTCCGTCATCGAACACTGGCTTTGGAAACGCAGACTGAGGTACATTTCTGTTAATGGCTGGCAGGCCAGATGGGGAGGGGTAGCGTTACAGTTAATATTGCAGGTGTTAATGAGATCTAATTCTGACAGGTATGTGACATACATGTGATATTCTGTTTTGTACAGCTCCAGTGCCAAGATGAGAGCCGTTAGGAGAACACCCAAGATGCAGACGCTGCTCTTTCTACTCCTTGTTCTGGGCTTTTGCAGTCATCAAGCACAAGGTATGGTCGATGATGCATGCATGCATGACTGGTAAATGCAGTTCCATGTAATGTGTTGACTTTGTGAAGCTCTATGACTAGCAAACCAATTATAGGGCTCAAAATACTACATGTGCATATTAATAATGGAAAAATGGAGTGACTGCCAGGGCTCGAAATTAACATTGTCCCAGTGTCAAATGACACTAAATTTTCAGCTCGGGACAATTCAAATTACGTTTCGGGACAATTTCGGGGAAATTGGAAAATTCTGAGAGCCTCCACGTCATTTTAGGAACGCGATCCATCCATCCTGCAGCAGGACTCCGGCAGCCCATAATACTCTGACAAACATTTGAATTTGACCAATCAGGGATTCCAAATGTCAGAGAGGGGGGTGTTGAAGATGGTGGTGCGCCCATGATACTACATGTATCATGTATTTTCCTAAAGTCTGGGAAAAATGATATTTACTGTACGTCTAATATTATAAAGTGGACTTCAAGTTGTGCAAAATTGAAATTGAGTTTTTTTACTGTTGTCTTAATTCCTGAAAAGCAGGCCTAGGCTGGGACAGTCCATCCTCAGTTCGGGACAATTGGAATCTATTTTTGGGACAATTTTGGGACAATAGTAAATAAAGTTAATTTCGAGGCCTGACTGCAAATTTGAGTGACTGTAATCTTGAGCTAGCCTCTACCAGGCATCGCGGATCGCTGGAAAAACACGGTGGGTCGCAAATTGGAGCTTCTATGGCCCTGGATCTTCTCTGGTATACTATCCCTTTATTTCAGCCAATTTTTACTATTTTTCCAGCGATCCGCGGTGCCTGGTAGAGGCTAAGCTTGAGCCAGCCTTGCCTTTATGAAATTAACCTCCATGTTCAACTGGGCTCTCTAAATGTCTGAGGGCTGTATGAAAGAAACGAGAGGTTAGAATGTCAACTAAAAATAACAAGACGTAGGTTGGAGGGACTCAAGTCTGCCTGAAATGTCTCACCCCAGTGTCTGTAAACTCATTCTATCCCAGTAAAAATAATACATGTATCCCAAGGCCTTTGACACATACATAAGGCTACACCAAGTAAATTTTATGGATGACGTCCGCGCGCGCATTGATTTTGGCCTGTTCCTAGAAAAAACACAAGAAATTCCGCTTCCTGTAACTATGACCAAAGAGTCGCGACAGTGCCGCAAATCGTCAGATTGACTTTAAACCCGTAACGCGAAAACAGGACAGGACGACAACTGCTGTTCCACCTGATTTATTGCTGTTTTGATGATGAATAAAAGACTTCTTGCTTGTTACACTGTGTCACCTCATTCAATTTGTGTCCTAACATTTGTTGTCTCTTAGTATATTTCTAATCTTGGCATCTTGTTTTTTAGGGCCCTTCTTGTTTTTTTTTTCGCCCTCTCGCATTGGATATAAGGTCTCCAAAGGACGTCATCCATAAAATTTACTTGGTGTGGCCTAACACTGAATCCAAAATTTCAATGTTTATGGCATTAACCTCTACTTGGATTGTCTTGGGTTAGAAATTTTATATAATTACATAGCTTGCTTGGTATAAGGTGTGTTGACATTTGCTTAGCTTGCAGCTAACTTCTGTGAAGATTTTTTGACGGGTTACGTATATCAACCGCTTTGAAAAATAGTTTTTTTGAGATTATACTTTTGTATATGGGGGATGCTGCATTGGAGATCTCTTTATGCATATTTTCAGGGTGGAAAATTTATGTAGCCTGTATGTCGGATGTTATTCTACTAGTCAAAGTTTCTTTGACTGAACAACAATAACAAAGTATACATAAACTGTAAAAAATGGAACAGCTGGTTTCCTTTTGCTCTACTTGAATGTATATGTAATTTGCCTGGAAACAAATACCACACTGTGTACATTGATGCATATAAACATCCTATTCAAATCATAAAAATAGCATGTTATCAAAGGTATGATATGGGATAGACGTTGTATTCCAATTTATGTAAATTATGACCTTATTTGCATGATTAGGGAGTACAGGGCCATCTTTATATTTCTCACGATGTAACTGTTGATTGGTGACTGACAGGTACATGTATATTCAAGATAGTAAAGTCTCTTTTTGCCTTTTGCAGGTGCAACCACCATGAGTAGTTCATCAGCTGCGGGCAGCACGGGAACAACACAGGCCATGACTACAACCAATCGACAGGGCGGCACGTCTTCTGCAACCACCACAGCTGCTATGAGCAGCATGGCAGCAAACACCACGATGGCAGGAATGACACAGGCAGTAGGCAACACAACTGTGGTGACAACAGGAAGGATGAGCACTGCTGGGGCATCTGGAGGTACAAATAGCTACAGTCGAAGTGACAACTACACCGGCACCTAACACCACACAGGCTGCAAGTACACGTCAGACAACGGGTACCACAGCTGGCGTGATGAGCACCACAAGTCAAGCAACTACGATGCATGGCACCACTGCTTCCATGAATACTACAGCTCCAATGCAAGGCACTACTGCTGCCATGAATACCACAGCTACAATGCAAGGCACTACAGGTGGAGCAAATACAGCTGCAATGCCAGGCACTACTAGTAGGATGAATACCACAGCTACAATGCCAGACACTACAGGTGCCATGAATACCACAGCTAGAATGCCAGGCACTACAGGTGCCATGAATACCACAGCTACAATGCCAGGCAGTGCAGGTGCCATGAATACCACAGCTACAATGCCAGGCACTACAGGTGCCATGAATACCACAGCTACAATGCCAGGCACTACTGGTGCCATGAATTCCACAGCTGCAATGTCAGGCACTACAGGTGGAATAAGTTCCACTGCAATGCCAGGCACTACCAGTACCATGAATACCACAGCTACCATGCCAGGCACTACAGGTGCCATGAATACCACAGTTACAATGCCAGGCACTAGCGACAGGATGAATTCCACAGCTGCAATGCAAGGCACTACAGCTGCAACAAATACCACGGCTGCAATACAAGGCACAACAGGTGCAATGAATACCACAGCTGCAATGCAGGGCTCTACTGACACTATGAATACCACGGCTGGTACAAGTCTGACAACAGGTACACCGGAGACCACTGTTAGCACAGCATCAGACAACACCACCATGGCACCAATGAACACCACCATGGCATCAACAAACACCACAATGATGGCAACAACCCAGACTACTACAATGATGACCACCACAACACCAGGTCCTTGGAGAGTGACATTTGACGGTGACTGCAAGATCGCCTTGGATTACGAAGCAGACTTTCTCCAGAACTGCAGTGTTGCAGTCGCTACTTGGCTCAACATCAGTAAAACTGCCACACGATGCTACGACTTAAGATGTGGCTCCACCATTGTCACAGTAGAAGTCAACCGTTCAGCCAGTGAGGGAGTTGCTGATAAGTTCAACAGCCTGATGAACAATGCTAATGAGTCCCTAATGATCGTATTTCAAGGGGCTAACTTTACAGCAACTGATGCAAGGGTCATCAGTGAGCCGACACAGCCAACCACAGCTGATGGATCCACCATACCAAGTACCACTGATGCAAACACCACAGCATCCTTCTGCATGATCCGTGGACTGGATTACACCGGCTGTGTCATTTTCCTGAGCTGTGTGATCGCTGTTGGAGTCATCCTGCTCGCACTCGTCTTGTGGGCCATCATTCATTGCTGCCGTCGGCAGAAGAGCAAGTCCTTCGACCTCCTGAGCGACATCCCCCACATCTCGCTGAGCGATTACCCCATGACCACCATCCCGCGCCCGTCGGTGTACCAGCACGGCAACAGCTCCGGTCAGGTGAACATGGCGTACATCACCGATCAGGACGACATCGACAAGCCCAAGCAGCCGCTGGAGTCCTCCAACACCAGTCAGTCCAGCCACAGCTCCGGGAGGGTGGAGGACGGGAAGAATACCAGCATGCAGCCCGACGGTAGCAGCAACCACGTGCAGCAAGAGGCCGCGTCGGCGTCCTACCAGGCCGTGCCTACAGAAGAACAACCCCCTCCAGTGTACAGCCCCCAATCAGGTACAAACAACGTGGTCCAGCCAACAGGAACTGACCAGGCCCCAGGGCCGTACCCCTCACTTGCTAGGTAGACTTAGTTCCTTGTTCCCCATCGCAGTCTGAATGGCGCTGACCATGAGCTGCATGTGCTGCTGACTTCCACTTCCAGTTATTATTTGCTTCCCCTTTTCTGTGACATTACAAAAGATACTTTCTGCTAATGCTGTTTGTGTAAACCCTTATATGTAACTGCTGTCTCTAACAAAGCTACTAACAAAGTGTGACTGTTACATGTACGTATTTACATGTATATAGCATGCTAACAATTTAATAAGGTGACTGGCAATGAGGGGAACAGTTCTTAACAAAAATCACATTGTTTTAGTCTTGTACTTTTTTGTTCTATTGCTATAACATTGTTATAGTGGGGCATCATGTTGTTGCCTGTGTCTATTTGTGCATGTCTGTGTCTTATTTGTAGTCCAGTTCTTGTCAACAAGTGTCTCAAATATGTCCATGTAGGTACCCCTATGAAGCTGTTCATGTTTATATGTTTGTCTGAAATCTGTTCACAAACATTCGACATGTAAATAGTGTATGTAACTTGTTTCTATACTCATCACTTCCAGCCCAGTGAATGAAGCCTTGCTTGACATACCCGAAACCGTGGACAACCCTGAAGTGCCTGAATCAGAGAACCCTACCATCTCATTCAGGGCACCTGATGCACAGGACACCCCCGAGTCTGCCACACCTGGGAGCCCCAAGGTCATCAAGGGCGACGATGGTTCTGTGAGCGTTGTCGTCAACTGGTAGACCGGTGCCCAGCTGTTCATTTTATCTGGTCTCAAACATTTCCAAACTTTCCAGGGCTCAAAATACCAAGCATGCACTTGGGAGAAAAATTGCAGGCTTGGTATGGTGAATCAAATATTGCAATTCTAGGGCCAGTCACATTATTGTACAATTGTTGTTTAAAGTTAAAACTTTTGGTCCAACACAAAAAATTCTCTCACCTAGAGCTTTCGACCAGTCACTCTGGTCTTCCTCAGTAGACTGACCCAGTGAAGCTTGTCACATGGGTTCTTTGAAGTGTGACGTCAACACTGGGTCAAAGGTATCTGGTAGACGATTGTATAATTGTTGTAAACTTATGGCATTCTTGGGATACCGTAGTCGTGCATATATTGTACAAAACTCAGCCATGTTTGGTAAGGAAAATGCTATCTTTGATCCTTTTTGACAGTTTTCAAATTCTACTGCAACAAAGTTGTACATGTATGATAGTCTACGATGAATGTGACCAGGCCACACCCTAAAAAGAAAAGTATTTTGAGCCTTGCGAGCACAATCGCTATCTCCCAGACCTTAGTATGTAAGTTGCATTTTGGCACTGCTTCACAAACAACAAGGGTTACTATAGGTGCCATGTATGGCAGCAAAATTTCTACTGATACAGTGATAGTCTGATACTGTGAAATGTGCCAGAGGCTAGTTTTGAGGGAAATTTCCATATCCAAGTTTTTAAAGTCAACAGTCTGATGAATTTTGAAAAAAAGTTTACAGGAGTTGCCATTCAAACTTTGATGTGCAAGTTTTTAGACTCCAGCGCATTAGTTAAATGTTTTTAAGTGCCATGGACACAGTCAAAAAGTTCAGACAAATGAATACAGGTCTGCCAATACTTTCTCCCTGTCCCATTGATTTGAATTTGGCCTTAGTTATTCCATGCCTATTAGGCCACACCAATTTAATTTCTTGGTTAACGGATTCGCCGCTTCATTTTTTTCAGATTTGCAAATAAAAATAAACATTCAGAATCAACTGCAAAATGCTCATATTTTGCCCTGAACAGTTGAAAACAGACCTTTTCATCCTAGTTGTTACAGTTATTCCATCTTTCAATGCAATGGTATCATTAAAAGTTCAAACTTCATTGTTTAAATTTTGAACCAGCCTGGTGTGTTGACTTCGCATGGCTCCTATCGTACCATTTTGGGCCATAATACGATGCCTAGGCTTGTTTTTATTTTTATTTTTTTTTCGCCCGCCCGCTCCATTATTTTTCTAGAAAAATCCGTTAACCAAGAAATTAAATTGGTGTGGCCTTAGGTAAATTACTTTTATTGAGTGAGATCTTTTGAAGAATTTTATGTGTTTTGTGTAATGACAAAAAAAGCAATGCAGGAACCCCTGTGCCATGATGCTGAAAGCAATAACAGTTTGGAACTTAATACTGGGCTCATGTTTGTATGGTACGAAAACTTACATATACAAGTAGGAAGTTTGGATCAAACCATTTTCTGTATTTTAGGTGGTTGGAGGATGGGGTGTGCAATTTTTGCTACATTTCTAGAAACAAGCATTTAGAATTGTTAAAAGGTTGTTCCCAACTCATGTTAAACTTTTCTTTTCAGTTGCTTTGCTCTCTCTGTCTCTTTCTGAGGTATGTGAAATGTACAGTACATGATGTGTATTCTTTTACGCCTTCATGTACATGTATGTGTACAGCACTTATTATTTTGGTCTTCTTTACTGACTTTATCATGTAGAGGGTAGCTCTTGTTTGTCGAGGAAAAAGTAAGTTTCTTGAAGGAACTGAACAGCTTTGGAAGTTGCAAAGGGAATATGTGCATATCAAGTTATACTTTATATTTGGCTCTACATTTGTATTTACTCAGAAAGGAGGAATATGCTATATATTGTAAGTACGTACATGTTGTTAAGTTTTATTTGATGTTATATGTACATTTTTATGTACTCAAGAGGTTATTTTATCTTTCAGTAAGGCCACACCAATTTAATTTCTTGGTTAACGGATTTTTCTAGAAAAAGCGGGCGGGCGAAAAAAAATTAAAAAAAATAAAAACAGGCCTAGGCATCCTATTATGGGCCAAAATGGTACAATAGGAGCCATGAAGTCAACACACCAGGCTGGTTCAAAATTTAAACAATGAATTTTGAACTTTTAATGATACCTTTGCATTGAAAGATGGAATAACTGTAACAACTAGGATGAAAAGGACTGTTTTCAACTGTTCAGGGCAAAATATGAGCATTTTGCAGTTGATTCGGAATTTTTATTTTTATTTGCAAATCAGAAAAAAATGAAGTGGGCGAATCCGTTAACCAAGAAATTAAATTGGTGTGGCCTGAGACTTTATTGTTCAGTCTGCTGGAGCAGACAAAACTAGAGCTAGACAAGTTAATAGAGAGAGAGTTTGTATTCATAGGAGCTGGCCAAGATGAAATTTTGGCATGGGAATAGGAAAGCTGATGACAGCTAGGTTAGAATGTTATCAGCGTGGTTTTATATTATGAAAAATGGAGCTGATGTTCTTGGGTTTGTGTTGTCTACTTTCAACACTTTTGGGTAAATCTACCATTACTGTCACTTTCTACAGTTGACCTGTAACTGAAGTTATAATAAGGATTAAGTATGGCAATATTCCTGCTTTGAATGTTCATACGATGATGTTAGTAATAATGTAGCTTCTGTTTGAGTCACCAGCTGACAAATGGAGACAGTTCATTTCTATTGCGACTTTGTGATACCATTTTATGATGTTGTAGATAGATAGATAAATTGAAGTCTCATGTTGAACACTGTAATTTTGCTAAACATTGCAGTAATTGCTTGTTTCATTATAATTTTATTTCTTGTTTCAACATTGTATTACGGAAACTACAATGTTTTACATTGCTTTAATCTGGAACACAAACTTAATCTAGCAGCAATGTATCCTTGATTTTTACACTACTTAGCTAATCTCCAAGCAGATCCCTTTCAGTGGCAAGACAGTATCCACTAGCCAGAGGAGTTTGTACAGTCAAGCAGATCCCTTTTGGTGGCAAATGGATATTGTCTTGCCACTGAAAGGGATCTGCTTGGAGATTATTTTTAGTGAAGTTAAACTTGTGACTTAACAAAACATGACATACATAACAGAAAAGATTGGACTTATTCAGGAATGTAACAAATTTTTGTTAAGTGTCATGATACCTTGTTATCCTTTTATTCCTACCAAAGGAAGGTTTATATATTGTTTGTTTATGTTCATTTTCATTTGTTATGAGGTATGTGTAAGTAAACCCTATTGCCAACCCTGCAAGGAGCTGATTCTAAAGCCAAGTTCTGATTGGCCCTGTCATGCATGGGTGACGGGTTAAACCAAAAGGATTCTTGGGGGTGGAAACAAACATGACAAATTTCACCTAAAGGATAAAAGAAAGAATAATTTACACAACTATGTTCAGTAGATCTATACGAGAAAAATTCCATTATTTGTGCCCCCCAAAGATCCCTTTAAGTTGGTTCCTCACTACTTGTGCTGAATGTGTTATAATAATTATTGTGTTTATGTATATCGTGCCATGCTTTTCCCCCTACACCAGATTATAAAGTTTATACACAAAATCTATGTTTTTGTAGTCTTTTCATTACTTGAATAATTTTTTCACACATTTTGAAAAATGTTTCAAAGTTTCCAGCTACCAGAATAAGTACAATGTACATGTATATGAGTCAACCATTTTTTTCATGAGGGAATTTCATTCAGTTGGACTCAAACCACTAGATGCTTGAATGACTTAGGCCGTGTTTAAGTGAAGTCACCCAAGGCGCTTTACATGTGGTTTACCCCGAAGCTGGTTTCAAGTGGCTCCATCTGAACGCTCCGAAATCACATTGAAAGCGCCTCGATCCCAAGCCACTTCTAGAGGTGGTTTCGAATCGGTTTTCCCGCACCGCGATTTGCATCTGAACGCAATGTGATTTCAATGTGACTTCACTTGGTCATGGATTACGGGGTGATATTTATTTATATGCAATACCAACTTTTACGTGGCAGCAACTTAAAGAGCAGTAATGGTCAAATAATGCGTCCGTTCTAGAGCGAGCTTCACCGCCTCTGACGGGACCACGTCGGCATTCGGCCGAGATACACTGGGAGGGGGGCATCAGCAAGCAGGTCGTTGACCTCTGACATTAATAACACGCCACCTTGCGTGTTATCATCAAACAGTAATAAATGTAGCTCAGGCGAATTGTGATCGGACACGGTTTCACAGGAGTGTGTGGCACGTGGACCAGGTGTGAGGAATGTGAGTTACCCGCATCGCGGTTTGGGTGACTTCACTTAAACACGGCCCAACTGCATGAGACTCTACATATCAGATGCAGTGAGCAAATGTATTATTTCTTGAGGTAATTTTGGTCTGTAGAAGTACAATATGTTAGGTGATATAATGATTATGTGTGGCATTTAAATTTTATTACATCATTTGCATAGTTTATGAAATATATAATATTGATAGATCAGATTGTGACTGCAGGTCAAATTATTCAAATGTAATAGAAAGTACTGTAATCACATATTGCAGCTTCAGCAGAAAAATATATATGGTACATTAGGAGAGGTATGCAACTTTAACATCTTGCAATAATTTGACTCTAACTGTGACCATATTCTGCATGTCACAATACACTTGTCTCTGATTAAGTAATACAGTACATTAGTATACAATGTAGCTCTAACAATCCACACTCCCGATTACACGATACATACAGACCATTACTGCTGTTGTTGCAGCTCTTATAAATTCAAAAATTGCACACATCCCTTAAAAATTAGTACAGGTTGTCATCAAATTTACAAAAGCTTTAAAAATTGTACATTCAGGTTATAAACAGAATCTCAGCAAGGTTGTAACATTATGAACCAAGTTATGAAGTATCGGTGAGAATCTTATTTCTTTCAACAAAAGGAACCAGCCTCCTGTAGACTCCGATGAGCCACAAGATGGCTACCAGAACGATGCCGCCCGCTGCCCCGAAGGCCACCCGCGGGCCGTAGGACGTGTAGATCTGACTGACGAACACGGGACCCAGGGTACGGGCCAGACTTCCAGAGGCGGTGAGCCAACCCATCGCTGTGCCCTGAAATATTGGAAAATCGGCGCTTCAGCTTGGATGCAAGGTGTTTCAAACATAACTATCATTCTGGCAAACTACACACATGTAGTTTCAGTTATTTCACCAGCAACTACACTCAGGTTAAATAAATACCTGTTTTTCAGGCAGTGCAGGGCATACAAAGTACAAAATAACAGACTGTACATTATTACAAGAAACACGATCCAAAATGACATTCAACAAAAGAACGCACACAGTTTCAACTCTCTATACATTCATGGCATCACAGTTGTGACATAATTCATCACTGGGTATGCAAATGAGCACTTTAAAGCTGTAAGACATCATGATTCTATTTACAGGAATAAAAAGGAACAAAAGCTATGCACAATTGTGAATTACCCAATACAATGTCCCGATACCAATATATATACACATTTCAAATGAATAGAATGCTCTGCTGCTATATGGACAATGTAATTATTATAACAGTATAATAAATGGGTGTGGTGGTTCACGGTTTAAGCAATACAAAGAAATAAGACTATAGAAAAGAAATACCACAGAAGAATTTGTTATGGAACAACCCAAAGTCTGAATGACAAATATGCTGTACCTGTGGTTTAGGGCCCAGGATTTTAGAGTACATTGCATAAGATAACACATTGGTTGTGGGATAGCTAAGTCCCAGGAGGAAGAACCCAGCAAACATCTGTTCAATGTACAGTTTGGGTGTGTTGTCGCACCAGTGGTAGTCCCAGGGACAGCCCCTAGGGGGCGTTGTTGCTGCAGGAGTGGTGAGAACTGTGACGTTGGGGGCAAAAGTGATGTTTTGAGGGTGTGGACTTGGGGTGGTGATGTTTACTGCTGGATGGAGACCTGGAAGGAAAACATGAGAAATTATGATAAACATTGTGCTATTTTTTTTATAAATTGTCATAACAAAACACGAGAAATGTAACAGTTTCCTTGTCTTCACTTCTTAGATCAAAGATGTACTTTTCCCACAGCCTTGCAGGACTGTGAACATACCTGGTGCCACCCTTGGAATGGGATCATTCCCAAATGGAATCAGCATGACGAAAGAAGCGAGCATGATAAAAAATGCAACAAGCATCATCCTCTTCTCATTAAACCTGAAAAACAAAAGGTTTGGCATTCAAAACAAAAAAGAAAACACTTGTTAAAAGACCTTGTTTTTCCTGCTTCCTGGATTACTGGCTAAATTGTTTCCAAATAAAAATTAGAAGTTTGTTTATTGGTTTGTTTGGGTGTAATATAATTTAATAGATCTACTTAGCCACAAACCCGTAAATTTAAGTGCATCATTATGTCTGTACAGTTCTGTGAAGTGTTGACTTTTGTACTCACTTCCTGGAGAGAATTCTGATGGCGATCATAACACACACAGACTGGACAGCCAGACAGCCCAGTATGACGCCATTGTACAGCACAGCCTGGCTCTGGGTCCAGGCATACATCACTATAGTCAGTGGCGTGGTGATTCTGAAACAACACAGCAGTGTATGTAAGGCCTAGGAAAAAAAATGTTGTGTTTCCCGACCGACCCTAGAAAACTGCCGACCCTAGCCTTTTTTTTTTGGGTGGATCCCTGCAAGGGACACAAATTTTTCTAGATGATCAACCTTTTCTAGCTCCATGATCTGACACCTGAGTGATGAAATGCTGTACAATCAGTTTTCCAGAATTGACATTGAAAAGTATAAGTGTCCTCATGCAAGTTTTACTTTGTTAAAATTACTGTAATTTGCATATTAAGTTTGATCACTAGAGATGCCCAAAGTCTAATAAAAAAAGAAAGAAAGAAAAATGATAATCCCTATCTACCGACCCTAATTTTTTTAAGGACTAAAACAGGAAGCGCAACATTTTTTCCCTAGGCCTAAGCAACTGATAAGTACAGTTGTCTGGATGAAATTGCAGAGGACAACTCTCTACTGAGATGTAATACCTACCATGATCCTTGTTTTACTGGCAGAAAATTATTCAGTACAAGGGCATAGTAAGTGTTTCCTGAACAAGACCAAACTGTGACCATCATATCTTCAGAACAGGAAAGTTTGCAGTCTTTTTTTTGTTAACAATAACAATGATTTCAGCACCATGTGAACTTACGTTTCGAAGATGGCAAAGGAAAACAGGATGACAAAGAACAGGATGTTGGTTGCCACGACTGCAAAATAATCCACTGTTCCCTCCTCTTCCGACTTTTCTATCTCTGTTGGAAAGTAGAAACAAGATGAACTTGAATTTGCTTCTTGCCCTATAGGAAGGCCATGTCAATGTCTTTCTATCAAATATTTCACTTTAAAATACATGACATAATTTGTTTCTGTGAGGAATTGTAAATTGTGCAGATCATTCATTCTCATAGCACAAACTTACAAACCATGCAATTTGCATGTTAGAAAGGCCACAACAATCTCCCTCACTAATCAGCTACTTATACAACTTATACTAACCAACGCAAAGTACAGGACTGAACACAGGTAACCAGTTTTGAGACAACCGGAACCTGTCATGGTTAGCCTGACACATCCGTTTTCCATCCTCTTTCCTTGTCTATGATTTAGTAACATTGAAAACTTAAAAAAGAAAATAGTGAAGAAAAGTCTTGTCTAGCCTGTCTAGTTTTTCTCCTTTTCAATTTTGAATATGTCTCCACCCCTGGGGCTTTGCCAAAAAAAGAAGAAGACAGAATCCTAGCCTTACCCTGACTGTTGACCACCAGCCCGGCAGTGTCTGCCACCTTGTATTCCTTGAACACAAAGATGAGCAGGAGGATGTTGATGATGCCCATGACAGCAGACAGGAAGCCTGGTCCTGTGTACATGTTGATGGACAGCTGGATGGCCTTCCACTCTACACCTGTCTCACCCAGGGGCACGAAGGCTGTCTGCATGACTGTTGGGGGAGGGGCAGTCAGTCTTTGAGCATTAAAAATGGTTTCGATCCAGTTTTAGCACACTGAAGACCTAATCTCCCACTGATCGTGACAGAGAAGACAGACGCTATGTACTGTATTTACAGGTTCTTTGTATTAGGAAAATTCCCCTAGCTCTTTCCACAAGCAAAATGAACAGTGGACCACAGCTCAATGCCCCATCCAAAGGACTGCAACCCTTTCCAGTAGCATGCAAGTCTGGTGAGTGACAACAGCCGGGATTCAAACTCCCGACCTGTTGGTCCAGAGGCAGGGTAACCACTGGACTATGCATGCTACTCACAGTTATGTTGAACTTGTAATTTTCTAATAGGCTGAATTTTAAAAAATCATTTACCCTCTATCTGTATCAGTATAGCCGGTATAACCGCCCTTCGGCGTAACACACCAGCTTCCCTGACACAATGTTCACCAATACTTGGCCAAAGTTTTGTATCAGATTCTGCAACTTTGCTTTGGTTATTGTCTAGAGAAAACACACATATGAGGGGTTGGGGAGATTATTCAATATTACAGCATGTAGGTAGATGTTTTGATGCCTCACCTGGACCAAGGATGAATCCAATGGCCTGGAAGGCACTCATGGTTGCCATGGTGGATGTTCGCTCTGTCAGGGTGGTGGCTGCCGCTACGTACGAACGGACAACTGCAACATTTCCTGTTGTACATGTGAAATAGAAGTATGTGAAATAGAAGTATGTTTAACCATGAATTGTGAATAAAAAATTATAGAGTGTTATTTTTTTCATGTGATCATTTTGTATGTAGTTGTAGGTGCATATGCCCAATAACACACCTGTTCCAAAGCCATTTTGTGTGTAGTAGTGTTTTGTGTGTTGTGTGTAGTCAGACATCTTAAAAGTAGACTGGGAAAGTGTGCACTTTGTGCATCTTATGCAATCTATTGTGCCAGAAACACGCCTGCTTGGGAATGCACTTCAGGATTGTTCTACTGTAAAAATTAGATGTAAAATTTAGCTGCTGTCTTTTTTAAGAACTCTAAATTGTAATTGTTATATAATGTACCCGTAATTATAATTATATATGGCAATTTTTAATAGAGAACGTCTGTATGTCCGATGCACACAGTGACTAGTATATTGTATTTTTGTCTGTCCACCTTGCGTCCTCCTCTTGTTACCTAAACATGAGACAAAGGATTGTCCTAGGTTTTTAGCTATGTATTTAATATGTCATTCATCTTGTATGGAATAAAGATGATTTTGAAATAAAAGTAGTAGTTAAGCAGTAGTAGTAGTAGTAGTAGTTAGTGGTGGTGGTGGTAGTAGTAGTACTAACTTAAAGTTCATATTCGCTACTACACACCTGCCCCAAAGCCATTTTGTGTGTAGTCGTAGTAGTAGCTTCACATCTGCCCCAAAGTCATTTCTGTGTTGTAGTAGTAGTAGTAGTAGTAGTAGTAGTAGTACTGACTTAAAGTGCATATTCGCTACTACCGGGTACACACCTGCCCCAAAGCCATTTTATGTGTAGTAGTAGTAGTAACGTTACTAACTTAAGCTGCATATTCGCTACTACATACCTGCCCCAAAGCCAACCAGTGCCCTGGCCACCAGCATGTAGACCCCCCTGGGTGGAGGGAAGGCGTGGCAGTAGCTGTACATGGTGTTAGCCCCCACGTTGATGAAGATTGACACCAGTAAGGGCTCTTTGGTCCTGTCACGCAGGTTGGCCCAGCCTCCAAAGATGGGGGAGGCAACCAGCTGGCCCAGACTGTAGGCAGCGACCACCCAGCCTAGGAACGATTCATCTGCACTGTGGTCTACCTGTGGGGCACAGGACAAGTCTTCACTTTAATATCAACAACTGACTACCAAACTTTTTATCATGGAAACTGATTAACGATGGTACGGCCACCTCCAGAGAATGGACAGGGACAAATGGCCAAAGAGGATCCTCACATTAGATGTGGAGGGTCCAAACCCCCGTGGTCGCCCTAAGAGGAAATGGTTTGACAACATACGGGAGGACCTCCACCACCTGAACTTGAACAAGATCAGCCCACAGGAAAGAGACAAGTGGCGTGCTGCCATCAAGCCTCAGTTGTACTGTGCAAGCACGTCTAACCCTCGGAAGACGGGAAAAAACAGACGATAAACTGGATAGTGAGTGAGTGAGTGTGATTAAAATAAGATTAATTTCTAGTGTGCATTGTATGTTCCAGTTCTTAACCTACTGCTTCTTGGGTCATGTCGCTCTTCTATGCTGTTAATGTAAATTGAACCTGCACCTAGCTCCTGTCCTTGAAAAAAATTGATACATTAATGGTTCATTTTCTAATCAGTGGGGGCCCGCAAGCCCTTTTCCGTAGAGCGTAATCGGCCGTTTTAATTCAACATAGAGCGTAGACGGACCGCTCTAATATTTTTGTGTAGAGCATAATCACCGTTTCAATTCTACGTAATGCGTTGTAGCCACTTGGAATTTATCGTAAAGCGTAATTGAGAGGTTTCCGAATTCAGTGTAGAGCGTTGTCGGGACCCCCCCTTGCAGGCCCTCATCAGTATCTTTGCTGTGATGGCGTTCACTTGGAGCTTACTTAATAATTGTCAACAAAGGTGAGAAAAGCATCATGGAGCAAGCATCAAACTTACCTTTCTCAAGTAAGGCCATACTGAAGACACAACGATGGAAAATCCTGCAGATAAACAAAGAAGAATGGTGTGAACCGTTTAAACCTTCATATCATGATTTATACATACATTTCTACTATGATTGCTCATTGCTCATTTAACACTATACAGTTTCGTCTGTTTATTTTCAAATTGGCCTTTCCATTTCAAATCTTTCGATTTTTATAGGAACAACAACAGTTAATGTTACAATAGAACTTTTCAAGTGAAAAATGCATTAATGTAATTATTTCAGCGTTGATTTAATAGTTGATATTAAAGAGTAGATTTCACACACCGATGCTGCTTAAGAACATGGTTAGGTACATGATCCTGATGGACCACCAGCGGCTGCGGGTGTCTTTGTCATCTTCCCAAAACTGGACACTGTTGGAACTGTGAAGTAGGACAGACAGAAAAAATAATACGATAAGTACAGTAAACATTACATTACGTTCCCACAAGGTTATGACTTGAAATATTCATGACATGCACACCACTTCTTATTAAATTTTATATTAATTTAGAGATGTTGAGCTTTGACATAGGTCACATGATGATTATTGGTAACGTTAATGGTAGTTAGTAACTGTCACAGTGTGTCAGCTAGATTAACATAATGGACTTTGATCTTCAAAACCAGAAGAAGAAAAAATAATAATAACACCTGACCTTACGGAAAAATGACATGTTAAAACGTATTTACAACGTTTATTGTTACAAATTTAAGGGCTAGGACTAATAACACGTTGATGTAAACAGAGGTGTAACCTTGTTTCAACTTTATCGCAAAGAGCCAAGTTGGCTAGACAGGATCTGAGGAAAGAGGAGTCACTGCTCAGTGTTATAAATCATCTCGGGCTTGTCACTCTTACCTTTGAGTCGGTGGCACGCTTTGTAACAACTTTGTGCGTTCGTCAGGGTCCCCTCGCGCGCGAGACGTCTTCCTGGGTGCCATTTTTGTGCGTTACCTAACCCCAGGTAAACTGTAACTGACCCCAAGTTACGTTCGTCTGCTAGCCGACCTTTGCCCTTCTATTCGCCCTACCTAGCGGTTCGTAACGGAAACGCAACTATACCTTTGGAGCGGGTTGTAGGTATTGTACTATTGTTAGTGTTCTGCTCTTGGGACATTTCGTCGAACTTATTGGCTGCGGCACAGCTGAAGAACATTTATCGGTTTGTTGAAAATAAAATTTAAACCAAAGTTTTCTTCGTGGCTCCTTCATTTCACCATTTTTAGATACAATATTGAATGCGGTAACACTTTGTGCATAGTAAATTACCACTGAGCAAGTAACATTGATATGTATTTCTATCAGCGCAAGAAAAAGATTCACAAAATATATAGCAATACTGACCAGCAACTAGATTTCATCTGGCAGTGAGAAATGTTTTATTTTATGTCACACAGCACACAACCAAGCCATGTCACAACCGCAACCCGATTGCTACTGTTGTGCCAATCCGCGATGATGGCAGGAATGATGCCAGATCACAACTAAAAGGATAATCAACACATCCAATTCAATTATTTAATCGCATTTTTTGAAATATGTGGAAAATTTTACACACTAAGAATCCACTGAGAAGCGTGCATATTTCTTTAAACCTTTCCAGTACATCACAATTCTTGACAAATTTTCCCATTTCCAGAACGCAAACCACAGGTTCATTCCTCCCATGCGTTCGAACGTCATGTTTACAGTAAGGTTGCCATGGACATACGTTCGAATTCTTTACATTCGACAAGTTTCGTGCTCACGAACCAGGTGGGAAAGTTTCTCTCTCCTGTTTTAGGTGAAAAATCGGGCGAAAAATCCTAGAAAAGTCGTAAATCTCAGTCATATCTTACGTGTGAGTGCTGCTTACATGTCGTTACGGCTGATAGAGTGTCCAAAAGTGTCAATATCTGGCGAAATGAAGCACAAAAAGTTCGTAGTGTTCTAAACAATCTGGTTATCACAAGGTCACATAAAACCTCAAGGTCATTGCCGTTTCTAAGGCCATTTTACACTTACGGGAAGAGAGTAAAGTCGTCTGAGTATTTCTGATATGTTGTAGACAGTTTGTAGTGTATGTTGACGTCTCACCGCCAGTGGAAACCAGCAAATCATTTACTTTTCTGTGGATTCATTTGCTGACCTCTGTAACGTTAGGTGTTCTGCATGAGAGCGAGTGTACTTCGTCTTACCGAAGAAAACTCCTACGACAAGATGTCATTGTCTACCCTGCGCAAGATGACGACCGTGAACGATTTGAGTGAGGTAAAGAGCTCATACATGGAGACTGTTCAACCTTGTCCGCTGAACAACAGTACTGTTGTGTTCAGCCTGTCGGAAGCTTTATTATTTAAAGGCATCCAGTGCAGTTTTTAGGGCTTGGAAACCCAAATTTTCAAAGCCAATATTCTAGTCATTTATCTACATACTGAGTTGAAACAACACTCTCTCTACTGACATTCATGGAGCAAAAATTCCCAACAGTCTGACAGAAAATGGTTACTGGAAGGACCTGGGCTGATTTTTAGGGTACCACCCAGAAAATAAAGGACTCATCTTGGGGCTTGTTTCTGGAATTTTAAATGCCCAAAGTATGAAATACTGATTTAAATGTGTTAAAGTATGGTCAATGTCACATTGCCTTGTTACCTTTGCCAAGAAGGTTATGTTTTCAGTAGCGTTTGTCTGTTTGTCTGTCTGTTTGTGAACAGCATAACTCAAGAAGCTTAATATGGATTGTCATGAAACTTGGTATGTGGGTAGGTCTTGATGAGACCTAGAAATGATTAGATTTTGGGCCCCCTGACGGCTTTTGTTGGTACTGCAGCAGAACTTCCGGTTTTGAGATCTCGCGATCTAGACATGCTAGGGTCACGAATTTTGGTTGGTAGATAGCTTTTGGGGTAGGGAAGAATTGACCTGAGTTTAGACCCCCTAGCAGCTTGTTCTGGAACTGCAGGAGTGTTTCTTGAAAAATCTCCGAAGGTTGATAACTCAAGAACCGGTTGACGGATTGCTATGATTTTTGGTATGTACTATGTAGGTAGCTGAAGTGATACTTGACATAATCAGATGACAATTATGCAAATCAGGAGCTAATTTGCATAATTAATGAGGACATTCTATAAATCTGCTTCGTTCGATTATAGGACTTTGAAACACTTGTGACATGTAATTGAGAACTAGAAAAACATCTGAGGATATAGATTATGTAAATGAAGACCTAATTTACATAATTAATGGAAAATTGTTATAATTTCATAGTTGTAATTGCTGGGAATTTCATACTTGCCGTATTTGGAAGTTAAGTGAAGGTGAACATCAATGAAGATAATTTATTCACATTATGAACTCATTTGCATAATTTATGAGGAAGTGCTAGAATAGCCTATTTTGTTAAAATAAGGCTGCCATTGGGTAGAGAATATGATCAACTGATGTAATCCATGCAAATGACGCTCTTATTTGCGAAATCAATTATTAAAATTGTATAATTCGTCAACCGCAAGGGTTAACATCATTTGGCAAAGGTATGAGATCGTGGAACTCTTGTTCAGAATATTTCCAGTTTTGCTGCCCTGAAATTGCATTGGATGCCTTTAAGTCAAAATTCATTTAGAGGTAGGAAATAAAAGTGTACATATCATCGATATCGGAGACCCAAACTCGACCAGGGAAGGTTATTTCTCATATTTCCATAGATGTATCAATGTGTTAAATGAATGTCAAGTTCATTTTGTTTTGTTGTTCTCGTTGTGCTTAATTTTGTGTCTCTTTCCTGCTCACTACAGACTCAGGATGATGGCCTGAGAAAACTGCCCCATGAGTCTAAGAGTGAGGAGGGGAAGCTGAAGGTAAGGCCACACCAAGTTAATTTCTTGGTTAACAGATTTTTCTAGAAAAATAATGGAGCAGGCAGGCGAAAAAAAAAAACACAGGCCTAGGCATCCTATTATGGCCCAAAATGGTACGCTAGGAGCCATGAAGTCAACACACCAGGCTGGTTCAAAATTTAAACAATGAATTTTGAACTTTTAATGATACCATTGCATTGAAAGATGGAATAACTGTAACAACTAGGATGAAAAGGACTGTTTTCAACTGTTCAGGGCAAAATATGAGTATTTTACAGTTGATTCTGAATTTTTATTTTTATTTGCAAATCAGAAAAAAATGAAGTGGGCGAATCCGTTAACCAAGAAATTAAATTGGTGTGGCCTAAGTTATCATTTCAACAACATTTGTGGCCAGTCAGAAGTCATGTTATGGCAGTAGCTAGCCTGTGTTCTCTTTTGTTCACCATCCTGAAGGGTTTGAAATCTGAAGTTTCCCCCTTGTGAAAATTTAAATCTTAACAGGAAGTTATCAATCGAATTCCATTTCAGCAGCCTGGGTACTTAACTTTTATTTATAAATTACTGTGTAAAGCAAGTTATACTCCTCTCATACTTATTATATACATTCTGCTCATTTTGTATTGAACTAAGTATTCATATGTTCCCTCTTTTTATATGTTGCTTTGCTCTGTTGTGTTTGTTTTCCTCTGTTTTGTTTGTTTGTTTTGTTGTTCATATTGCATTGTGTTCCTTCTCCTACATAGCCAGAGCAAGAGGGTGATGCAGCCAGCTCATTTAGCGAGTAAGAACTGTTTAGTTAGGTTTAACTAGCAATGTTCAGAACAGTTAGAACATGAGAGGGGGGGGGTAGGATCCTACCTACAAAGATAGAAGCCAGCCTGTTGTCTATGTTGGGAACACCTGTATTGTATGTGGGAATTATTAAGATGACAGTTGCCTTAGGTTACAAAGTAGGTTGCTGCATTCTTCTGCACCATTCACACATTACTTCTCTATCTGTTAGTTGTGTTGTTGCTAAAAGCCACCTTGTACATGTTTCCTCTACAGATCAGCTAACGTGAGCAAACTGGTGCGCGGTTATGAGGCATGGCTGGTCAGTCAGTCACATGGTGTCAGCAGTGGGATCCCCACACATGCACTACCAGAGACTGACAGGGCTCTGATCAGGTACATCATCATTTCAGTGTTTATTCATTCTTGGTGTCTGAATGATTCGAAAGACCAAATGACTTTTAAATCAGCTCATCTCAATTATCTATGCGTCTCCATATTTGGGAATGATGACATACAGTGTTATTTCTCCCAAGTGTCATCAGTGAAAGACCAATGACTGGAGGCCTGAGAAGTGGCCTGATCATGAGCAACAAAATATGTGATTAACAGACAGCTGCTGTAGGAATAGTCTTGTAACAGCTCTGAGCAAGGAGCTTCCATCACCAGGTCTTTCTTTCTTCCCAGCCTCCGACCCTCTGTCCAAAGGATCAAGGCAGGGTTGGAGCAGCGGACAGATCAGCCCACCTCTGCACCCTCAGCTGCCGGTATGGTTACTGGCACACCCCCACAAAAACCACCCAGGCTTCACCATGGAGACGGTGTGGTTACTGGCACACCCCCACCAAAACCACCCAGGCTTCACCATGGAGACGACACAGGCGAGACCACCGACAACCCTCCTGTCCCTCCACCACAGCCTACCAGACGTGAGCAGGACTTTGTGATCTACAGAGACCACGACGGAGAGTGGTACCGCTTCCTGGCTTCTGATGATGACCTCCTGGAGGTGCTGTTTGGTGCTGGTGATCGGGAGTTGCACAGGCTGTATTTCCACTGCAAGGAAGCAGAGAGAGAAGCAACCCTAGAAGTCGGCAGGCTGGACGCTATTGACGACCTGCCGGTACATGGCCTGACGTCCGATGACCTGTTCGACGTCTTGACCACATCAGTGAATCCTGTTTTCTGTGTCAGGCCGCTGCGCTTCACACTGGTCACACCGGAGGACCAGGCCAGTGAGCAGGAGTTTCCTAGTGAGGAGGAGACAGAGGAGAACGGTGACACTCAGCAGCAGGCCCGCCCTGTCAGGAAGCGGGGACGCCTGGCCGCTTTCTTCTCACGCTGCCGCAGGGCTTTCACTTCATGCTGGCGCCGCTGAATATCCAGCAAAGACTTTCTCTATTTATAATACATAGCCATCTATATTTGTATATTTGTAAGAAAATAATATAGAAACTCAAAACACCAACTTGGTGCGAAATGGTTGTTGACAAGCAAGGCTCATGAGTCACTGTCAAATGCTGCTGAACTTTACATTGTTTTCAACTGACCTTTCTGCACATGAAAAGATTTTAATAGCAAGCACATGCATGTTCAGAAGAAAATTGACAGTTGCATTATATGCCAGGAATGACTGCATGTACATGTACATGTATTTTATCCGAAGAGGACTACTGTGGTATACAATGTATGTATGCAATTTATATTTTTATGCACAAGATGTTTTTAAAGAGCAAGATCAAATTGTGTACTAAACTGACTATACAGTGTTGAAAACACTGCTACATGTAATTATTTAAATACATGTCTTCTGAAGTGCATAGTGAGTTGTCTTTATACTGTGTTATTACTGATATTACATGAATTTGTACAAAGCAATGATTTTGGTGACAAACTCTCCTTGACAATACAAGTTTTATTGCATTTGATGCAGAGCTCTGCTAACAGTGCCCTATTCCTTCCATTTTGATATCTTAATCGGATTCCACAATTACACCCTGACCAATCCAATCTGAACATTCTTCTAGGTACATGTACAATCCTCCAGGAAAGCAGCCATTCCTCCAGTTGTAAGTTATGTAAGCGTACATTCCTCTAGAATTGGTACATTTCTCTGCAAAAGGGTCATTTCGCCGGCACCCCCTCAGGCCCGTGGAATTTGTCACTTCTGACCCTTCCAGTGATGGCAAGTACAGTCAGCTCGGAAGGTAAGCATGGTTTTAGATTGAAAAGTGAGCCACATACCTTGAACGTGGACATCAGCAATATCATCACGGGGAACAATGGGTTCTTCTCCACTCGTCTCTGTCCTCAATCAGTGAGCGGAGTACTACTGTGGAGATGTCTCTGAGCCCAGCATCCCACTTCAGGGTGTCAATGAAGGTTGTACTACCCCTTCTCTTCCTTCCCTCTGCTGGCTCCCACAGGATGAGCTGGCTGGCTAACAGCTCAGAAAGACGGATGCTGTGTCCATTCTCTGCTTCCTGATCTTTTCAGAAATTCTCGGAAGGTCACCGTAAATACAAGCACTACCCAAACAGTGTCAAAAACGTGTGAAATACATGCTGTGGGGAGGTGGGCATGGTTTATGTCTCAAAATCTACCAAAATACAGTATATTTTGATAAACATCACAGGATGCTTTATTTCAACATGAAATCATGTATGCATGGTCCTGAGAACAAGAAATTGCCAGAAAATACTTAGTGATCACCTTGATGCTGATTAGGTCCTAGGTTTGGGTATACACATAAAGTGAAAATGAAAAGTACTATTGTCTCATTAATCTATTATGGTTTCCATTAGTACATAAATTTGTACATAATAAGTCCACATTGCTGTTTCCTTATAAATTCTATTGCTATGATTTTAAGCTACCTTCATAAAATTTTCGAAATATTTCAAAACCTTTCATGTATTTTATTTGGTACTGTGATGTGGTAAGGATCTCTGGAAGCATATCTGTCACAAATCACAACTACACAATGGCTTAATTTAATTTCTATTTCATCTAGCACAGCTATATTTTGTACCATGTCAACACAATATAAATTTTAAAGTGTATAATATTATATGATAGGTTAGACACAAATGGATTGTAAGTAAAGTCAAAACCCTCTGCCACTACAAAACATTACAATATGTGTATTTGTTAATACTGTAACATACATTGTCTAGGTTTTCTACATTATTGTGCTATACTGTTTCTCTTTGTCAACTACTTTAATCAAGGAGGTTTAAACCTCCTTGCTTTAATTTAGAACATTACTTCATGCATTACCAGTATAAAGTCTAACAGTGTGCTGCCTACTTGTGCAACCAAGGGAGTAAAGAGCATATTGTTTTTGGAGGAAATCACTGTGCAAAATGTTTAAAAATTACATTAAGCAGAGTTAGGATGTTTCAAAGGTAGGCCAGAAACAACAATTGTGGAGAGAGAGAAAACGAGAAGACATTAAATTTTGGCAGGTCGTTAACCCTTGATTATCGTTGACCAATCAGAAGGCTTCATTCAATATTCCTTATGACACCGTAATGTCACAAATAGAGTCAAAACCGGGTATTTATTCATCCCAATCCATACATTAAACAACCCAATAATCACCCGCATATGACCTCGGGTGACCCAAAAAGGTAGGCCAGAAACAACCATTGTGAAGAGAGAAAACATGAAAACATTAAGTTTTGGCAGGTCGTTAACCCTTAATTATAACATGTTAAATAATGCCTGGAGATCTAGAAATCCTTTCATTGTACAATATACACCAGAGTTTTCCCCACATCAACAGATTTCCCATTTTCAGACACAGAGACATTTTGAGTTTCCAGGTTCACGTTGAAGACAGAAGACTCGGGGATGGCAGTTTTCCCCAGCTCTGGTTGGTTGAAAACAGGGATAGTTCTGGGCCCCACAAGAGGGTCATCGTATCGCATCAGCTTGACTTGAGTGGTATCTGTGTTGGTGGAAATGTTACATTATTATTACAATACACAAGCACCTAGTCAATATAGAGTATGAATGTACATATATCATGTCGCGACTGCTTTATAAATCATAGATTGTGGCAAAATATGTCTGTACTCAAAATGACCTTTTCGGTAATTATGCAACAACCCCAGCAAGAAGTTGCAGCAAGTCGACAAGTTGCTACAAGTGAGATTTATTAGCATGAGATAGCCTTTCATAAAATGAAATAGAAATTCATAAAATAATAAAAATGTTGTAAATATTACATATGAACCTAGTGCTGTAAAAAAATTGAACATCAAAGAATGTTCCATTGCAAAATGGGGTACCGGTAAACTTTCTTTAATTTACTCCTTGGTCTGATTTGACATTTTCAGAAAATGTCACCATGAAATAATATTAATAAAAAAGATTTGCCCTTACTAATGTTCTAATGTATATCACCTGAAGATACTCACCTTTGATACCCCTCTCCATGCGCATGATGCGTCCCAGCACCTTGTCGGTGGTGTCCCCCTGACGGACAGTCAGGGTCCAGGAGAAATGACCGCTGGAATGCTGAGGGTTCACAAACAGCACTTCTACCCCAGGCTGTAGGAACAGGAGATACATTCATGATTTCACTGCTTGTAATAGAGTTCCTACATTGTACATATGTTGGTGAAGGTTAGACATCCAGGTAAAACCTGCACTTTTCCTCTGGTCTCTTAGTGTCACTGACGAAAGGTAGTGGATGCTACCTGAAACGTCTGCTTGAGTAACTGCTTTTTTTAGTTCCTACATAGTACGCATTTATTTACTGTAGATTCCTTTATTTTGGTGGTGATTTCACCAAACCTGCTAAAATGCTCTGATTGCTTCAAGTGTCGGAAGACATGGGAGCCAGCCTACATCTAAGTCTAAGTTATTTCACTGTAACAGGAGAGAGGAGGCGTTTTAAGTTTGTGACTTAACAATTATATTACTGTAACAGTAGTACAGTAGGAATACAATGGAAACACTGTATTCATGGTGTCAAAAATTAAACCACTGTGAACATTTCAGGACTCACAGTATCTACAGGAAATGAGAGTTTTTCTGACTGACCTCGACCCAGAGGTTACTGAGAGGCTTGCCAGGACAACACTCCTCCTTCACCTTATCTTCTGCCTCTGTGGAGAACTTCACATCAATGTAGTCCAGCTGGGAGGGGGGGGGGGGGGCAAGGCAAACATTCATTTCAGTGGAATAATGGGGGGAAGTGAGTGGAAGAAAAACAAGAAGCCATAGGTGACAATCCTCCGTGAAGTTTTATATATTTCAACAAAATCCCAAGCGTCAACGCCAGACCTACTGTGCAGACATTATAATTAGGCAACGGTTAATACAATGAGGGCGCGTCACAAGCATAAAACATACAAAGAGCTAAATCCATTACTGCTCCCAGGGCGTGTAAAGATACTGTGCTTCAAGTTCGAAGTTCATTTTAATTACACACACACAATCAGTGTTTCCGCCAGGCGGCCGTCCAGCCGTCCTTTGACGCGAAAAAATGATACCGTGTTTCTTGTAGGACCGAAGGACCAGACATCGATATATATATTTGATTTTCACTCGGCTATTCAAAGATAAACTTGTTAGATATATTTTCAAACATAAGAAAAGTTTATTTGCAGGCATTTATCTCTTGAAATACGACACAAAAAATGTGTCTCATGCACCGCGCACGGCCTCCTCAGCTAGCTGCAAATCCTGCGTCACATGTCCACATTTCGCGTCTCTGATTGGTTGTTGCGTCGGCCGCTGCAGCGCCAGCGGTAAGATTGAGCGAGCCGACGCGCGTGTAAACAACTTTTCTTTGTTAGGATATAAGCGCTAAAACGATATTTTCCACAACCACACATCGATATTCTAGTGAAGAAATATATAGTTTCAAGAATCTTTCGGGTAAATATATATTTCTATTCGTATTTTTTGCATTTTCAGCGTTAGTTTGAGGTACACTTACCCCGGAAGTATACGGACCGCGTGCGTTTCTCGTAGCGTAGCCACGCTTATTTTTTAGTGTTTTTACTGCCCCGAGTTTTACCAATCAAAACAATAAAGAACTCCCGCTAAGGAGAACCCAGTAACATGTCAGATCCCAGCAATTATGTTATTGATCAAAATTATGGATGTGCACGTATTTCAGCCGTATTCGTCCGCGGGAATTCTTGACGCAAACCTACCCCGCGAACAGGAATCAGGACCGCCGGCCTTTATCCGGAAGTTGCCGCCGCATTAAAGTTACCTTTACTTTAACAATTATTTGCCTCTTAGAGTGCGGGAAATGGCGTTTAAGAGGGTTAAAATTTCAAAATTTCCCGGGGGAGCATGCCCCCGGACCCCCCTAGTATAAGCTCGCGCCTTCGGCGCTCGCGGTCGGGCCTTCGGCGCTCGCGGTCGGGCCTTCGGCCGTCTCCTGACGGAAACACTGCACACAATCATTGCATTCACATAAAGATCGGACTATCATGGTCGTGTCTAGTAACAAAGACAGCCCCACCGTCTTACGGTGCCTGTACCTAATTAAGCGCGCCTGGAACAGGCCAAATTCCAGCAACAGTTGCGGTAAGTACCGCGAGTGTTACTACCGCCGGCCAGATAACCAGGATATCTACTTAGAGTACCTCTGCTACCAGACAACTGCCTAAACCTACGGCCTATTCCACAGGATTGTAAAAGTAGGGATGTTTCTAAAATATGCATTTACTTCAATATCAAAACAGCTACGGTAAAAATAAAAAGACGTGCATCATCCCGGACATAATGCCACACCACATGCGAAATTACACAGAAATGCGACGTACGGAAGAATGCGTTTTGGCTGCGAACATCTTCCAAAAAACTTGGCATCTCTTAACCATGGGCAAAGACATCTGGAACCACTTATAAAAACCACCCCGTATCTGCATGAACTTTTACCCCCCCCACTGCTATTCCAAACAACGCGTTTTTCTGGACCATTCCAATTCGCCTCGTAATTGTAGGGGTGCGTCTGCGATATTACATTGACCGCGAAAGCAGCAACGGCAAAAATACACATTCGTGCATCAACACGGGCATGCCCGCAGACGGCGTATAAAATTGCGTGCCGATTACACAAAGAGAACCCAGTGTTTTGACTGCGAACATGAAAAATCAGCCGATCACAACACTCCGTCCGGAGGTCCTGACCTCCTTCACGGAGTAACTAGGTCATCTCACAAACTCGATAGTATCCACTGCAAATCAGAAAGATATAACTCTAGTGCAATACCTCACATGGTACGACTGTTGAACTTGTAAGAAAAAAAAAACGCCCTACTGTAAATTGTTTACCGAGTGGTTTCTAATGCTTGCAAATTGTCTATGTGCATCAAATTCCGAGATTTTGAGATATTGTATAATGTGTCTTCATGAGATCTTTGAAATTTGTTACTCACACACTCACTCACTGTTAAATTTGTGTAATTCAGTTACAGTATAACTACCCTTTTAATATTGTACCCTATACAGTTAATGTTTTTAGTATGAATACCAACTGTTGATAATAAAACCCCCACGCAATTCAGTCTGTGACTGCCATGTGGGAACCATTGTTAGGAGTTTTACATGAAACAAATAAACCAGGATTAATAATCAGTCCTCTGTTTTGGTACTAGTGAGTCAAGCTTTTGTCAAGCATTGATGTTCTGACTTAGGGAGAGGGGACTCCAGTAACCTGAACTTAGTTTGGTGCCTGGATCTTGATGCGGTCTGTTGTGATGAGCATTCTCATTTCAACAATGTACTTTTGAATTGTAAGTATCTGTGAACTTGTATATATAAGAAAAAGATTTAATTTTTTTTCAGTTAGCAACATTGCAATCTTGCACTTAGTCACACATCATTTTAATGATTATTTTAATAGTTTTTCTCAAGAACACAGAATAGCAGGTTAAAAGTTTTAATTCAAAGAGTAATTAGTCCCTGTAGTTGAACAGTACACACCTCTAGTGTGTTGAGCAGGTATTTCATGTTCTCCTCCAGGACAGCCTTCTCATCAAACGGCAGGGTCACATCCATGGCTCTGGTGCCCTGCTTGTCCACATTGGTCTTTTAGAGAAAAAAAATAGTTACAAAAGACATTAACATTTAGTGGGAAATGCAAAACAGTTTGAGGTCTTCCCGTGACCAAGGACTGTGTATAATGTCCTTGCTGTGACTTTGCAATAATACATCTTTTTCGAGATTACATAACATTGTACTTACATGTAATTATCATAGGCACAGCAGGATAAAAATACATCACACATTTACATGAACTGTAAAATTTGTACAGTTCACAGTATAAATTAATTGTTTCATTCTACAAACATAAACTGACCTTGACCATGGCAACAAAGGGCATGACTTTCTTCTTCATGTACTTCTTCAACTCCTCCAACCCTCCCAGTGCCTTGGCAATGTCCTTGTTCTCAGGGAAGCTGTTGTTGTTCTCCTGCAGAAGTATTGAAGAAAGTGGAAACATAACTTTTTCCAAATACACATTCTTGTCTAGCAAACAAAATGAGTTTAAGATCATTAAAATTGTGCTACATTGTAGAATTGTAACGTAGTTAAGATACCCCGGCTTCAAATTGTGAAGAAAATGAAATTTGGGAGAAAAAGATACCACAGCTTGCATTAAGGTAATTATAAGATACTAGTAAAAGAATAAAGGTTCATGTAAGTAATCACATTGCAGGAAAAAGAAATGAATCCAAAGTATTTCATGCATAGAAATAATCACATTGAGATGAAGCATCTCTCCTAAACATTTCCAGACATATACTAGATAGATTACATACTTATGATATCTTATATCTTTCTATTGTCAGCATTGGACTGTAGATATAAATCTTTCTGTGACTGAACTCTGAACTTTGAACTGACCTCGTACATCTTCCTGAGGGTCATGAGGGTCAGGTGTTGCCAGGTGGGGAAGGTCTTAGCGACCCAGATGGTCATGTGTGTGGGGCGCTGAGCGGGCGGCTGGCTGGAACCCTTCTGTTGGGGACAGGGGGAAAACATTTGATGTTCCAGGTGTTGGACCATGATGGAAGTTAACATGGTACAATTTACTTTTGAAGACATTGTAACATATTGAGTATTGTTAAAATACTTACGTAAAACTTGAACAGACACTGCATGAAATTTGAAAAATCAGTAATTACACATAAATTCAATTGATATCTTCCATTTCAATGTTTGTCTACATATTTTCATAAGTTATGAGAAAGATAAGATACAATAAAGAGGAGAGCATGTTCTTACAACTGGCATGCCAATGCTGACATAGAAGGCATCTAAAAAGTTCAAAAGATTCTTGTGTATACAATAGGTACAGTTTCTTTATCTTTTCATATGTTACGAGAAAGATAAGATACAATAAAGAGGAGAGCATGTTCTTACAACTGGCATGCCAAAGTTGACATAGAAGGCATCTAAAAAGTTCAAAAGATTCTTGTGTATACATATAGAATACAACACGGGGTATTCCGTATCGCCCGAGGTATCGGCCCGACCGCGGGTCGGATCGCCCGACGGCCGCAGGCCGGAGGGCGATCCGACTCGCGGGAGGGCCGGGACCGAGGGCGATGCGGAATACACCGTGTTGTATTTTATTTATATCATACCCACCCAAGAAAACGCGCCTTTCAATGCGAGATGAGCCAAAAGTTGGTGCCACTGAACCCTAAACTGAACCCTAAACTGCAACAACATCAATTCCAACGTGCGGATTCTGTATTCGAATTTTCGAAAGGGGCACACGCGGTTAGGGCAAAACGCGTTCGAATCGTTTTATGGAAGCCAGGGAAGCGTTCGATAATGGGTTCCGCACCGGGCCGTACCGTAAAGTACGGCCCGGTCCGGAACCCGTTATCGAACGTTATCGCGGCCCGGGTATGATATAAAAGTTGGTACAGTTTGGTCCATTTCGACTTCATCAAATTTTCCCCTGAAACGCGCTGCTTACCTTGCCCTTTGGTTCCGAGAAGTTCTTGAGCCGGAGGCGGAAGTCGTGTGCGACGTCCATCAGGTAGTCCAGCGCCTCGTTCATCACCTCGTCTACTAGACCTGCCTGGGGCCAGGCCGCCAGCATGATGGACTCTTTCTGAAGGGGATGGTTTGAAAAAGATAGTTTGATAAATTATAGGGTTACACTTCCAGCCATGAAAAAATTATTGATTCAATTTTACCTCATATTTACATTTGCCTTCGTAGAAGGAAAACATTGTTTTTGCTTTTTCTTCTTCCTCTTCTTCTTCTCCAAATGAATAACATCAATGACCTGAACCAGATGTCTGTCACCATGGTAACTGGTGTAGGATTACATTATGTTGCAATATTATAGCAGGAGGGATTTAGACTCCTGTCACCATATAGTATATGAATGTGTTTGAGTAAGAATTAACAGTCTGAGAGCAGGCCGTATGCGAAGGTAAACATTATGCATTTTTGCAAATGTGTTTGAGTAAGAATTAACAGTCTGAGAGCAGACCACATGCTAAGGTAAACATTAAAAATATCTTTTCTTTCTAAATATATCTTTTTATTTCCCCCTTAAGTTCTCACCTTTCCCAGCAGCCCCCAGATGTGTTCACAGAGATGAGGACAGATGGGTGCCAGTACCAGGGTCTGCACCTCGATAAACCTGAACACCAGATCACGGTGCATGCCTTCTGTCGCTATCTCCTTGTACTTACTTAGCGCAGCCTGGGGGAAAATAAAGTGTCAACAATGCTACCGCACTGAAAGCTTTTTTCCTTTTTTTTTTCATTACATATTTCTTTATTTGGCTTTCATATGAGCCATTTGTATGCATTGTCTTCTCGTATCCTGATTGACCTAACATTTCATAGAAAATCTAGGCAAATTAGAGACATTATCACTTTAATCCAAACATGGAATAACTGTCTTTCTGCATTGGTAACTTCTTGAAATAAGATGTGGTCCTTCAAGGATAAAACATAGCCGTTATGGTCTACTTTTCTTCTATAAGTACATGTACAGTAATACATTAAGCTAGATGAAAAGTCATACCTGGAACTCATAGAAGCCAGTTTTGACAGCCTCCTTGAACATCATCCTGTCATACCTGGTAGCAGTTTCTAGGATACCTTTGTTCATTGCACTGGGGAGAAACAAAGAAGGAGATTGTTTTTAAGTACAACAAGTAAAATCTGAGATTTTATACCTCCGGGCTTTTTATTGTATATTTTCATATAGGTTTTAAACAAAGAATTTATAGAGACCGGACACCCCTCTGTGTGAGGGGTCATATACGTGGACCAGACCGAGAATAGCTTAAACACGCCAAAGGTCAACGGTTGCAACCACTTTCACGCTCAAAGTGGTGTTTTGGGGCCACCAAAAGGCACCATTTTCACGCCCGAAAACACATATACAATAACAACAAAAGAACGTGCATCATCTGCAGCCCAATAGCAAAACATATACCGAGTCTCAAAAGAATCCGTCCACCCAAACGCGAGAAACAGCTGCGAACATAGAAATCTAAATCTCTCACAAAACCCTTCCGCAGAAGGATGTCTCCTCCCCCGGAGGTAACAAGATTAAGAACATTCAGTTTCAGGAAAGAAGAAGCTGCAGGGTTCACATGTGTGACTGTGTACTAACCTGACAAAGGCCCTATCAGACCAGTTAGTGGGTGGACCCCCCCTCAGGGTGTCTTTACTGGCGAGCATCTCCTTCACCCACTCCAGCCACGTGTACAGACGCAGGATCCCGGCATCGGCCATCCTCTCCACAAAGTTAGCATCCTCCACGGTGTCACCGGCATCAGCCAGCGCCAGACGCATGCCTGCAGACAAGCATGATCATTGTACTATTGACTTAGAATTAAATAAAATGGTTGAAAAAAAATTAATGAGATAAAGACAGTCTGTTTGCCTGTGTGTAAGGTGTTCAGCACCAAGGACAGACATGTTTGCATGCTTGGGCAAGGTGTTCAGCACCAAGGACAGACATGTTTGCATGTTCGTGCAAGGTGTTCAGCACCAAGGACAGGTCTGTTTGCCTGTGTGTGGAAGGTGTTCAGCACCAAGGACAGGCATGTTTTCATGTTTGCGCAAGGTGTTCAGCACTAAGGACAGACATGTTTGCATGTTTGCGCAAGGTGTTCAGCACCAAGGACAGACATGTTTGCATGCTTGTGCAAGGTGGTCAGCACCAAGGACAGGTATGTTTGCATGTGGATGGTGTTCAGCACCAAGGACAGGTATGTTTCCATGTTTGTGCAAGGTGTTCAGCACCAAGGACAGGTATGTTTGCATGTGGATGGTGTTCAGCACCAAGGACAGGTATGTTTGCATGTTTGTGCAAGGTGTTCAGCACCAAGGGCAGTCATGTTTGCATGTTTGTGCAAAGTGTTCAGCACCAAGGACAGGTATGTTTCCATGTTTGTGCAAGGTGTTCAGCACCAAGGACAGGTATGTTTCCATGTTTGTGCAAGGTGTTCAGCACCAAGGACAGACATGTTTGCATGTTTGTACAAGGTGTTCAGCACCAAGGACAGGCATGTTTGCATGTTTGTACAAGGTGTTCAACACCAAGGACAGGTCTGCCCTCTGTGTGGGAGGTGTCTTGTTGTCTATTGTATATGTAGTCTGGCTAAGACACATAAAGCAATCAATTTAAAAATTGTGACATACAATGTACATCATGCCAGGAAGACTATCAATATTTCTGCCCTTTCTCAAAAGCATGAAATCCAGAAAAATTTTCCATTTACCATCTGCAGAGAACTTCTCGATGGCACCAGACAGGGTCAGGAAGTTTCCAGTGGACTTGGACATCTGGAAAAAGAGACAAATTTTCTATTTTTCTGTGAAGATCAGAACAAAAAAAGACACATTGTGGTGCTTTTGATTCTCAATATTTTAATGTTTTTACTTTATTTTGCTGAGTAAAAACAATTGCAATGGGATGAACACTGTGGAACAAACCTTTTCAGAGTTCAGCAACAGATGTCCATTGGCTCTTATACCTTGTGGCCACTTGTTTTTGCTGTTCAAATAAAAAAAAAATGGGGTTAAACGTATACATGGAGCAGATATAATATTAAATTTGATCTAATTCATATTGTCAGAATGTTTAGACAAGGGACTCTTTACAAGTAAAGGGCCTTAAACTTTGACCTTAGACCACAATACATGAGATTGCAGATGTACACAGCATGTCAGCAGAACGTACTGCGCCTGTGCGAAACCCTGATTTTTCCCGGTTTTTGCTGGGTGTTTGGTCAAAGTTGCATTAGAATTTTTCCCGTTGCAGATTATATCTTTTCCAACACAACATCCTGGTTAAATAAATAAACTTGAAACTTGAAACATTTAGAAACTTCTGTCGGGATGTCAACCTTATATACCAGGGCTCGAAATACTGGGTGCATGTGCACCTTAGTGCACCCAAAATTGGAGTTGTGCACCTAATATTTTTCTATGGGTGCACTGGTGCACCAAAATATTTTTGTAGCAATTTTTAACATTAGAAATGTATAATAGTATACTGGATATTCTTGGTCTCTAAGTATCAGAACAATAATAAAATCTTTGTTGTAGTACTTGTTAAAGATTTTGAAGTTAGCTCCCATTTTAGATTTAAGCTCAGAAGAGGAGCAGTAAGACCTGCAATAAGGTTTAGTTTCAAATGGTGCACCCAAAAAAGTTCTTGTGCACCTAATTTTTTAGGTTGGGTGCACCAGTGCACCTATTCCCAAAAATGAATTTCGAGCCCTGTATACTCGAGTACGACCTTATATGAGACGTTCTTCCAAAGTGGTGTGCACAATACATCACGGGTTTTGCGCAGGTGCAGTACTGTACATTCTGCTGACGTGCTGATGTGCACACAGAACTGTGAGGTGGTTTATACTCGAGGTGTCTACCTGTCTGGCCAGATGGCACAGTGGTTGTACAGGAAGTATGTCAGGTGGTTAGGGACCAGGTCCTTCCCTGACACCCTCAGGTCCACGGGGTACCAGTACTCAAACTCTCTCTTCATCCTGTTGAGTTTGTCCTTGGGAATGTCCGTTTTCGGGAAGGGTGCCGACTTGAAGAACACATAGTCCCACACTTCCCTGGTCATCTGCTCTGGTCTGGACAAGGGTCAAAGGAAAAGCGACAAGTTGAATGTCTTCACTATCACCTGATTGTTCCAGTAGATGGTCCAGATGATGACAATAGTACAAATGTACCTATCATTATATTAGCTTTTTATTTTTATCTACTTGTATACAAGTATTTATTTGTGAATGAGAATTTAAACCTTAATTTAGGGTTATCTGAAAAACCCTAATTTAGGGTTTGTCGGTGAAGGTTAGACATCCAGGTAATAAGATACACCAAAAAGCAGTTACTCAGGCAACTGGATATGGTTTTGGAAACGGCCAGACGTTTCGGTACCATCCACTACCTTTCGTCAGAGACACTAAGAGACTGCAGGAGAAATGCAGGTTTATAAGCACGAATTATTGATTGATATGCAAATAATTTAGGGTTATTTGAAAAAAAAAACCTAACGTAGGGTTATTTCAGAAACCCTAATTCAGGGTTATTTTGGAATTTAAGAAACCCTAATTTAGGGATTTTTGAGAAACCTTAATTTAGGTAGTTGCCAGGCAAGGTGAGTGCTGCATGCAAAGGTCATCTTAGCAGAAGGAATATCAGGGTCTGTCTACTGCCATAGCAAAATGCAACTGATCATGAAATGCTTGATTGTGCCAACTTCAACTGGCGTAGAGAAATACATGTGATGTGCCAACCTAGCATGCTAGACGAGACTAACACTGTGTGAATCTTCATTCCTAACATTCCATGTATATCTGACAGGGCTCGAAATTCATTTTTGGGAATAGGTGCACTGGTGCACCCAACCTAAAAAATTGGGTGCACAAAAAAATTGTTGGGTGCACCATATAAAACAAAACCTAATTACAGATCTTACTGCTCCTCTTCTGAGGTTGAAATGGGAACTTCAAAATCTTAAACAAGTACTACAATGTACATCAAAGATTTTATTATTTTTTTACACTTAGATGCCAAGAATATCCTGCATAATATTATACTTTGATATGTACAAAAATACCTACAAAAATATTTGGGTGCACTGGTGCACCCACAGAAAAAAATTGGGTGCACAGCTCCAAATTTGGGTGCAGTAAGGTGCACATGCACCCAGTATTTCAAGCCCTGTCTGATGTAGTGGAAACTGTTATTACCTGATTCCCAGTGGTCCAGGTTTGGAGCCATTGAAGGTTCCTCCCTGCAGTAGATGTGCCACTGTGTAGTAGGCCATGTAGATGGTGGAGTCAGACAGGGACTCTACAAGGTACTGCTCATCCCACGGCATCTTTGTACCTTTTCATGTGGTGAAATATATTTTAGAACATCATGCATTCACCATCAGCCTATAAATAGCACTTGATCAACATAATCAATGAATAGTACAAGCAATATTTGAATAAACATAATACATTACATAAACATAATACATATAAACAATAGGGCCTATTGCTTTAATTGACCACAACTCTTGAAATTGTGACCAAGGCATTTCAAGAAATGTACATTTTGTAATTAATACCTGTAAATACAGACATCCACCACATGTTTGTACAGCTTGTATCTAGAGGCCTATAAAATTTTAACATATTTGTAAATCAAATGTCAACTTTTAACTTCCTAGCCATTTTATTTTATTGTTGTAAATGCCTACCAATTCAGACCTCGTGTCTGCAAGAAGGTGTATGAATAAAGTTTCCAAAGTTTATCATTGTTATAATTTATACATGACATTGTGTAGTACAGTACATGCACTCACCCAGTCCATAGGACCTGGAGCAGGCATGCTCATGGAGCCAGTCAAGTGTTGCCTCAAAGTTTTTCCTCACATCATCTGTATACCTGAAATAAACATGATATACAATTTTGATCCCCATGGACCATTGCCTCAAGCATACCAAAATGATAAGAAAAACATGAAGGAACAGAGTGAAAAAGCACTCCCAAGGATTGTCTCAGAAAAAGTATTCTGGACTGTGTTCACTCACGTGTCAATCTGCTCCAGTGCTGTAGCTGTTTGTTTCTTCCATCCCTCTTCACCATAATCAAGATACCTAAAACATAGCATGTGACCAAGTGACTGAGGTCAGTTTGAAGAACTGAAAGACTATCATCTAAATTATCGGTATCATTAAATTTAGACCAACTGACAAACAACATTACCCGTCCCCCCCCCCCAGTTGTCAATTCAACCACTTCTGTACCATGAATTTATCCTTACCACGAACAAGTAATTTGCAAACTTTCTTTTTCCTGCACCTGCCACCACTGCAAACATACAGTTCCACGAACATGTCATTTTTCTCAGACCACAAACTTTTTGCTACAGCGAATATAAAGTGATTTACAGTACCCCATTCAGAGCACTCCGAACAAAACCAGGTTTTGACAGTAAAAAGACTGCAGACTCACCACTGGTCACACAGGGCCACCACACACTCATCCCCAGACCTGGACATGACTTGTTTCTCTGGTTCCATGTACACTACAGCCTCCCTCTGTCCACAGATAACATTTGTCAGAAGGCAAGTCTTTGTGCAAGAAGGTGCTGAGTGACAACATTTGCTGCACTTTGAAATTCCATGAGTTCCAAGTTCTTTTACACCATGTAGTCACACAGCAAGAATATCTGTGAGCTGAAAATAACATTTTTGGCTAGGATATGGCTAATGTGCTCTCGATCGCTGCACAATTTACAGGGATTGGCCATTGTTAGCAGGTCACCAATCACCATCCAATGTCATAGGGTAGATGTTCAGTTGTAAGCTCATACCTCTAGCTCTGGCAGTTTTGAAATTCATCAACTTTCTGGCAATGAACAAATTAGGCCAAAGATTGTTGTCAGTGTATAATGTCAGCTTTATGAAGTGATGTAAATTAACCCTTGTCCTGCGGAGCACAACAATTGTTGTTCTCCACATACAGTACCATCTATATAACACCCTATATACATGTATGCGTTGCACGAGAAAAATACCCCCAAACCGGTACAGTATTTCTCGTGCAACGCATCACACCGCAGCGAAACGCAACGAATGCAAAAGTAACTATGCCACTGCAGAGAAAAAAAATTTGGGCGTCTATGATCTAATTAAGACATGAAATTATTGCAAAATATTGTGCCAGGAATGCCAGCAGGACAAGGGTTAAAGTTCTATTAACAATTATTTATGAAATGTTCATTTTTATTTAACATTCAAACATGGTAACTGCTATCAAACCTTTTACCAAAGGTGTTGGTAGAAACATAAGACCAAGACTTAGAATTCTGACTCGGCATTCTTACCTTGTCAACCATTTTCTTCTTGACATCCTGCTTGATATCTTGGATCTTCTTGCCCTTGTATTCTCCTACCTGCATCACCTGCATTACATGGTAAATGTTTGTGACTACCGGTAGTAAATACTGTAAATTTTCTAATGTAACATCTCCAAAGAAAAATCATGACACTGAGAATAGTTATTTTTACAATATTACAGAAGTGTTTCAACTGCATATTTAAAAGACCACCTTGCTCCTCCTACCGCATAATCAAGTCCATGCAAAAAGTAATGAAGCTATAGTAAATGTCATGTACAGTGAAGGAACAAATTCTAGGTATGGAGTAGTGGGCAGTTCTTGTGAGAACTGGTGTTCCTCAAGGAATAATCCTTGGACCATTACTGTTCCTTCCTACAGCATGAAACTTACAAAACTGAATTACAGTTACATATACAGAGTACATACAATTCAATATACCAAGTCTACATGTAGTTTTCATCTTCCTAAGCCTTACCCCTTCATAGAAGCCCTTCAGGTAGACTTTTTCTTTAGCCTCGGCCAGTTTGTCCTTGTCATTTTGACTCTGGATCTTTAGTTGGTCACAAACGGTCACTGCAGACAGGTTACCAAACCCTGGGACCTCGATGATTGGTACCTGAAACAGAGAGTTGTTCACATGATATGTTTTACAGTTAAGTTCATTGAAGTTGAACAAGTTAGGTAGTTAAAATGGGGATGATAGGGTAGAGAAATTAGTACTGTACAAAAATTAAAAGACTGGGAACCCAGAAATTAAATACTACATGTAGTAGATGTAACAGTTACATGTACATGCAGAGGTACGATGTCTTTTCAAAAATAGAGGAGTAAAACTTTTTAAAATTGTACTGATTCCATTGTCTTCAAAAGCAAATACCAGTACCATCATTGTTATTGACTACAGACAACAAATGTGTTTTCTAAAAGTCATTGCTCTTAAAAGATTCTTATGATATATACCATCAAGTACTTACTGGGTCATAGGGCAGAACCATTTCATCTGTCACCTGAAACTTCTCTCTCATTGGCTGTGGAAACAGTAATCCAATTAACATTGCAGAGAAGGGTAGAATATTGTGTACAGCATCAATCAATACATCAGGTCACAGAGAGCAATAGTGGATATTATGTTACAATGGGTGCACCATCTAGTGATTTGCAGGAATGCTGCACAGGGTACTAAGTACTCTAGATCTACTAACCAAGGTTCAGCCCATGCAGTATACATGTAAGAAGGACTTCTATGTACATTGTAACGAAAGTGCAAAACAGCCTTCTCAACTGTTATCCAGGTCACGACCCTCTTACAGATCAAAACCTCTCGGCCGCTCTTCACACTTATATTTCATCAACGAACCATTTCTAACTTTTAGTCCTTCCATCTATTCCTACAACACTGTAAATATTGAAATATTATATATTTGAATGACCTCTGGCCTCCTACCATACTGAGTTATATTGTTACTTTTTTATACTGTCATTAGCCTAGGTTATGGATTATAAGTATAAGAGATTTCTGTGATTTGTGACTTTATTGTATTATGATGTGTGTATGTTTATGTATGTATGTATTTCATAATGTGGGGCCCGACATCAGCTCAGCTGCCAGGGCTTCCACTGTATTGCAGTGTTAGCAATTTAAATAAATGAATAAACATCTTGTAACTTTTGATGTTGTAAACATCAATTTCTTAAAAGCATTTTTAAAGTGTACCTTTTTCTTCTTGAGGTCCCTCAGGGCAGCAAAGTCATCAGGAGCGTCTGAAGGCACACTGGTGACCACGCCTGTTCCTTTGTCCTCTTTGATGTTGAGCATGGGGAGGGTGTAGATCTTGTCGTAGCTGGTCAGGGGCGCTTTCAGGGCCACACCCATGATATCCTGGGAAGGAGAACAAGGGGTGCCTCAACTTATTGTACTGTCAAACTTGCCAAAGCAACCACCTCTATACCCTGGAAGCCAGAACTCGTTTTCCGGGCCGCAAGAGCCCTTCGCCCGCTGGTGTAAATTAGCGCTACGGGGGAGTCTAGACCGGGGGGAGTTTGGCTGGCCCTACAACGAAACCTCCCCACGGGCTCAATTCCACCGCAGCGGTAATTGAGGTCTGCGGGCGAAGGGCTTCTGGCTGCCGAAAGAAACGGCTAGCGGCCCGTAAACTTGGCTGCCACCCAGGGAACCACTTCTATAAGCCAGCCATCTGGCCATAATGACAGCTTTTTTCAATCCCGATTTTTCCCCTTAGATGCATTAAGGGACTTGCCTAAGCAATGGGGCAGTCTTTCTGTATCTATGTCAATGACTTGTCACCACTTGCTCTTTGTATAAGAAGACCACTTGTTTAAGAAGAGCACTTTTCTTTAGTCCCATGGGTGGTCGTCTTAGACAAGTTTGACTGCATCTAGAGGCAACACATAAAAATTTGGCTGAAATTTGTCATCAGCCCTTAAGTTTTCCTGCTGCCATAAATACTTAGGCAGGCTTGATAAATGATATATGATAATTGATAAATGATAAATGATATTTGACATATGATAAATGCATGTCGGGTGATTTAAACCAGGATTGAGCTTCCAACAAGTTGTGTGAAACAGCACAACATTCCGGCCTTCAATTCCAAAAGAATACCAACCTGCCCGACTAGCTCCACCAGCGTTTCGTACTTCCCATCATCCTTTGTGAACCCCTGGTACGCCATGTTGCGCGCCGCCCTCCTGGTGCTGATGAACACCTCGCCCCAGACGGTCTGGAACGCCACGTACGGCATGTCGGGACGGACCCAGCAGTTGGTCTGCCCGTACATGGTCTCAGGACGCAGGGTTGCCGCAACAAGGAAGATGGGCTTTCCTTTCAAACCACTAAACAAAACAGAACACCAAGGACCAACTTAGCTGAGGGGCTTTCTTCAATCGTCATTCAGATAATTGGTAGATAACACAGTCATCAAGTACCAGAGTTATCAATCAAGGATTGAGGTGTTCAAAAACTCATTCTTTAAACTATCGCAGTGTGGAACTCACTGTCACCAAGTACAGTACAAGTACAGTACGACATTAGATAGCTTTAAACAATGTATAGAGTTGGATGTTGAAGGGTTAAGTGTAACAACTTGTTTGGTGTAATGTAGCCAGCTGCCACCATGCCGCATGCCTGCGAAGCTGGTATATTACCCCAAAGGGCGGTTATACCGGCTATACTGATACAGACACAGATCTTCTACTGAGGTGAAGTGTGACGCTTTTTCTGTTGGCTAATTGTACAATGCAGGTTTTCATTGGCTCAAATTTTCAACTTAAGATACCCCTATTGTTATATCCCCAAATACTGTACATAATTAAGATACTGTAACAGTATAAGAAAGAGGAAACACTGAATCAAACAAGCCAGATTACCTAAGCTTTGGTGGATATGGTTCCATCACTTTCATTTTGATAAGTGTGTACTCTTGTGGTCCAACTCCCTGTAACATATATAAAGAGGGAACAATAGGATAGGCTTGCAATGATGCATGGCTCATAGCAATATCAAAACAAGACAAAGTCCTTGACTTGAAAGGGTTCATGAACTTCAAAGTTTAGCCCTCACCTCTCCAGTCTGCCTGTCATGGTCCATACAAGGCTGCTTGTCAAATGGTGAGAAAATTGTGTATCTGAAAAAAAAGAATGTATTGAACCAGTCATCAAACAACCTGGTATTACCTAAAACTTAGCAGACAGTTGTTTTAGTCAACAGATTTTAGGACTGCTTTAAGAATGCTTTAAGAAGTCATAACTGGAATATTTGGACCCATAAAAATTGATTAGTTTGAAACCCTGAAAATGAAGACAATTTCAGACAGAAACACTGGAAAATTAAAAAAAAATTGGACATGAAACTTGATATCAAAGAATGTTTGACAATACATATTATAATGCAAATTCTGTGCTTAAAAGGACTATACCAGTAGTACATGTCTATACCTTATGCCAAGTTATGGCTTTAATGCAGCTACTGGGAAGTTGAAATACTGATAGGTTTGATCGATGAGCAGCAATTTTCCATAACTTTTCCTGACATAGGACTTCTTCTCACCTCTTGCCAAACTTGACCTTGTTCCTGTCCTTGAGTGTGAGGAACTGCCATCGCACAAAGGAGTCGTAGTAAGGGTTGGCATCAGTGGTGATGAAGGTACGTCTCCAGTCCACCTGCAAACCACACAAAACACACAATAAGTTCTTCTTCATTCACAGAAAACATACATTGCATGGAAAATGGTACATTTGGTTTTCTCTTAATGCCCATGATCATGATAATGATCATTCTGGCATACTCATTTTCACCTGAGCGAAGTGAGGAAAGTCGTATAAAGTGCCTTTCTCAATTTAAGGGTAGAAGGTTGGTGACACAGCAGGATTAGAACCCAGGACCTCTTGGTTCTGAACCGAATGCTCTGCTGTTACACCACACGACCACACTACATTTCTAGTAGTACATGTACTGTAAATCTTGAAATTCTTGTGGTAGTGGTGATTTTACTTTCATGATAGACTTTTCACTCCAAATTCATGATGCCACAAATAGGCATTTCCATTGAACATAAACATTACTTCTGTCCTACAGAATTGTTCAACTGTGAACTTAAAAAAAGTGTGAAAACCTCCTGGCCTTTCCACGGCAAAAATAAATGACTCTACAGTACCTTGAGCCCCATCATCTGGAGGTCCTGTTTGGCCAGTGGAGGGAAGTACTCCAGCCAGTACGCAGCGTCGGCAAAGTTCTTAATTTCCTCATCCTTCAGGCCCAGGGACTGCATGATCTGCCACTGGTAGTCAGCCCCACCCGCCTTTGCTGCTGCTTTACTCTGGCAGATAAAGTGAAAAATATTGTCATTCTATAGACATTCCAATTATTTGTTGGTTCTTTGTTTAAGAAAAATGATGCTGAATTGGAGTAGACAAGAGTCTAGCAGGAACGTCTATACTTGATGGTAAATACAGTTTCAAGGAGTGAAATACAGTCAGATTAATATTCTCCTCCCAGCCCTCTCTTTTCATCTCCCTCTTTTGCTTAATTTATTCCTAGTAAGAATAAGAATGTCCAAAAACGGAGGAAATGAGTTGGTGTGGCTTAACTTTAAACACTGATTTTTTAAAACATAAAAGGTAGAAATTCAAAGGTAGAAATTCAATTTTTATGATTGTTCTAAATCAGCAGCATTTTCACTTTTAGCTTGTAAGAATTCTGCCGTTAACATAATGGTGTAGTATTAATGTTACACAGTGGCATCAAAGAACATGAAAGTGGTAGGAATGGTGACTACTGACTTTCTTGCCCTTGGACTTGTCTTTGATGATGGGCTCATTGTCAACAGGAGCCTCCTCCTTAGCCACCGTCTTAGGGAACACTGGAGGATAACCAAACTCTTGGATCTCTCTCTGTAACTTGTCAGCACAGGCCTGAGGATGGAGGGGGGAATCATCAGTCAATAACAGTGATTGGTGGTGGATATAAAACAAAATACATGTACTGTCAATCTTGAAAAGTTCAGTGATCTTATTTTTGCTGTTTTTGCTATACAGTCAAGCTTAATATGTACAATGACTGTCATGCAAGGCCTGCATGACATTGTGACCTTGGGAGTGATACAATTATTTCATGCAATGGAAAGATGCATCCTACTATCACTACTACTACAATGTACTACAGTTGAGTTCCTAAGAGGCCAGATTTACAAAACATTTCTAAGACCTTAGGACAATATCTGCTTACCTTGATTGGCATTCCTGAGCAGTGGAGACCAAATGGCCACAGGCATCTTTTGCCTTGGAGGCGGCGATAACCCATAATGAACTGCATAGGAAAGAAATTTTACATTTAACAGAATTTGCACTAATGTATATGTGGTACAATTGGAATGTGTATACTACCTTCCAATATTTCTTGGGGAATGTTGGTACATTAGTTTAATGATTTTCTTAAGGAAAATTTTATTTCCTTGCCCTACTTTTAGAAAATAGTCTTTACTCACCTCATTCTTGGACAGAGAGAAGGTGTGGCCCAAGTGGAGGCGACCATTCATGTATGGGTAGGGGAAGGTCACAAAAAACTTCTTCCTGAAAGTGAATACCAAAGACCTATGAATCTAGTATGATCATACAAGACTCATACAAATAAGTTATTGAATATAACTGAATTATTTGTACTTTAATAATTACAGGTATACTAAAGAGATTAGTGGCCAAAATGCCCAGCGGCAGCTTTCTGACTACTAGTAGTATTTAGCCCTCAATGTATTAAAAGGGGGCCTGCATGGGGGCGTTCCCGACAATGCTCTACGCTAAATTTTGAGAGCTCTCGTTTACGCTTTATGATAAATTCCAAGTGGCTACAATGCATTTTGTTGAATTAAAACGGCGAATACGCTCTACACAAAATGCGCCAATTACGCCCTACGTTGAATTAGTGCTGCCCGTCTATGCTCTATGCAGAATTGAAACGGCCAATTATGGTCTACGGAAAAGGGCATGTGGGTCCCCATTAAAGGTTGCATCATCAGTGATTACAAAGAGTTCAATGTCTTCTGAAAGTGCAAAAGGTGATCTTACCAAATCTTACCCAGGAGGTTGAAATGATCTTACCCATCGTTTTTCTCTGGAGCGTCCACCTCAAAAACTTTGTCCTCTTCCCAACGTTTCTGAACTTGACGTTCGATCTCTCGCAACGCTTCTACCTTGAAGGTTCCTTTCCTTTCCACTTCGATTTCCTGCAAGTGCATGTTGGATTGTTAGGGTGACGATGAGGTACACTGTACTGAGTGTAACATACTGTCCCTATATGGGTACTGGTCTTTCCACTGTTACCTCTAATTATTACTTACTGTACTGCAGTTTAAATTGCTGCAATTAAAAATACTGCAGTTTAAATTGCTGCAATTAAAAAGATTTAAAAGTAAATAACGCACAACAAAAAGCTCACTTCTGCTACTATTACTGTGAAATTAAGTATCTGTGAATGAAAACGAATTTTTATTATGTCATGGTGGGTTGGGGGTGAAAATCTGAATGAAAGGGGGCAGAGCTTATAACGTTATGTTAATTAACATTGGTTGAAAATCCAAAACTTTATAAATGGTGTGTGGACTGTGGCATAATAATTCTTGCTTTTTACCAATTATGTAGCTATTTAGAATATCTCAACGCAGGAAATCCTTATACTAGTCATGTTTACCTAACATATTCAGATTCATAATATGAAACGAAAATCCTGTTCAGAAGAGCCCGCTTACCATACTGGAAACTTCAATGGGATGGGGAGGGGGGCTTCACCAATACACGGGCTCGGCACTGCGGCAGCCTACTAGACTTCGGATTTCTAGGCTGTCAAATGTGTACTTGGCATCAATCAAGAACGAGATGTGATTCCTTGCTCCAAAGTTGCTCAACAACTGGCAGGAACAAGAAAGAGCTCAAAGTGCTGAAACTCCACGTGAAGTGATGCAAGCACACCCGGCTACTACCAGCACGTTTTGCGGCATTTCTCTCACAGAATTGGGTTGCTTCTAGAGCAAAAAAACAGCTCTAACTGACTTTTGTGAACATAAACCGTACACGGTATCCAATACTAGGCTAATCCTTTGATGCATGTCTTCAAACACTTTAATTATTTCATAAAAATATGTTTACTCTTTAATTTTACGACAGAAGTTGAGCCCCGTACCCAGGGTAGTGAGTGGAGGTCAGGGGGTATTTGATCGACTCGTTCCCAGCCATGCTAGACATTTGGCCATTAAAAAAGAGAAATGAACCTTCCAAACACCAAATTAGAAAAATTAGCCTTACTCTATATTCATTTTCAAATATGCAATTGGAGAAGACCCTCCTTGAAAGTTACTTGGGAGAAGAGCTGCCTGGCGGCAGGTTTATATTTTCGCGCGCTACAGGTCGTTGAACCCGGAAGTGAACTACCTCCTGGTTCCCGGAGGATAGTGGGTAGTAGTGGAGGCGTGACAAGTCGAGGGAGTTGTGCGAACAAAAGCTTCTAAAAAGCTTGTTTCCAGGGCTCCAAATTACTGTGTTTATCGCACAAACCACAGTTTAAACGTGTTCCGTTGTAGATATGGCGGAGTTTGACGAGAGAAGCGGCGTGGTGGAGTGTAAGACGCCCTGGGGTTGCTGGTATCAGACTGTGGATGAGATAGTGGCGGAGGTAACGCTAGAACCGGGAACAAAGGCGAAGGAAATCAAGTGTAAGCTGAGCGGGAAGAAGTTGACAGCCGTCGTGAGGGGGAAGGAGATCGTAAATGTGAGTTTATAGTCTTTGTTTATAACGGTACTTTTGATTGGTAACTTTTATAGCACTAACAAATGCGTGCATCCCATTTTTTAGTTTTGGAAAACCAACACATGCTCGCATGCCATTGCCTATAGGCACAGCTGTCTATGCCTATAAATGGATATTTTAAGTCCAGTTTATTTTTATCCCAGATCTGGCCTTGTGGGTGTAAGTTACTGAAATATATGGAGTTCAGGAGTAAGGTTTGAATTAACACGGGCTAGGAAGGCATCAGAAAGGAGTTGTACTTTTTCACCTTAAACAAGGGAAATCGTAGATTTCAAACCTCCGGGTTTTTTTTTTCTATTGGTTTAGGTTATTTGTTTGTGTGTAGTATGAAAGTTATGTGCGTAATATGTTTGTATGCCGGTTTGATGGCTACTGACGGTTGGTTCGGTATGGACTGTTGATTAACGTGTCTCAGTCTGACAGCCTCCACCGTCACCCGCGCCATTACCCCCGCCGTCATCCCGCGCCGTCATTGCTGCGCCGTCACCCAAAATTTTTATCGGAACCAGACACCCCTCTGTTTGACCCCTTTTGAATGGTAAGACCCAAAACTGCAACCTCCCCATTCCTTAACAACATGGTAAATTCCATTTTCAGCATAACGGGGGTGTCCGGAGCACTTAAAAACCTTTTATTTCGACGCCCATAAACACATATGCAATTAAACAAAAACGTTCTGCACCATCTGCAGCCCAATAGCAATACGTATACCGAACAACAGACCAATCCGTCCAGCCGATCGCGAGAAACAGCTGCTGACAGAAATGTTTCGAACAATAGTAAAACCTCCTCGCGGAAGGATATCTCCTTCCCCGGAGGTAATGAAACCAAGGAGCTTCTCTTTCTTGTTTGAAGCTCCTTGAAGATAAAACAAATTGAAAACGAACAACAAAGGCATAAACTATCTTCTAACGTTGTTGTGTTATGGACCAAAATCAACATTGAGAATTGAAATGAAGTTTTTTTTGCATTAAAATATAAATTACCCGTAGATTATCTTTTTCTATGTCTAAGACTCTTTTTGAAGTACAAATGTAGTAGTAAAAGATATGTACCAGGATGTATTATAATATCTTCAAAATATAAACAATTGAATGATTGACACAAACAAGTGATGTTGAACTGTAGCTAACAAAAGTTACAGAAAAAGGATTTTCTTTAGTAACAACTATTCTTGCATGTTGTTATTTCAGGGTACCGTTGCTGGGAATGTTGTTACAGATGACTTTCTTTGGACAGTTGGTAAGTTTAGGTTCCTGATATGATGGAAAGACTTGATAATTATTATTGCTCTAGTATAAATTCAGTCATTTTTGCAGGGATATGATTCTGCGATAAAAGGGAAAAATGTTTTTCACAGTGTTTTTTTTTTTTTTTTAAGTTTGCAGTTGAAACAGTTCAGAACTTCTGTAGTACATGTAATACATTTGAAATGCATATTTTTTGGTGTCATAAAATCCCATTGGCAAGGTCACTGCAAAAATAAAACCACTGTGAATATGTCAAGAATCAAAGACGTTTTCTTCAATTCATTGATATGCAAATGAGGACAACATAGGGGCTGTTATTTTGATGCTATGAGTATGACAATTTTTCTGATAGATATCATACAGAAAAATTTTTAATGATGTGAGTGGATATGCTTCATGCAGAGTTTTTTTTTTTTGCTTTCCCGTTTGTAGAGGATAACAAGTTACTGAGGATAGTGATCACCAAGAGTGACCGCACGGGCCGAGACTGTTGGCAGTCTCTACTGCAGGGTCAGTACCCCGCTGACCCACAGGTGTACGACAACATGGAGAAGAAACTGACCATGGAGAGAGTCCAGAGAGAGGTCAGTCTAAACTGTGTAAAAATTGTGCATAACACTGTAGGTTGTGTTAAGAAAAATAACAACTGTAATACTTGTATTCAGAAAAGGTAGTTTGGTGCATCCAAACTTTAACCAACACTTACAAGCATTCTGACATGAATGAAGAGTAATTTCCTTGTCAAAGTCCATGTGATGATATACCTACAATACAAAACAAGCAGAAGTTGGTTTCCTGAGTCATTTTTGTCTTACCACGTCTAGGACCTTCCATCGGAATCTGTATAGGACAGTTACTGTTTTGTTACTGGTAAGTACTGTCACTGGTCTGACAGACTTTTTCATGTCCCTTTATTTTTCATACAACATATTGGGACATTTTATTTTCAACTGTTGTTTGTACAGATCTGTCTGTATCCTCTTTTTATAACATCTGAAGACCAAAACATGACTTTTTTTACTTGTACCATGAACATACATTTTGGTACTTTATATCCCTTTTTAAGTAACATACTTTATAGAAATCATAAATAATTATGTTTTCCTGCTGGTAGATTTTCTTATTGTACTTGAGCATTTTTTTAGAATACATTGTATAGTATATAACACAAACATTCATGTTATGATGGACACAGTGCATACATGTACTACCTGGTTGATATGAGGAGAAGCTGGAATACACATTTTTATATAATTGCTTGTTCTCTTGACTCTTTTCCAACTCTTTATGGACAATGCAAGTTTCAGGGCTGAAGTTGCCTTGGAAAGAATGTGGCATGAAGTCTTGTTGCATTTTGTGTGGGCATGCTTGCTGGTACCATTCTGCATGCAAATGTTGAGAAGTACAGTAGACCATTCCTCACATTAAGGTTGTTCATGTTTTGAAATGTGCATGACATTGTACAATGTGATGCACTGTGGAAAATATGTCACAAAGTAACACACATGGCCAGAGGGCCAGCAACTTTGACGTATTACCCAAAGTGCATCATATCATGAACGAGCCTGTAGAACACTTGCATCACTGTTTAGTGTTGTTTAGCACCAACAGAGCATGTCATGTGTGTATGTGAGTTTGTGTATGTGTGACTGACTGTGTGTGGGTGTATTAACTTCGTGTGTGTGTGTGACAAATATGCATGAATGCATGATGTGTACATTTGACAAGGACTGTAAGTTGCAAAGATTGAAGAAAAGACTACAAAAACACATTGTGCAGATTCATATACTTCATTCATTTTCAAAGAACAGTTAATATTCTTTCCACGTCAACAAAATTCCAGGACCTTTATGATAGTTGGTCCACTTACAAGTTAACTCCATGAATCAAGGGAAAAATAGCCTCCCAAATTTGCCTACTCACTGAATTTCATCAATGGTAGCAAGAAGGCAATCTGTAAGACAGTATTGTTTGTAATATGTCATCTTTTACCACAACCATTGTTACCAGACCCAAGGCGTAGAGAACACAACCTCCTGGGAGCAGATATGGCAGTGGGATGCAGCTCACAAGAATACTATTGCAATTGCAAATGCAGAGTGTAAGTAGGGAACAAAGCTGTAACTTTGTGAATGGCATGCTGTACCTAGAGGCACCATGTACATGTAGTTGTAGCTGTGACTACCTGTTTGAGCATGTATGCATAATGTTCATCTGTATCTGTATAGCTGGTAGATCCATTCTTTGGTGTAACACACCAGTTATACAGGCATGCAGCTTGGTAGCAGCTGCTTACATGTATATTACAATGAACGGCCTGTAACATCTGACCTTTGCACATCTGCGATAACTGCAAGCTATCTAGTGTAGTGAGGATGCCCATACTGTAATTATTCATATGCAAGACTAATCACTGGCAGAAATGGTCACAGAAAGTTTATCGCTTGACCAGCATGATATCTCAGTTGCACTTGTCTTGTAGTTTACAATGTATTTTTCAAAGGTGGAAATGTAATGTACAACATGTATTACAATGTATTGTCAATGCACATGTACTTAATGGATATTCATACCATGTTCCCTCATCCTCATGTACGTAGCTATAAAAGAATAAGTTTGTTGAATAAATTCCAGAGTTTGTTTTATTGTGCATCCTTCAGTGTTATCCTTCATTTAAGTGTGTTTGAGCTTGCAATTGGTACCAACAAGCATGACCCACTCCTTACATGCACACAGTCTGAATCATTACAGATCGTAGGGCATCATTTCAAAGTGGAATGCAGTGCCTTTGATGAACGTAAATGATAATTCTGAGATACTGACTCGGAGATACTTTGCCACCTGAGAGGTTATACACCAACCTTCCCAAAAGGATACTAGTAAGGCCACACCAATTTAATTTCTTGGTTAACGGATTCGCCCGCTTCATTTTTTTGATTTGCAAATGAAAATAAAAATTCAGAATCAACTGCAAAATGCTCATATTTTGCCCTGAACAGTTGAAAACAATCCTTTCCTTACTAGTTGTTACAGTTATTCCATCTTTCAATGCAGTTGTATCATTAAAAGTTCAAAATTCATTCTTTAAATTTTGAACCAGCCTGGTGTGTTGACTTCATGGCTCCTATCATACCATTTTGGGCCATGATAGGATGCCTAGGCCTGTTTTTATTTTTATTTTTTTTTCGCCCGCCCGCTCCATTATTTTTCTAGAAAAATCTGTTAACCAAGAAATTAAATTGGTGTGGCCTAAGAAAATTTTGGATGACCTGTCAGTCACTGTTCGCTGATCAGTTCTTTGCCATTTTGATGACGTACATTGAGCTCTGAGGTTCAAGAAACATTTCTTGCTACTGAATTTAAGCTGTGCTACTTTCTTTCTTCTTCCATCCACAGAATCCAGGGCTGAATTTTGCGGATGCTGAAATAACGGGAAATTACCACGGAGGAGGACCCCAGTGGGACACATAACAGCAACTCTTCAATAACTGGGAAAAGGAATCTGTGCCTTTAACCTTCACCCAGCTGAGGTACCTTTTCGGCACCAAATATGTATTTATTTTGGTGATTTGGTCAGGAGGAAGGTTAAACTGCATCGAACAGTCCATTCAATGTTTGGAGATGATTAAAAGACTGCTATGACTACATCGCAAGAGTTATGATGTGGCAATTTCAAATCAAAGCTGCATTTCAGTGACCACCCTGGAATTTCAAGATATATACAGTTGAATGCTGTAGATGTCTTCAAAATCAAGAGTTCATAGTGCAGCTGTTAAAAAGGGACTACAGTAAACTCATCTAAAGTGGTGCAATGCTATGACTGGTGTTCTTTCTCACTTATGTACTTTTAGTGGTGTTTCAGATTAAATACCTCTTCAATGAGAGTTTTGTAATCAGACTTTCCTGCTTAGCTTTTTATTTTGCATGAAAATGATGTTTTGTAATAACAGGGCAAATGCCTACTTTTGGGGTATATCACTAGTTAGTTAAGATGAGCAGCTGTTCCTTTAATTTCATTGGAATATGCAATCAAGTTCTCTTTCTGTTCAATATTGTTCTTGAAAACAAATCAGGAAAAGTAGCTTTTCTATTTATTTTGATTGTCGTAGCAAGACGTACATGAATTAGATTTTTTATATTAAAGGTGATTTATGTCATGAAATGGTGTTGTATTTGTTCGTTGTGTGTGATTATAAAGAAGTCAGCAGCTACCCTCTTTTTCAATCTGCACCAAGTGTCATCTACATATCGAAACCAGTTGGCCGGGGGAGAGGGTAGCTGCTGACTTCTCTGACCACATCAACCAGATAGATGACAACATCAAGTTCACACAGGAGCCAAGCCATGACAACATGCTCCCTTTCCTAGACACCAAAACTATCGTAGAGGAAGATGGTAACCTTCGTTTCGAAGTGTACAGGAAACCAACCCACACTGATCAGTACCTGGCCTTTGATTCCCACCACCCTTTGGAACACAAACTAGCAGTGATCAAAACTCTCTTCCATCGTGCAGACAACATTGTCACTTCAGACCAAGCCAAAACAGACGAACATAGACACCTCCGAGGTGCCCTGGCTAAATGTGGCTACCAAAACTGGACTTTCAACAAAGCGCTCAAACCTTCAGATCAGTCTAAGAAAACCCAGAAGTGCAAACCATTGACCAACAAAAACAAGGCCAACATCACTATTCCGTATGTCCAAGGAGTATCTGAGAAACTCCGACGGATCTTCCAAAACTTCAACATAGCCACTAACTTCAAACCTCACTCAACCCTCAGACAAAGACTGGTACACCCTAAGGACCGACCTCACAAGGGTACCAAGGCGAATGTTATTTACAGACTCAAATGTGAGGAGCCCAATTGTAACAACACCTACATCGGAGAGACAAGTCGACCGCTTAAAGTAAGGTACAAAGAACATTGCTGACCTAGTGCCAACGGCTACTCCTCAGCTATTTTCCACCACCTACAACACAACCAGGGTCACTCTTTCAAACTCGAGTCCACGGATGTCTTAGACCGCGAAACACGCTGGTGGGAACGGGGTGTTAAAGAGGCAATATATGAAAGAATGTACAACCCCACCCTCAACAGGGAAGGGGGGCTACGGGTCGATCTTTCCGGCACTTGGGATTTGGCACTCCCAGCCCCGAGGACAGACAACACTTAAGCTCCTGTCCTGTATAACAGGAGCTTTCAGACTAATTTGCATCATCTTGTCTTGACTTGTCTGACTTTTGTTCCTTTTTCGACTTCCAAATTTGTCTTCACTTTATTTGCATATCAATCAACAGGTTGTGTATATAAACCTGCTTTCCCCTCTGGTCTCTCAGTCACTGACGAAAGCTAGTGGATACTAGCTGAAACGCCTGACGTTTTCAAAATCATATCCAGTTGCTTGAGTAACTACTGTGACACTAGGACTAGTTTTTCTCTGCCTTACTACCAAATTGAATGCTTGCTTTCTGTGCTATCAAGCATTTATGTTTATGCGCAATATGCAGATACAGTATTTATGTATGTATGCGCAATGTGCATATTTTTTCTTTAATGATTTGATTTATTGAAATTGTAACAATACAATACACGTGGAACAAAGGCAGCTGTTGCTGGTGTTGCTTCCCAGACATAGAACAAATACAGGACAGACAATACTCATTTTCACTTGAGTTAAGTGAGGAAGTGCCTTTCCCAAGGGCACAAGATCAGTGGCATGTCCGGACTCGAACCCAGGATCTCTTGGTTCCGAGTCTAGCTGTTACGCCATACGACCCCATGTTGTACAGATACACGTTGTTACATGACGATGAACTAGTCTAATAAATCAGTCCCCACACACTGTTGAAGTCTGAACCCATCATTCTTGCTTTTATTGGTAAGTACAAAAGTCACCCAGCAAGTCATCACGAGAACAAAATCATGTTTATCAGTTCCAAACTGTCACAGAAACAGACACGTAGGTTCTTCTTTTATTTTAAAGTCTCATTTAAGATGGACTGACATAAATGCAGTGTAACAATTATACCCAAATCATCAAGTAAAATGACAAGTATATCTAATGTCTAGTTATGGCAAAATTTTGATCAGCAAGATGAAGGTAATTACTAGTATTTTGCCATCTCATCGCTTAATATGCATTTTTGTATCGCATTGAAAAAGCTACTAATTTTTTTCTCTTTAAGATTTTTTTGCTTCATTGTTGTTTCACAATGGATATAAAACATTCAGCTCTCCAGGAAGAAGATAGTCTAATATTGTGTAGAAACAAAACAAAACAAAGGTAAGCAGGTAGCAGTTCACAAAAAGGAAAAAAAAAACACAAGAAACAAGATCATTCACAACGATCACCCGAGGTATGACCTTAATAAGTGCAAAATATCATTTAATATTATTATTATTATTGCTTGCAAGTATTCATTTATTTCATGCTAATCCTACATGTATTATAGTATCAAGTTTCGAGAATATTTGACACTTTGGGGTAAGAACTAATTATACAACATTTACATATGTTGTAAGCAGTTCTGGGGTTTTAACAATTACAAAGCTAACAGTGAAGAAGATTGCTGTAAAGCAAGATAGAAATCAATGTCATAGATGCAATGCCATAGATAGACCCAATGTCACAATGCCATCCACATATCCTGCCACCGCATGATTTTGGTAAGAAACAAGACTGGCAATGAAAACATACATTGCCATGGCGACGGTGGTTCATGATAGGGTTATTGTTTGCATGGCACTGCCATCGTTCCATGATTTTGAGCAAGACAGATACAGTGCACTCCTTCCCCCGAGTGTATAGTGAACGAGCCCCGGGGTCACAGAAAGTAGGGCCATCCGTGGCAGACAGGTCTTCTGGGTCTTCCCAAGAGTTTCCAGGAATGTGGGCATAGATGTGGGTCAGAGAAATGCCTGTGGACATTCCATTCCTGTGGACAAAATGCCTGTACCATTCCTAGAATTCTTGCGAATTGCACACAATACTGTACCATTAGGCTCCTCCCTAAAACATCGCCAAAAAATACAGCAGTAAGTTAACAGTGGAAACTTGGGGGTATGTTGTTCATCTACATGTACGTGCATACAGCCATGTAAACCAAACACTCCAATGAAAATCCTGACCACATCAACCCCTCCACAAAAGCATGTTGGTAGGTAGGTGTCAGCACATACAATATCACCCCTCCCCCCTTCAGGTATTGTGGAGTTCCTCACATTGGCATTGCTCAAACCATACACTGTAGGGCATTTAGTGCTCCTAATCATGGTTCTCAATCAACTATTCAGCAAGAGGTCATAATAAAAAAAGGGCTGGGAGAAAGACTTAAATCTGACTACAGTACATTCACTCCCTGAAACTGTTTGTAGCAATATACAGACTTTTCCTTCATACTCTGAGAGACAGCTGCTAAGCTGAGACATAGCACCATGCATAGAAAAAAGAATCTGTCTTCAGTAGCCTACTTTTTTTCATCTTAGAACCAAGAAATTAACCTTGTGCAAGATTATACATATAATTTTATGTAGAAACCACTAAGATAAGAAGTCGGTTGGGCTTGGCAGTTTTTTTTTTTTTTGGGCTGATGACAGCTAGCTATCTTTACCCCTACAGGTTAGACTTGTTAACCACTTCTGGCGATCAGCCCGTTCACTTCTGGCTGCAGGAGTTCCTTGACCATGGTCTCCACCATGGCATGGAGCTCTGCTGCAACCGACTCAGGAGACCTGAAACATCACAGAAACAGTATGTCAACAGCATGGAAACAGCACAGAAACAATATATTGAATGAATGAGTGAGTGAGTAAGTGAGTGAGTGAGTGAGAGAGTGAATGAATGAATGAATGAATGAATGAAAGAATGAATGAATGAATGAAGACCTTTATTGTACACACATACCCACTGGGTATATTAACAGCATGAAAACAGCACAGAAACAATACGTTAACAGTATGGAAACAGCACAGAATATATTAAGCCAGCATGGAAACACCACAGTGGAACAGAAACAACCTAGAAATACCAACAGTGCAGAACACATCGAAACTGTTAAAACAGCAATGAAACGAAACAGCAACAGCACCTAAAACAACACAGCAATAGCATACAAGCAACACGTCAACAGCACAGTGCAAACTATAACAATAAAGAAACATCTTAGAAACAAGATATAAACAGCACGAAAACAACACATTAGTAAGACATCACCAGGTTGACCTGGCCCTGTCCTTGGTGCTGAAGACAGCACCAGGTTGACCTGGCCCTGTCCTTGGTGCTGAAGACAGCACCAGGTTGACCTGACCCTATCATTGGAGCTGTGGTGCTGTAGACAGCACCAGGTTGACCTGGCCCTATCCTTGGTGCTGAAGACAGCACCAGGTTGACCTGGCCCTGTCCTTGGTGCTGAAGACAGCACCAGCAGACCTGGCCCTATCCTTGGTGCTGTAGACAGCACCAGGTTGACCTGGCCCTATCCTTGGTGCTGAAGACAGCACCAGGTTGACCTGGCCCTGTCCCTGGTGCTGTAGCCAGCACCAGGTTGACCTGACCCTGTCCTTGGTGCTGTAGACAGCACCAGGTTCACCCGGCCCTGTCCTTGGTGCTGAATTCTGGAGTGAAGGACAACTGACCCTCCAGTGCCAGGCGGCAGGCACATCTCTGTGTAGTATTTGATCTTGGGCTCCGTCCCACTTGTTCTCAAAGTCGCCACACAGCCATTTTCAAAGCTGAAGGTGATCATCTGACTCGCCTTGCTGGTGGGAAGCACCTGTGATAGAATCAAAATCAGCTTGAGAACTTGAAGTACAAAATGTCTACCTATAGCTTCAATCCTATATGATGCACAGCATCACCTCTACCATCTTTTACCAGATTTTTTTTTGGAAACACACAAATGGACACTTCTAGAAACAGCAGTTGTGTTGGGCATCATTGTAAATTAAGTAACAGAGGTACATGTGTACGTCCATACTTACAGGTTTGTTATCTGGCTTGCTGTTGTCATACCCTGCTGTCAAATCTCGTATGTTCTTGATTTTATATGGGCCCAAAGTACTGGGGTACTGGAAACACACAAATTCAACTCAATCAGAAAAGTATTACATACCAACCTGGTACTGGATCAGAATATACAAGCTTGGTGAAGAAGAAAGACAAACATTGTCAGACTAAGATATACTGTAAATTCATTCATTTCTTTGGACTTCATTTTGCAGTAGAAGGGAAAAGTAGTCTTAAGTTTGCAGTTGCAATGATTGTGTAGTATAGTAGAGAAATATATATTCAGAGTATCATGAATTGGAGCTCACCTGGCCAGTTTTGCCATCCCAGTTTCTCATCCTGTCAAACATTTTTGTAATGGTCGGTGGGTCGTGGCAGATGTAGTAAGAATTCTCTGATGTGTGGTAACCATAGCTACAGAAATGATAAAAGGATTATTAAGTGCAGACATAATGATGACAGACATTTCATAATCATAGCTACAAAACAAGTAAAATCTGAGATTTTACACCTCCGGGCTTTACAGTATATTTCTATATAATGATAGGGTTTTAAACAAAGAATTTATCGAGACCGGACACCCCTCAGTGTGAGGGGTCATATACAAGGACCAGGCCGAGAATAGCTTAAACATGCCAAAGGTCAACGGTCGCGACCACTTTCAAGCTCAAAGGGGTGTTTTCGGGCCACCAAAAGGCACCATTTTCACGCCCGAAAACATACAATAAAAAACAAAAGAACGTGCATCATCTGCAGCCCAACAGCAAAACATATTCCGAGTCTCAAAAGAATCTGTCCACCCAACCGCGAGAAACAGCTGCGAACATGAAAATCTAAATCTCTCACAAAACCCTTCCGCAGAAGGATGTCTCCTCCCCCGGAGGTAATAAAGACCCTAAAGATTGCAGTGCTTACGTTTCAAAGATCCTGTTGAGTTGCTGTGTGAGGCTGAGCTTCTGACTGGCCAGCCAACATGTCATCTCTGCCATCACCACAGACGCACTGATCCCATCCTTATCCAGCACATTAGTGCCATACATAAACCCTGCAGAAACAAAGTGGTATATAAACCCTGCAGTAGAAGTACACAATAGCTGCAGTCACATGGCAGTACATAACCCTGCAGTAATACAGAAGTACACAAATGCTGCAGTAACATGTCAGTACATAAACCCTGCAGTAACAAAGTAGTACATGAACCCTGCAGTAATACCGAAGTACACAAATGCTACAATAACATGGCAGTACATAACCCTGCAGTAATACAGAAGTACACAAATGCTGCAGTAACATGTCAGTACATAAACCTTGCAGTAATAGTGAAGTATACAAACACTACAGTAACATGGCAGTACATAAACCCTGCAATAATACAGATTTTACACAAACCCTGCAGCAACATATTTATGGCATTAACTGACACCAGTACATACACTATACAGTATGGTAATAGATACTAACACAGAAAACTGAATAAATTATGCCTCTTGTTGCTACCATGGAAATTTTACTGACCTATGGCCTCTTCAAAAGCAAGCAGTACAGTCTGTCCCTTCTTCATCAACTCATCAGCTTTGTTACCCATCCACTTAAAGCCAGTAAGTGTTTCCTGAAAGACAAGAACATCAGTGTGAGACATTAAGACAAACATCAGAGTGAGACCCCATTTAATTAAGTTCATGATTGCAACAATGCTATACTTCAGCATCAATACTATGTGCACATTGTTACTGTCAGTGTATTAAAGTTCTGGCATTAACATAAAACCACTGCAAACACTTCAAAATTTACATCTTACAGAAGCATTTTACCTCAAAGTTGAAGGATTCTTTGATTGCGATGGCCCTGAGAATCTTAGATGATACAGTGCTGGCTATCATCCATACATCTTTGGTATCTGGAATAATATTAATAAAGCCATGATGTATTAACTTTGTAGTTTGTACTCTCACACCACCCATTGTGGAACATCGGTATGATAATAGTGAAAACAGGTACAATTGTAGTTCTTACTAGACATATTTTGGCACATATCATAAGCTACCACACTGTACAAAACACACAAGGGATGAACTGTAAGGGCCAGACATTTCCAAAACAAGATGTTACCTTTGTCTGGGTTCTTCTGTCTCCAGCACTGCCACGCCCACCAGCCCAGGAGAGCACCAAGCTCATTCCCCGTAAAAACCTTCCAGGAACCACTGAAAAAGCAAAAAGAAAGCTTTCTTCACATAAACATCAACTGTTAGCTTCTGTTACATATACAAGCATTCTTAGGCCGGACCAATTAAATTTGTTGTTTCACGGATTCACCCGTTTCGTTTTTTTCTGATTTGCAAAAAAAAAAAAAAAATTCAGGCTCTGAATCAACTCCAAACTGCTTATATCTTATTCCATATTTTGGCCCCCAACAGTTAAAGGAAGTCCCTTCTCTTCAGAGTTGTTACAATTTGTCCATCAATCAATGGAGTGGTTTGATTAAAAGTTTGAAATTCATTGTTTGAATTATAAACCACCCTGGTACGTTGACTTCGTGCCGCCTATCATGATAGCATGTTTTTATCTTTTTTTTTTTTGCCCTTTATATTTTTTCTGAAAAAATCAGAGAACCAACAAATCAAATTGGTGTGGCCTTACATTAATTTTGAAGCTTTGTTCCATTTTTGCTGGTATTAGAGTTGCCCTTAACCTTCTACCTGCTGCCAAAAGGCTACCTTAAATAGCAGGCTGAAGGTTAAACATGGAATGCAAAGTAAAATGTTTCCTTACTTTTGTCTCTCAGCCACAGCCAGCCTGTCAGCATCAGGGTCATTGGCCAGGATCACAGAACTACCATGTTTCTCCGCAGTCTGCATAGCAAGGTCCTGCAGACATCAACAACAACAAACAAACAATGTTAGGTCTTACAAACAGCAAACATAACCACCAGGACCTACAAACTTACAATAGCAGGTTCTCAGAGACAAACAACAAACAACATAGCATCCTATATATACAACAAGCAAACAAAAAACATCACAATAAGGCCACACCGACTTAATTTTATGGATGACATCCACGCGCGCATTGATTTTCGCCTGTCGCCCTCAAAAAAAAAAAAAAAAAGATCACCTCCACCGAGGCTCTGGCCTGGCTCTAGGCCTGGATAGTCCATGCTAGTCAGCGACAAAACGGAGCCGAGCACCCAGGCTATCGAATTCGAAGCTCCACGACTCAAGAACTCAGTACATAAGTATAGTACAGATTTATAAATGCCACAAAAAGCCAGCATGTGCCGGCTTAACTTGTCGTTTACGTCACTATGTACTGTCGGGAATTCACAATACCAGCTTTGTATTCTTCTTCCTGTGGTTCAGTAGCATTTTTATTTTTGGCCGGAATTTTTTTTTTATTCGCCCGCGCGCACTAGTTTGGGGGTCTTCAGAGGATGTCATCCATAAAATTAAATCGGTGTGGCCTAACATAGTTCCTATCTCTGAACTTACCAGTGCACTTTTGCCCTCCTCAGGGTTAGGAAACTTAACAGTTGGGAACTCAGGGTCTGGTTTTATCTGGAACAGAAACATCCAGGATTATAGCTGTTGTCAATTTTATTGAAATGTATTTTTCTCATATCATGACCTGACACATGTTCTATAACCTCACCTGTTCTGTGACTTAGACTGGGCTTGTTCCTAAGATCTATAGAGTGACCTGTTCTTGTGACCTATGAACTGACCTTTCCCTGTAAACTATGACATAACATGACCTGTGACCTATGAACTGACCTGTCCCTATAAACTATCATAATGACATATTGTGTCCTGTGACCTATGGTCTGAGCTGTCCCTATAAACTATGACATATTGTGTCCTGTGACCTATGGTCTGAGCTGTCCCTATAAACTATGACATATTGTGTCCTGTGACCTATGGTCTGAGCTGTCCCTATAAACTATGACATATTGTTTCCTGTGACATATGAACTGACCTGTCCATATAAACTATGACATTGTGTCCTGTGACCTATGAACTGACCTGTCCTTGTAAACTATGACATTGTGTCCTGTGACCTATGAACTGACCTGTCCCTGTAAACTATGACATGTGTCCTGTGACCTATGAACTGACCTGTCCCTGTAAACTATGACATGTGTCCTGTGACCTATGAACTGACCTGTCCTGTAACTGTAAACTATGACAACACACCCTGTGACCTATGAACTGACCTGTCCTGTAACTGTAAACTATGACAACGCACCCTGTGACCTATGAACTGACCTGTCCATATAAACTGTGTCCTGTGACCTATGAATTGACCTGTCCCTATAAACTATGACGTAACATGTCCTTTGACCCGTGAACTGACCTGTTCCTCCACAGGTATGAAGCTGGGTAGACTGAAGGCCTGGAAGGCCTGAACTTCAAACTGGTACCCCACCCCGTGCATGGCTGTGTATGTGAACTTCACACTTGTCTGCTGGTTGTTTTCCCTGCAAAGGAAACCAAGTCGCTTAGATACAGCTATCTTTTTGGTGTAACAGTACCCTGGTAGTCCTGTTTGTTTTTATGGCAACAGCAGTTCTGTTTGTTGGTTACCTATGGCAATAGCAGTTCTGTTTGTTGGTTACCTATGGTAACAGTAGTCCTGTTTGTTGGTTATCTATGGAAACAATAGTTCTATTTCTTGGTTACCAATGGCAACAGTAGTCCTGTTTGTTGGTTACCTATGGCAACAGTAGTTCTGTTTGTTGGTTACCTATGGCAACAGTAGTTCTGTTTGTTGGTTACCAATGGCAAAAGTAGTTCTGGTTGTAGGTTACCAATGGCAACAGTAGTCCTGTTTGTTACCTATGGCAACAGCAGTTCTGTTTATTGGTTACCTACGGCAATAGCAGTTCTGTTTGTTGGTTACCTATGGCAACAGTATATATAGTTCTGTCTGATGATTATCTATGGCAACAGTAGTTTTGTTTGATGGTTACCAATGGCAACAGTAGTTCTGTTTGATGGTTACCTATGGCAACTGTAGTTCTACTGGTTGGTTACCTATGGCAACAGTAGTTCTGTAGGTCCTGATAATAAGCCTTGGTGATCCTGTCCATAGGGTCCTGACACAGCGGACTCTGCTCACAGACAGACACGTCCCAGGATGTCTGCCAGGGCTCCAGGTTGGCACTGATGGAACTGGCGATGCCCTTGTCATGGGGGGAGGTGATCTGAGAAGAAACAGTGCTTGTGTAAATACAGATCTGTACATGAAAAAAACCTTGTGCAAAAGTATACATTAGAAACTAAAAAGGTAACAATTGCAAATGCATAATGTTTACCTTTACATATGGTTTGCTCAGTTAATTGTTACTCAAATACATTCATATATATGGTCAGACAGGAGTCTAAATCCCTCCTGCTATAAAACTGCAACATGATGTAACCCAACACTAGTTACCATGGTGACAGACCTCTGGTTCAGGTCATTGACCTTATTTGTTGGAGAGGAAGAGGAGGAAGAAACTGAGCAAAAAGAATATGCTTTCCTTCTGTGAAGGTAAACATAACAAGGCTGGTGTAATGGTGTAGATCTGTACATACCTGTGACCCGTTGTTCCAGTAAACCTTGTATCCGTTGTCCTCCTTCGGGTTGTGCGAGGCTGTAACCATGACGCCAGCAGAACATCCAAGATGGAGAACACTGTAAGGCTACAACACAGAATAGCACATTTGTGTCAAAACTTATTATACTGAAGAAATATATAAACAATTGTTACACTCATGGGACAACCTCAATACACATGGGGACATTCTCAATACACATGGGACAACCTCAACACACGTGGGACAGCCTCAGAACACATGAGACATCCTCAATACACATGGGACAACCTCAATACACATGGGACAACCTCAACACACATGGGACAACCTCAATACACATGGGACAACCTCAACACACATGAGACAACCTCAATACACATGGGACAGCCTCAATACACATGGGACACCCTCAATACACATGGGACAGCCTCAATACACATGGGACAACCTCAACACACATGAGACAACCTCAACACACATGGGGACATCCTCAATACACATGGGACAACCTCAACACACATGGGGACATCCTCAATACACATGGGGACATCCTCAATACACATGGGACAACTTCAACACACATGGGGACATCCTCAATACACATGGGACAACCTCAACACACATGGGGACATCCTCAATACACATGGGACAACCTCAACACACATGGGGACATCCTCAATACACATGGGGACATCCTCAATACACATGGGGATATCCTCAATACACATGGGGCAACCTCATCACACATGGGACAACATCAGCACACATGGGACAACATCAGCACACATGGGACAACCTCATCACACATGGGACAACCTCAACACACATGGGACAACCTCAACACACATGGGACAACCTCAACACACATGGGACAACCTCAGCACACATGGGACATCCTCAACACACATGGGACAACATCAGCACACATGGGACAACCTAAACACACATTGGACAACTCAACACACATAGGACAACCTCAACAGCAACTGTAGATCTTAGGAACAGATTTCTTACCACATAGGGATATATAAACAATTGTTACACTCATGGGACAACCTCAATACACATGGGGACATTCTCAATACACATGGGACAACCTCAACACACGTGGGACAGCCTCAGAACACATGAGACATCCTCAATACACATGGACAACCTCAATACACATGGACAGCCTCAATACACATGGACACCTCAATACACATGGACAGCCTCAATACACATGGGACAACCTCAACACACATGAGACAACCTCAATACACATGGGACAGCCTCAATACACATGGGACACCCTCAATACACATGGGACAGCCTCAATACACATGGGACAACCTCAACACACATGAGACAACCTCAACACACATGGGGACATCCTCAATACACATGGGACAACCTCAACACACATGAGACAACCTCAACACACATGGGGACATCCTCAATACACATGGGACAACCTCAACACACATGGGGACATCCTCAATACACATGGGGACATCCTCAATACACATGGGGATATCCTCAACTACACATGGGGCAACCTCATCACACATGGGACAACCTCAACACACATGGGACAACCTCAGCACACATGGGACATCCTCAACACACATGGGACAACATCAGCACACATGGGACAACCTAAACACACATTGGACAACCTCAACACACATAGGACAACCTCAACAGCAACTGTAGATCTTAGGAACAGATTTCTTACCACATAGGGAGTTGGACAGATCTTGGAGAAAAGAAAGACTGGAACCTCAGCGTGCAAGAAAATCCCTGCAGTCAGCTGGGCAAACCTGAGAGGAACAGTCAGTATTCAAGACCAACTCTATGGGTAATTATATTTCAGTCCATACCATAATGATATGGTATGGATGAAATATATTGTGTTCTCTCATGTTTCTTCTCCTCCTTCTTCTGCCACACAGTCAAAGGGATTCATCTCTGTCATTTTTTAGCCAAATGACCTGAAATTTGGAGGTAAAGTGGGCCAATACCCCCAGGCGTTTTTGTCAATTTCTTGATACATGCCTTTGAAAAATTTTTATGAAGGTTTTTTTTGGCATTTTTCGACAAAAAATGGATTTTTGGATCCTGAGCCCCGGTATTACAACCAAATGATCTGAAATTCGGCATAAGAATACCTTGAACATGTGTCTACAGAATAGCAGTCACATATTTGACATACACCACTTCCAAATGACTCATTTTGGGGACTTTAGTGGCTATTTTCAGCCAAAAAAGGGCCAAAAGTGCTATACTTGTTCCATGTTCCATCTAAAGAATGGCCCATTCCATCTATCGTTGGCTATCGAACACGTGCTCCATTGCGGGTTACCTGGGGTCATGTTGCACGTACGTCGTGCGCAATGACCCACACATTCAATATTGGACTGAAATATGCTGTATTTGCTCCCAAGCAAATGTCAGCCTTTCTAGTTCATATGTTCTTTCCTAACTTGGAATATACATTACATGCACTCAATGTACTGATTTACCTTATTTGATGGACATTGCTACAATGATAATAAAACATCAACAGGCACGAACCTTTGGCTGTTGTGTCGACTGTCAAAACCAATGACAATCCCTGTTTTCTGCAAATCAGGAAACGTCTTCTGCAGGTATCGCAGAAAACCCTGGAATTTACAGAAATGGTTGTTTGAAAGCACTAAGTAAGAGTTAACTGTCATCCCAAACATACATTCAAGTAGTTATAGTTAACATAACCTTCTATATGTATGCTGTGTAATACATATAGCAGGTTGATACATACAGATGTACATAGAGCAAATTTTCAGACATGTATGCATACCTTAAGTTCACACACCTTTGCATATAGCTCATGTCTACATACATATGCATGTAGCATCTGTGTATATCATCCACTAAGGCCACACCAATTTAATTTCTTGGTTAACGGATTCGCCCGCTTCATTTTTTTTGATTTGCAAATAAAAATAAAAATTCAAAAATCAACTGCAAAAATGCTCATATTTTGCCCTGAACAGTTGAAAAACAGTCCTTTTCATCCTAGTTGTTACAGTTATTCCATCTTTCAATGCAATTGTATCATTAAAAGTTCAAAATTCATTGTTTAAATTTTGAACCAGCCTGGTGTGTTGACTTCATGGCTCCTATCGTACCATTTTGGGCCATAATAGGATGCCTAGGTCTGTTTTTATTTTTATGTTTTTTCGCCTGCCCGCTCCATAATTTTTCTAGAAAAATCCGTTAACCAAGAAATTAATTGGTGTGGCCTAAGTAACATATACGCTACTAGTTACATTCAGTCTGACCTGTGCTGTTTGTATAATGGTGAGGTCATTCATCTGGGAAAAACCCATTCCCATCCTGGACCGCAGACCTGGAAAACAGATCCAGAAAAATTCCACATGAGAAGTAAACAAAAACAAAATGAAGTAAACAAAAACACCTTGACGAAAGTTTTGATTTTCATCAATATAAGTTTCAAACATGGTAAACCCTTAAAAGCCTTACCTGCAGTTCCAAATGCCATTCGCTGGCCGAGCCTGCTTCGTATTTCTTCCACATTCTTGTCAAGGACCAGCTGCTTCAGAACCCCTCGGGTAGCCTCAGTCTATGGTGGAAAAGTTTGTGTTGGTGGGCTTTACAGATGTTCAACTGCACAAAACTATCATGTAACCGTTACAGTCACAGTTGGGGCATCATCACTAGAATTTAGCTTTAAACAACTCCTGCACTCAAATGTGCAAAGATTGAGTGTAACAAGCCGTTCAGTGTGATATGCCTACAAAGCTGGTGTACGTGTTACACCGAAGGGCGTTATACCGGCTATACCGATACAGATACAGTCCAATCTCTCCTTTAATAGGTCCAAACGATGTAGTTATCAGTAGTTGTATGTGTACTAATTGTCTGTTTTTATACCACATGTTTCTTCTGTTCCTGCAATTAGCCCTCGGGCAAGAATTTGCAATAAACAATTTATTTGAAGTCACAGTCAGTAGACAGTTAAGTTATAGACACTAGGCTGCCCAACTAAACACTTAACAGAATTCTTCAACACAAAAAGCTGAGTCAGACACAAATGCTTGGACCAAATGGTGGGGACAAATCTACGGTTACGTCGATGAAGGTTAGACATCCAGGTAATACAATACGCCAAAAAACAGTTACTCAAGCAACTGGATATGATTTTGAAAACGTCAGACGTTTCAGCTAGTATCCACTAGCTTTCGTCAGTGACTGAGAGACCAGAGGGGAAAGCAGGTTTATAAGATAACAGGAGCTGTATAACAGGAGCTTTCAGACTAATTTGCATCATTTTGTCTTGACTTGTCTGACTTTTGTTCCTTTTTCGACTTCCAAAAATTTGTCTTCACTTTATTTGCATATCAATCAACAGGTTGTACTTATAAACCTGCTTTCCCCTCTGGTCTCTCAGTCACTGACGAAAGCTAGTGGATACTAGCTGAAACGTCTGACGTTTTCAAAATCATATCCAGTTGCTTGAGTAACTGTTTTTTGGCAAATCTACGGTTGTTAGAATACCAAACATTTAAGAATTATTGACTGTCTATTACCTCATAAATTGACATCGAATGGGGGGTCCCTATTAGCCAATGCCATCTGGCTATATAAAGGTAACGCTAATCAAGACAGGTTGACAAATTGAATGATTGATGGATAACGTTTAATGTTTAACAAGTGGTCTTAATTACTGTGACCGCATGTGGTGGTAGGCCCTTTACTCTTCAGTCTAGCTAGTGGCAGGCACGGCAACTAGTGTTCGGATCATGCAGTCATTTGTGCTCATGACCTTCCCTTGATCGGACCAACTGCGTGCCGATGTAGTCCGAAAACGGGGCCGTCAGAAAAAAACGTCACCTCCTGCCCTCAAAGGATCTAAATTTAAGCTGACAGTGGGGATGAAAACGACCGCGAATTTGGGGCTGACAGTCGCTTCAGGTGGCAGCTTGGCTCCCCTGCCGCGCAGACAAGTTGCTACTCACCTTGTCCCACCCCATCCACTGCCGTACGAGCCCGTCCAACTCCGGGTCGCCGACAGACGGCAGGGTTTCCCCCGCTCCTGTTCCGCCCACTTCGGACTCCGCCGCCATTTTCTGCAGGAACGCAGCCAAATGTAACCTGTTGAACTTTCACCTCACGTCTAGCTTATGCAATCCCTGTTTCAAGTGTTTGTATTTTGATGCCAAAAATGATAAATTGTCTGAAACACATCCTCTTATAGCTGTCTTGAAGATAGAGTGTTAACCTTATACCCACTAAAACGGAACAAAACATCAGCTCCATATTTATAATAGCAAGGACATTGATATTACTTTTATTGCTTAGCTTTACGCACTGTAACGTAAGTAACATTTGATTAGTCTTTGCATGAAACTTTCCTCGTAGCTTCGGAACTGGACTTAATTTGACATGATAATATTAGTTCCATCTGCTTTTAAAACTACAGGTGTCTTCTGACTGGCAAATAAAACTCCGATGTGATTGAGAGAAAGAAAAGCGCACTCTTGCGGTGCTTCACCAGTACAGCACGGGATCGCCAGAGGGCGCTTTTGGATGGTTGAACGCATTTCGACTTTGTGCGCAGACGCAGCTTTGTTCCCGCGAAAATCGTAGCAGAAAAACTATCACCGTTTCACTTTTGTTGAGTTAAAAGCCAGGACATTGGCTGTGAACACGAACGTCTCGTCGTCAGGATGAGTCTGTGGGTGGACAAGTACCGACCGACTTCCCTGAGCAAGCTGAGCTACCACACAGAGCAGGCGGCGCAGCTCAAAAGACTGGTGGGTTCGGGGAGGGGGTTAGTGAGATGGGGGAGGGGGGCAGGTCTGCATATAATTTGGTCCTATGCTATAGTTGCTCGATGTTCCTCAACTGAGTAATACTAATAATAATTATACCTCCCCACCACATGCATTTCCTAGATACAAGTCCGGGGAAAATAATTTGGAACTCGTTATTCGAACACTCATAGTGGCAAAAACCGCCAAATTATCATTCAGAATCCTATATTTGTGATAAAATTTCCATAAACCAGTTGATGTGCATAGTCAAATACGTCATGTGATTTGTTTGTTGATTTTCCATGAGGAGATGACAGCATTGACAACCTTTTCTTTTGCAAGACAGCAATCAAAATAAATTGAACTTCACCACACATGCTTCTTCTTCTTAAGTACCCTCGAACGACCCCTGTACGGGGTATCACTGAGGGGGGAAGCGGTACACGGGTTAAGGCAGGGCGGCTTCTACCCTGGCCTTAAAAGCCTCTGCTGTCGGTGCCCCCACCACTGGGCCCGGCAGTTGGTTCCACTCGCTTACCGTGCGGGGAAAAAAAGAAACATGCATCCACAAACTAGGATGTAGCAAATTTGCCATGGCAAACCTGTCATACGAGACAAGGCTGTACAAATTCCACTCATCTGTGCTTCAATGTTTGATAACAGTTTTCAACTTTGAACTTGAACTTTGAACCTTATTTTTGAGACTCCCATGACACCTGACCTTTGACCTGACTCCTGCAGGTGCAGAATGGTGACTTCCCCCACCTGCTTGTCTTCGGTCCGTCAGGTGCAGGTAAGAAGACGCGGATCACCTGTCTGCTGAGAGAGCTGTACGGTGCCGGGGTGGAGAAACTCAGGATCGAACACCACAACTTCACGGTGAGAACATGTAAACAATCAAACACAACAACTTCACTGTAAAAACAAACAAACAAACATCACAACTTCACTGTGAGAACAAAAAAAAAAACAACTTCATAGTGAGGATAAACAGTACACAAAACTCTACAGCTTCATAGCAACTGAATTTCCAGGCTATGGAGTGGGGAAGTACTTTAGAATTAGAAAAGAAAGAAAAAATTTTGCAATTGTAGACTTCAAATTTCTTTTTTCAACTTCCCAGCTAAGGATGATCATGACCAGTAAACTGCCAATTTTGGACTGGTAAAGAGTGGGATTACTATCTATGTCTTCTGCAAATTAAGAACCTTCCAACCCCCAATTAACACTTTTGTTTCTGACTGCAGACCCCCTCCAAGAAGAAGATTGAAATCACCACAATCGCGAGTAATTACCACATAGAAGTGTGTCCAAGGTAAGATTCTTTTGGCTCATCTGTTAGTTTTCAAATATGAACTTTAATAAAGATGCTAAAGGGAAAACTAATTCTGACATTCACCAATTTCACACTTCCCATAATGCCTAGTAAAAGTCACGGATATGACGTAAGACCACCCCCCTTCCCCCTTCCTCGATGTAATATTTCCAACAAGTTCTATCGATAAACTGGTCAACTATTGTTTTGAATTATCTGCCTAGTATAAAGCGCATGCCATAATTGCATTTTTGTTGGAATTAACGAAAATGATGTACCTTCTATCGTTCTACCGAAGACTCTCCTACTCGCACAGTCGCATTAACGTTACGTGTATAATGGAGGACCTCAATGCATATATTATAACGATAGAAGGTACGTCATTTTCTCTAATTCTAACAAAAATGCAATTATGGCACGCGCTTTATACTAGAGAAATAATTCAAAACAATAGTTGACCAGTTTGTCGAAGGGGGGGGAGTCATAGGTCATATCCGTGACCGTTACTAGGCATTATGGGAAGTGTGAAATTGGTGAATGCTGAAGTTTTCACTGACAAATGAACTGAGCTGTTTTATGTTAATTGAGTTATTTACTATTGTTGTTGTTTTCACTTGCTCCTTGTAACAGCGATGCAGGTGTACAGGACCGAGTTGTTGTTCAAGAGCTCATCAAAATGGTGGCCCAGGCACAGCAGCTCGACTCCTCAACACAGCGAGAGTTCAAAGGTTAGTAAACACCCATGCACAGAAGAAGTTGAAGATACTGTAGCCCAAAATTTTTCCATAGCCTTTAGGCCACACCAATTTGATTTCTTGGTTAACGGATTTTTCTAGAAAAATAATGGAGCGGGCGGGCAAAAAAAAATAAATAAATAAAAACAGGCCTAGGCATCCTATTATGGCCCAAAATGGTACGATAGGAGCCATGAAGTCAACACACCAGACTGGTTCAAAATTTAAACAATGAATTTTTAACTTTTAATGATACCATTGCATTGAAAGATGGAATAACTGTAACAGCTAGGATGAAAAGGACTGTTTTCAACTGTTCAGGGCAAAATATGAGCATTTTGCAGTTGATTCTGAATTTTTATATATATTTGCAAATCAGAAAAAACTGAAGCGGGCGAATCCGTTAACCAAGAAATTACCTTACTCGCACATGTATGCACAAGACCCCCCCTCCCATTTTAAAATTGAACACTCCCTGACAGCAGCCATTTTATGTTTTCAGTGGTTCTCCTGACAGAGGTGGACAGGCTGACAAAGGATGCCCAGCATGCATTGCGGCGCACCATGGAGAAGTATGTGACGACCTGCCGGCTTATCCTCTGCTGTGAGTCCACCAGTAAAGTCATTCCCGCCATCAGGAGCAGGTGTCTCGGGGTTCGAGTCCCGGCACCGTCACACGAACAGGTAAGTCCCTGTGCCAATAGGTCACATGTACCATGTGAAATCTGTGTGAATTACTCTTCTAGCAGTAGTAGTAGTAGTAGCAGTAGTAGTAGTAGTAGTAGTAGTAGCAGTAATATTAGTAGCAACAGTAGTAGCAGTGGCAGTAGTAGTAGTAGCAGCAGTAGTAGTAGTAGTAGCAGTAATAGTAGTAGCAACAGTAGTAGCAGTGGCAGTAGTAGTAGTAGTAGCAGTAGTAGTAGCAGTAGTAGTAGTAGTAGTAGTAGCAGTGGCAGTAGTAGCAACAGTAGTAGCAGTGGCAGTAGTAGTTGCAGTAGTAGTAGTAGTAGTAGCAGTAATAGTAGTAGCAGCAGTAGTAGCAGTGGCAGTAGTAGTAGTACTAGTAGTAGTAGTACTCTGAGATGGGTTCTCTTTTTGGATGAAGATGTCTTGACATGTTTCTTAATTTCTGTTTAGATCAATAGTATCCTTCAGACGGTGTGTAAGAAGGAGGGGCTGACGCTGCCACCTGAACTGGCCAGTCGAATCGCTGACAAGTCTAGCCGGAACCTCCGCAGGGCCATCCTGATGCTGGAGGCCTGCAAAGTACAACAGTGGGTTGTTTGAAAATATTTCTCCCTTTTTCTCCTATAAAATTGAAGCTTAGTACTGTAGGATGCCTGCATAGGACAGGTGGTACTGTGCTCTTTTGTTAGAAGTCTATTTTTGGCGACGCCTCAGGGGAGGAGCCTGTGGAGTATTGTTCAGATTACAGGTAAAGTTTGCATTCCTGCACTTCATTTATTTTTCAGGTACCCATTTCGGCCTGACCAGCAGGTAGTGGAGGCAGACTGGGAAGTCTTCCTGAGGGAAACAGCTAATGCCATCGTCAGTCAGCAGAGCCCTCGGAGGTAAGGCTTTACTTGTCTCTCACATTGGTTTTCGTCTTACATCCTTCCTGTAGACTGATCTGGTTTGACCTGTGAGTACCCCTTGTCTGACCTGTTGGTTGACCTTGTTTGCAGACTGCTGGAGGTTAGAGGTCGTCTGTATGAGCTGCTGACCCACTGCATCCCTCCTGATGTCATCATAAGGGTGAGTTAGAATTGTCTCTCAGGCCACACCAATTTAATTTCTTGGTTAACAGACTAGCCCGCTTCATTTTTTTCTGATTTGAAAATAAAAATTCAGAATCAACTGCAAAATGATCATATTTTGCCCTGAACAGTTGAAAACAGTCCTTTTCATCCTAGTTGTTACAGTTATTCCATCTTTCAATGCAATGTTATAATTAAAAGTTCAAAATTCATTGTGTTTTTGATTGTTTAAATTTTGAACCAGCCTGGTGTGTTGACTTCATGGCTCCTATCGTACCATTTTGTGCCATAATAGGATGCCTAGGCCTGTTTTTATTTTTTTCGCCCGCCCGCTCCATTATTTTTCTAGAAAAATCCGTTAACCAAGAAATTAAATCGGTGTGGCCTCAGTATACAGGTTCCATAACTAACCGAAGCTTGATGATGTTTAGACATCCAGCTTGTATTGAAATGTTCAGATGACCACCGAAGGCCATTTTTCCTCTTCTGCTAAGTTCAAACTCATTTCTTTGTACTGGCACACAGGTAACCATATGCAATTTTGTTTATTTGCTTGTTTGTTTATTTTGATTTTTCACAAAGCGTTGTTGTAGTTTAACCAGATTAACAAATAAATGCAAACATCTTTTTTTAGTACATGAAGTAGACTGTTAGGCCACACCAATTTAATGTGTTGCTTCTCTTATCGCCCTGTACATTTTTTTGATTTGCAAAAAAAAAAATCTCCTGTTCTAAATTAACTGCAAAATGCTCAATGAAAGATGTATTTTGGCCCAAACGGTTGAAAAAAGTCCTTTTCTTCCTAGTTCTTAAGTTTTTCAATGTAACAATGCAATTTTGTTTCATTAAAAGTTCAAAATCTATTGTTTTGATTATAAACCAGCCTGGTATGTTCACTTCATGGCTCATATTGTAACATTTCCGGCTATCATCGAGTGCCTTGGCCTGTTTTTTTTTATTTCGCCCTGTCGCTCCTGATGTTTTCTGAAAAAATCCGAGAAACAACAAATTAACAAGCTGTGGTGTTGTTTTGTGAAACAGGGCCTGTTGGCAGAGTTGATTGACAGTTGTGATGGACAGTTGAAAGCGGAGGTTACACAGTGGGCAGCGTACTACGAACATCGCCTGCAGCTCGGCAACAAGTCCATCTACCACTTGGAGGCCTTCGTCGCCAAGTTCATGTCTATCTACAAGAAGTTCCTGGACGAGGGAATGGCGGCCATGATGTTATAGTGTCAAGGTCACGACAGCTGAAATACTGTACATAGTGCCAAGGTCATGGTGCCTGTCAAGTTGAATTTTAGGTTCCTATCTTGGCCATACTCATTTCTTAACCTGTCTAAAAAAGAAAAAATTATGACAGCTGATGAGCTAGAGACTTGACCACTTTATAAATATTTGACTGCTTGATTGCCTTGAATCTGTATTTCATATATGTAAAGTCATTTCAAAATTGATCCTTGGGTTAAAAAGACAAATGTGTGAAATATAACATAAAACTAGAGAAGTAACATTTGCAAAGCAAATGCATAATGTTTACCTTCGGACATAGTCTGCCCTGTTAATTTTTAACTCAAACACATTCACATACATGTACTACTAGTATATGGTGACAGAAGCAGAGCAGACCATGAAGTTTACATTATGTAACCCAACACCAGTCACCATGGTGACAGACGTCAACAAATCATGTCATTGGCCAGGTCAGAGGTTAGTGTTTGGAGAAGAAGAGGAAATTGAGTAAAAACAATATGTTTTCCTTTGGTAAACATAAATATACAGGAAGCATAGAAATATAGCAGACAAATTGTAGAAAAAGTTTATTTACATGAGATGAACAATGGTAACGGTACGTCGATGAAGGTTAGACATCCAGGTAATACGATATGCCAAAAAACAGTTACTCAAGCAACTGGATATGATTTTGAAAACGTCAGACGTTTCAGCTAGTATCCACTAGCTTTCGTCAGTGACTGAGAGACCAGAGGGGAAAGCAGGTTTATATACACAACCTGTTGATTGATATGCAAATAAAGTGAAGACAAATTCTTGGAAGTCGAAAAAGGAACAAAAGTCAGACAAGTCAAGACAAGATGATGCAAATTAGTCTGAAAGCTCCTGTTATACAGGACAGGAGCTTAAAGTGTTGTCTGTCCTCGGGGCTGGGAGTGCCAAATCTCAAGTGCCGGAAAGATCGACCCGTAGCCCCCCTTCCCTGTTGAGGGTGGGGTCTTTCAGTCACTGACGAAAGCTAGTGGATACTAGCTGAAACGTCTGACGTTTTCAAAATCATATCCAGTTGCTTGAGTAACTGTTTTTTGGCAATGGTAACGGTATATGAAACAACTCCCTTCCTTATTGTAATATCCTACAAACCTTGATTAAACTGAAGTCAATCCATTGCTATGAGTTATTGCAAGTGAATTTCAATTGCCTAATCTTACATCAAATTGCCATAATACTGTTCTTGTAAAGGTAGGCAGCAAGAAGCACCATTTCTTTATCTTCTAACCTCTAAGTCACCATCAGACCAACATCTGGTTCCAACAAGCTATTCTCACAAAACTTGAGGGTATAGTACATCCTACAAAATTTACATAGTCTACTCTACTCTATCTAATGTAAGTTATATACAGTCTGTCCATTACATATAAAGGTTCTGTGAAGTTTGTTTCTATATCCTGCTACCTAGTAATCCTAGAAACATTTTAATAAGTATATAATATTCTAATAAGTTCAGCTCACAGCTAGTTGGACAGTTTTGTTCAGACCTGATGTTTGACCCATGTGCCGGGCTCTGTACCTGTCTATGTGGAACCTGCCATGACTGGCTGTCCCAAAGTCATTGCTGTTCTCCCCAAGGTCATAACAGCCAGGTTTTCCAAGGTCATGATGGCTGTCCTTTCCAAGGTCACTATGGCTGGATTTTTCAAAGTCATCATTGCTGTCCTCTCCAAGGTCACAAAAAGACACAGCATCATTGCTGTCCTCTCCAAGGTCATGAAAAGACACAGCTGACAGGTTGCAGGGTAGAACTTCTACAGACTCCTCAGATTTCAGGTCTTTCGGGCACCTATGGCTCACTTTTGATGATGGTGTGTGTTCAGATATCTGAATATCTGGGACCTTGACTATTGCTTGCAAGGAAGCTTCTGGTCTGTCTTGTGTAGAAACTATTTTGTGTGATTCACCTTCAATTCCTGCATCTCCTGCTGCCCCTAGATTTGAAAGGCAGATACAAAAGACAGATTCAGAACAAGAAAACAAAATTCTCCCCGATGAAATCAGTCACTGTCACACGGTTGTCAGAGACCACTGAAGATAGTATGCCTTTAGGTCAGCTTTAAATGTCATATTCATGGCACAGTGTCAAGTGTTAAAGAGGATAACTACTTTGACATCTATAGACTACATAAATTTTGTTGAAGAACCAATAGATGTTTCTGCTCCCTGCAGAACTGACAAATTGCACCCCCCCCCCCCATAGTTGCTCTCTATGGTCCCACCACATGCCTACCTTCCTGCAGGACAGCCAGGTTGTGTGCTGCCTGTGTGTGGCCGGCAGCAGCAGCAGACATGTACAGCTCCACAGCTCGGGTTAGATCCCTCTCCACGCCCCAGCCACGCTCGTAACAAACCCCCAGGTGGTACTGAGAACCTGTGTGCTGGAGGGAAGAGAGCATGGTTTGTGCTGTGATGACTTCTTAGCATGAAATCATGATGCTGCAAATACATGTTTTTTACTACTCTTCTAGGGAAACTTAAAACACAGAAAACCTCCTTTCCACTCCTAATGTGAAATTAAGTGCCACCAAAAATAGATAAATTTACAGTTTAAAGCAATCAAACAGAACTGGCAACATAGCATGGGGGTTAAGCTTTTGGGAAATATGTCAATGATAGAAGTATGGGTTTGCCTAACTGTACCAATATTGAGTGGCTACTTCCTGAAACAATGAATTTCTATCAGAACATACCTTCTGCTGTGCTGCACTGGTGAAGTGTTGGCTGGCTGTGAACATGTCTCTGTGGGGCTCCATGGTCCAGTAAACACCCAGGTAGGACTGGGCCTGCAACAGGACACACCCAGGTTAGACTGGGTCTATGAGACAACACATCCAGGTTAGACTGGGTCTATGAGACAATACACCCAGGTAAGACTGGGTCTATGAGACAACACACCCAGGTTAGACTGGGTCTATGAGACAACACACCCAGGTTAGACTGGGTCTATGAGACAACACACCCAGGTAAGACTGGGTCTATGAGACAACACACCCAGGTTAGACTGGGTCTATGAGACAACACACCCAGGTAAGACTGGGTCTATGAGACAACACACCCAGGTTAGACTGGGTCTATGAGACAACACACCCAGATAATACTGGGTCTATGAGACAACACACCCAGGAAAGACTGGGTCTATGAGACAACACACCCAGGTTAGACTGGGTCTATGAGACAACACACCCAGGTTAGACTGGGTCTATGAGACAACACCCAGGTTAGACTGGGTCTATGAGACAACACACCCAGGTTAGACTGGGTCTATGAGACAACACACCCAGGTTAGACGGTCTATGAGACAACACACCCAGGTTAGACTGGGTCTATGAGACAACACACCCAGATAATACTGCGTCTATGAGACAACACACCCAGGTTAGACTGGGTCTATGAGACAACACACCTAGATTAGCAAAGCATTTAACCTATGGCAAGGTACATTTAAGACAGCCAACCAGAACACACCCAGGAAAGAACCCCCCCCCCTACTCACCTGCTGCACCCCCTGTGCTGCTGCTTGTTGCAGCAGACTCAGTGCCTTGTGTGTGTCCTGCTGCAGCCCCCCTCCCCCATGCAGGTACAGGGTGGCCAGGTTGTACTGTGCCCGGCCATGGCCCTGCTCAGCAGACTGTTGGTACAGCTCAGCTGCCTGCAACAACAGTATTCGTCAAGTCATCAAGGCACAAACAGAACACTAGAAAGGTAACATTTGCAAAGCAAATGCATAATGTTTACCTTCGCATATGGTCTGCTCTGTTAATTCTTAGTAATACTCAACTACATTCATATATATGGTCAGACAAGAGTATCAATCTTTCCAACCATAAAATAGCAACATTATGTAACCCGACAGTAGTTACCATGGTGAGAGACGTCAACAAATCAGGTCGCTGTCCAGGTCAGAGGTCAGTATTTGGAACGGAAGAAGAAGAGGAAACATAGCAAAAGCCATATGTTTTCCTTCGGTAAACATAATATAGATTAACTTCAAATAGAGATACAATAAGAACTGTTAAACCATAAGCAGGTTTTGCAATTGTCTCACCTTACTGAGGTCTCTGTCCACCCCTCTACCCTGCTCATAGCAAACCCCCAGATTGTACTGGGCCTTCGCACTTCCTGCAGCACTTGCAATCCTGTGGAGGACATGAAACATCAGCATACACACTCTCAATTGATTTTGTACCTTAGGCCACACCAATTTAATTTCTTGGTTAACGGATTCGCCCGCTTCATTTTTTTCTGATTTGCAAATAAAAATAAAAATTCAGAATCAACTGCAAAATGCTCATATTTTGCCCTGAGCAGTAGAAAACAGTCCTTTTCACCCTAGTTGTTACAGCTATTCCATCTTTTAATGCAATGGTATCATTAAAATATCAACATTCATTGTTTAAATTTTGAACCAGCCCGGTGTGTTGACTTCATGGCTCCTAATAGAGTCCTATTGTACCATTTTGGGCCATAATAGGATGCCTAGGCCTGTTTTTATTTTTATTTTTTTTCCGCCCGCCCGCTCCATTCTTTTTCTAGAAAAATCCGTTAACCAAGAAATTAAATTGGTGTGGCCTTAATTGGTATCCTACAACATGATACATTGTATCAGGACTGTAAGGCCATGAATCATGTTGCTGGCATCACAATGTCACTCCAAGGTCAATATTACGTTACCTGAACATGTCCACAGCATGTCTGATGTCACCCTCCCGTGCCAGCTGCAGCCCTATGGCGTGCTGAATCGCTGCTGAACACGACTTTGTAGCAGTCTCAAACTCAGCCAGAGCCTGCTGCAGGAGCTCATTTTGGTGCAGTTTGTGCTCAGGGAGTGGCTGGGGAGGAACAGAGTAGGGTTTACAGCCTATTTACATACTGTTTACATCCTACTGAGACCCTGTTCATACCAGACTTATATTTAGCGGTTTCAACCGGTTTTTCAAAAACCGGTTTTTATTTAACCTGGTGTGAACGCAAATTAATCGGTTTTTTAGGGGTTTAAATCCGATTTTGAAAAACCACCTCGGGAGGTGGTTTTTGAGGGGTTTTTGTGGGGTTTTTCCACCGAAAAACCTGGTCTGAACGCTAAGGGTTTATTGAACCGGTTTTTGCGTCATAATTCCGGGGTCACGGGGTCAGCATCCTGGCCGTGTGCGACCTGTAAGCTTTTTTGAGCGCGTTGTTTTGACCAACTTGAGTTCGTTTCCGCTGTTTTTCCACGTTTTTTCTTCATTTTGCGATGGAATCAGCAAACGCAACCTGGTCGGCAAACGGGACGCTCCTGATACTTAGGTTTGGAGAGCAGGAGTCGCCAAATTCGAAAAAGCTAGGGGGGGGGGCGAGGGCTCTACCGAGACAAAAATGTTGGAGGAGGCTGATTTCTTGAAGATAAAGGATCAGTGCCGCACTAAGGTAAAAAAACAAACTGAAGACGGCATAAAAGCAAGAAGGCCAAGGACAACAATCAGAAGAACGGGAGGAACGGTTATTCAAACTGCAGTCATGGCCGATTAATTGCATATTCACCGGACAGGATTTTTACAAAACCGGTTATCAAAAGTCTGGTATGAACGCTAAGGGTTTTAGCCGGGTTTTTGAAAAACCGGTTGAAACCGCTAAATATAAGTCTGGTATGAACAGGGTCTTAGTTACAGCCTTTTATCCATGGCACAAACTAGGGCATATACTTACATACTGTACTACTGTGGTGTCCACAATTACACACTACATCTGACAAATTATGCATAAGATAAAATAAGATGGTATGGAATGACCTTCAGAAAGGTAACTAAGAAGTGACCTTGACACAAATTGGCAAGATCAAGCACTTGTCTGATATTACCTAAGACAGTAGCCTGACTAAATCTGCGCTCCTAGCGGACTTGACATCAAGCTTCTGGGGGGCGGCTGGTGTAATACCGGGCCAGCCGCTAGGAGCGCAGATTTAGTCAGGCTACCTAAGACAGTAGGTCTTAAAGATGCATGTAAAAAAGGAACTCACTGGTTCTGAGTAAGATGGTATGGAATGACATTGAGAAAGGGAGCAATAAAGTGACCTTGACACAAATTGGCAAGATTAAGTGCTTGTCTGATGGTAAGACAGTAGGTACATGTAAAAAAAAATAACTCACTGCTGCTGCAGCTACAGATCGATGCCTGGTCTGCTCCTCTGCCTGGTCCTGGGCACTGGGCAGCTCAGAGGGATGGGAGGGGGGCAGGGAGTTCCTGTCATTACTGGGCAGCACGGAGTGGTGGGATTGGGGCAGGGAGAAGGCAAGTTTGTAGAGAGTGTGCACCAGACGCCGCCCCTCCCCATCTCCACTCACGTCCCAGGAAAGATGGCGGCATAGCTGGAACCCCAGTAAAATGGCAGAACCCTGCAGAAAACAATCACAAGGTTATCCCAAAGTTGTTTAATGGGAAGGAAGGCATTCTATGCTAATTGCATGACAATTGCATTCACATACCTTGTTTTGATGTATTAAGATTGATGTATTAAGCTAAAGATATGATTGAAGCCATGCAAAGTGAACAGTAAGCTTTCAGTCATTTGATATTTATCATAGATTCTGGGATTTTTTATTTTAATCTGAAATATCAAGACCATTATCAAGAAGATTGAGACTTACCCAGCCAATAACATCAAACAAACTATGAAGGTCCTTTGTGTCAAAGTTGGACCAGAAGTCTTGTTTGACCTTTTCCTTCTTGCCATGGTTATGGCCTGCTCCATCAGAATGAAGTCTGTAGAACAAAGATACATGTGTTGGATGGCAATACAGTAACGGCATTAGTGAAGCATTAGTGCTGCAGGTGTCCAGGTGGACCAGTACAGACCGGGAAAATAGTACAAAAATTCATACTTGATCACTACAACAAGGAGGCCTGCCCGGAAAATGAACATCCAGCATTAAAATAAAGAGATTTACCTTAGTTTCCGTCTCTGAGAACTAGTGAGAAGTGAGATAGGAAACCTATTTATATCATCCATGGTTATATTTGATGTTCTTTGAAAGATATAGGACAAATTGTCAACACTTTATTCATGTTTCTGTCATTATTGAAGAATTTCAGTAGAACATGTGACGCGCGTGAATTTTCAGGTACAGGTACAGGTCCGGACCTGGACCTAAACCTCTGTACCTAGTTGCTGTACCTGTTCCTGTACCTGATGTTACGAAAAGGTACGCAGCCCTAGTACTTACACATACTTGCAATGGCATTAGTGCAGCATTACTGCCACATGTTTGAAGTCAACAAGAATACATGTATTTGATACCAGTAAAAAACCAGTAGGTCTGGGACTGACTATAGCTAGCATGTTTTTGTTTTGTTTTTTTGTCATAAATTTATCGCCTAACCAGTAAACCTGGCCTAAAAGTATAGTACATGTACGTTGCATACCAGTAAAGTATAGTATACCAAAGACATTATCCTTGAGTATACTAAGTATTGCATCTATGTACATTGGGGTGTACCAATACTTGATAGACATAGATCAGTTTTCCTGTTCCTAACCTGACTACAAACGGCCGAGTCCCCACAGTCGTCACCCGTGGTGACCTCTGCGCTGAACTCGCATCGTGCTCTCCTTCCTCCAGCCACAGCCCTGGCGACAGCGTCCTGTTGCCATGGTTACCAGCAGCTGAGCTGATTTGCGGCCGCAACACTGAAACATGGGGAGTATCACTGTTAAGACCTGAGCAGTGAAGGGACTCAATATGGGTAGCCTATACTAGTAACTTTAGTAATTAGTGGGGGCCGGCATGCCCTTTTCTGTAGAGCGTAATCGGCCGTTTTAATTCTACGCAGAGCGTAGACTGACCGCTCTAATTCAACGTAGAGCGTAATTGGCGCATTTTGCCGTTTTAATCCTACGTAATCTGTTGTAGCCACTTGGACTTTATCGTAAAGCGTACTCAAGAGCTCTCAACATTTAGCGTATAGCGTTGTCCGGACCCCCCCATGCAGGCCCCCATTAGTTAATACTGCAGTATACTACTGAAAGTAATTCATAACCTGTACAATTCCATCTCAATAAATTAGGCAATATACTGCCACTTGGCAAAGTTAAGTTATCCTGGTAAAGAATCTGAACACATTGACTTACTAGAAATTTGGCAAGAGGTGGTTTAATAAGAAGGATGTGGATGAATGGATGTGCTTATGCTGAAGGGCGTTGGGGACGTCTTATAAAAAAGATTTGTTTTTTTAATGAAAACCTACCCTTAAAGAGACATTTCACGCACTAACTATCGACAAACTTCGTGTATAGACCAGCTATGTACTGTTGACATTGACAGAAAACATGTATTCGCCCTTAAAACATTAGATTAGTTAGAAAATCGGTGAAATTATTATCATGCAACCTGCACCCTGCCGGCGAAAAAATACGCTCGCTAAGACTTGAGAATTAGGGCTTATACCGCCACTAAAACATAACAAGAACAGTCCTTACCCCGGGGGAGTCCTTGTAGAATCCTCCACATGACGTAGAAACATCAGAATCCACCTGTCTTTAGTGACAACCTGCCTGAAAAAACGACCAACACAACGCAACAGCACTACGCCATCGCCATGTTTGCCATGTGGGGGAACCCCCGATGATGTAACATGACGTCATGTGCGACCGGAAGGTCATCCACAAAGGTGCGGCTTCAGAAACATCTGCTGGTGTGTTGTGATCAGCAGCAGCATGCTTCTTTCAGTGTGAATCGCGTAATGGGCCTGTAGAAGTGCACCTTTGTTGACCAATGTTGTCTATTATCTATGATTGGCCAGTAAAAATTATGCTATGTTACGTCCGGTGTGTGACCTACATAATTTTGCTTCCGGGTTGCGCATGTGGGAGCGGTCTAAATGTGCTTCCGGGTCGTCCATATGTGAGGTGTTGACAACTTTGTAGGTGTGAGTCGAGTCTCATAAGGTTCCAGAATCCCCGGACAGCTACAGTGGACTCTGTGTATCATTAAGGACTTGTAGAATGTCCAAGGTATCATAGACCAGTTTAGGTCTGGAAAGAACAACAGCAGGAGTTAAATTCAGTAGTGACAAGGCCCTTGGTCTAGGTCTGTCCGATCCCACAGTTGAAAATTTTTGGCCATACCTCAGGGACGGATCCCTTAGTTTCCTAAATTTTGTTGGGGCCGGGAGACACTCACTCAAGATGAGTTCGGTGTCGGAATTGGTTGGTGATGGCAGGTGTGCACAGCTGCAGCAGGTTGTGGACTGTGCAGCCGGCAGGTTCGTCTGCTTCACCAGGTGCACAGCTGCAGCCTGGAGCATCAGGTGGGATGACAAGCGAACAAACACATAGACCTGACTAAAGAGAGAGAATAGACATAGAACAGATGCATTGTGTGCAGATGTTTGTTTTGTTTGTTTGTTTGTTTGTTTCGCATAATCGGTAAACTGCCTTTAGTCGTAACACACCAGTTTTGTACATGTGCGTACATGTACAAGCTGCGTAAGACCGGACTGAAAGGTTTTGAACCACTCACACCGGGAAGATCCCCTACGCTTTTCGATAAGTGCGGTGGGTTCTTTAACGTGCATGGGGTGTGGCTTTCCCAAACACGGGACCTCCATTTAACGTCCTATCCGAGGGACGTCCCAAACCGAAGCTATGTACTCATTTCCACCTGAGTGAAGTGAGGAAAGTCGTGTAAAGTGCCTTTCCCAAGGGCACAAGATCGGTGACATGAGCAGGGTTCGAACCCGTGACCTCTGGGGTGTGAGCCGAACGCGCTACCGACTGCGCCACACGACCCCACTATCAGATGGTCTTCTCAATAGGTATGTCATTGTGATTTTTTTATTGCAGTGTGACTGATGGGGTTGATGTGTGGATATGGCAGGCTGGGCAGGCAGAACTGGACGCTCATGTGAGTTACTAAGGTTACATGTCAGCCTTATGCTACTTACAAGTATTAAACGTGCAGTAAGTACAAGTAGACACATATGTACACAAACACACACACAGTATACAATTGTATATGTATAGACATACACAGGTACAGTACTTATTAGTTGTGTACTTGTGTTACATGTACATCATATTGTGTGTACTACTTATAAACAAACCATATTTGTACCTATATTTTAGTGTATTATCATCATATTCATAATCAACAATTAGGGGCAACAAGAAGTGTATCATGTCATGAATGGCGATGACCTGTATCGACTTTGGCATTAATGCCTTATGAACTTTTGTCCTTTTTTTGCAGAGGGATGTTGCTGAGCTGTCCAGTTTTGAAGCATACTTTTCCAGGTTCAGGTAATTTCTTGGTCCAGTTGTTGTGGTATATATTGTCTGAGGGTAACCAATGCAATTCTAGGCCTGTCCTACATCTATTCTATAAGCCATGATCATCATCCTTTTCAGTCATGTCCTCCTTTACCCTTCAGAACGGCATTCCTGGCAGGAGAGGTCAGTATATCAGGGACAGGTCACAGGTTGCAGTGCACCCTGGGAAAGGGCAGCTCGACCTTGACCTACGACCTATATGAGGCAACAGCCAGTGAGAGGAAAGAAGAGCTGAAACACATCTTGTTTAGACTGGCTGATAAAGTTACAGAGTTGGACCAGAAACTGGCAGGTAAGTTTCAGCCTCAGGATTGTCAATGGCTCTGAATTTTTAGATTTTTTAATACATTTATGATGCATTTTGTTTGTGATCTAATCTGTAACTGTGTTTTCTGGAGCCCACATGCCCTTTTCCGTAGAGCGTATTTGCCCATTTTAATTCAATGTACAGCGTAGACGGACTGCTCTAATTCAATGTAGAGCGTAATTGGCGCATTTTGGGTAGAGCGTACTTTGCTGTTTTATCGTAAAACGTAGTGGGGGGCTTCTTGAATTCAGCGTGATATGTAGCCAGCGCTCAAAATTTAGGCTAATAGCATATTGTCAGAACACCCCCCCCCCCCCATGCAGGCCCTCTTTTCTCTTTGGTCCATTCAGCCACCTTTTGTATTAAATTATGAATATATCTTTCCAGACTCCACTGTCAGGTTGGATGCATTGCGGCAGAACCATCCAGAGCGCCAGGTTGGGGGGAAGGGTGGTGCTGGATTCGGTAAGGTCATCACCATATATGGCAACAAAGTCAAAACACTGTAGATTTACGCAAAAAAAACAGTTACACAAGCAACTGGATACGATTTTGGAAATGGTCAGACGTTTCAGGTAGCATCCACTACGTTTTGTCATTGACACCAGAGACTGCAGGAGAAATGCAGGTTTATAAGCACAAACTATTGATTGATATGCAAATGTCTAACCATTTCCAATATCATATCCAGTTGCTTGAGTAACTGGTTTTATTACCTGGATGTCTAACCTTCATCGACACTATAGATTTATTGCAGATAAAAGAGGAATATTGGTCATTTCTTTCACTCAAACCAAATATTGTTTCAAATTTCCACTTATTCACTTCCTCCTTCAACAGATTTGGATATGCAGAGAAACAGAGGACCTGCTGCTAAAGTCAGGAGAAAGGAGGGATACAGCATACTCAACCCAGAGAGTAAAAGGTAAAGGAAAAAGTAAAATGAGCAGACATTTTCTCATTGCAATACCTGTTGCTTCATTCAAGATGCATACTCATTTACAAGGTTGTAATAAGAATTTTTGTTGAGGCACATTCAATTGGTCGCATGTCATTGAAGTACATTTTTTTTAACGGTGTCGCTCAATGCAAGGCTAATTATTTTTGGCCACTTCTAGGCATAGAGCTAGAGGTACTTAAGTGAGTATAATGTAGTATAATGTCAGGAGATGGCGGTGGACCTTTGTTTTGAAGCTTTGTGGATTGTAGTCGGACGGAAAGCAACTGTTTGGAAGAGAGTTCCATAATTTTGCAGTCCGGGGAAAGAAGCTGTTGTTGTAAAATGACTTGGAGACAGGTATGTTAACGGTGTATTGATATGAGAACTGGAAGAGAACCTAGTGGCACGCTGAAAGGTTCTGAGCGGCGGAACAAGAAGTGCAAGTTCTCCTGAACATTATTTGTTTGTTTGCAGGGTGAAGGCCCCTCGTGGAGTACACTTTGACGATGAGGAAGACAGCAGTTAGACCTTTGGTTTACTAGTCCCTGACATATATCATCACCGATCAGGTCTGCTGCTTGAACATTCACATGTTGGAACATACATAATAATAGTTCTTCTCATCAGATTTCAACTGACTGAACTTGTTGACCGATCAACTATTTTGTACATGCAGATATAAAATAAAAATCACTTAATGAAATACAATCTGGGGTGCCCCAAGGCATAATTTTGGGTCCACTGTTGTTGTAGATAAATGATGTTTTAGCTAATAAAACTGGTGTGTTACTGGTTATGTGAAACAAAGAGGCTGTTTCCCATCAGATTTCAACTGACTGAACTTGTTAACTGATCAACTATTTTGTACATACAGATATAGAATAACAATCACATAATGAAATGTCTACATGATGTGAACACTAAATGAAATACAATCTGGGGTGCCCCAAGGCATAATTTTGGGTCCACTGTAGTTGTAGGTAAATGATGTTTTAGCTAATAAAACTGGTGTGTTACTGGTTATGTGAAACAAACAAAGAGGCTGTTTCCCATCAGATTTCAACTGACTGAACTTGTTGACTGATCATCTATTTTGTACATAAAGATATAGATAACAATCACATAATGAAATGTCTACATGATGTGAACACTAAATGAAATACTGTTACATGTATACAATCTAGGGTGCCCCTGTTGTTGTAAATAAAAGATCTTTCAGCTAATAAAACGATTTCATACAATGCTAAATTATTTGTTGATGGTTGTCTCTTGTTATTCTACATAAAAATGATACCTGAAATAATTTTGATATGCTAGTTTGTCTTAACCACCTGCCAAGAGCATGGAATATTGCTTTTATATCATTGTACAAAATCTAAGTTGAACAGAGAGTACGTCACCAAACACGCACTAACTAACTCACGAACTAACGCAATGACGCAAACAGGTGGCGATGTCGTCATCACTGTCGTAAAACCCGCCCACCACCCCGTTCTGTACATGCGCACTAGGCGTCATGGCCCATCTGTAGGGGATTGTTCTTTGTTGCAAGGCGGTATTTTGCCTACGTGTAAGCCGGATATCAGCCGGTGCAATCTGTCCACGGCTCTTTTGTACCGTTATTTCTCACACCAGTCTACGCAGAGTTCTTGCCATGGACGGGAGGCTGCTGGAAGAGGTGCGAATCGCCGACGATAAGGATTTTCTGGACTTTAAACAGGCGTGTTTGAATCACGAAGACGGCTGGGAACAGAAGTACAACAAACACGGAACTGTGGTGTACGCCAAACTACAGGATACGTCTTCTGTCAAACTGTTAAAGGTAAACACAAAAATCAACGTTTCCTCCGTTTTTTTCCCTCACAATTTTTTATAGCTTTAATGGACCGTATTGGGAATAATCATATCGTTAATAATGTAGAAATTATATGCATATTTGGATTACGGGGGCGGGGAGGGTGGTAGAAAGGAAATCTGTTTGATATATAGGGTTGTTATGAATTTTTGATGGCTGTTACACATGTATGAGAAACCCAACACGATGTCATGTCAAGTTCAGGGCCAAAGGGTCAGGTTCAACAGCAGGGTATGAGTTTCTGTTCCCATTTAGGGGGGGGGGGTGTAAAGGCGTAACAACCACCTGTTACTGCGCATGCACCTAGCCAAGGGTTAGGTCTGTCTTCCGGTTGTTCCACGAAGAACTTCAAGGAAGGGGAAGGAAAAAGTCAGTCCTAATCGTCCTCTTCAAAGGAATTCTTTAAACATCTGGCATGTTCTTCTGCAGCCCAAGTCACTAGTATTACATATCAAAACTAGCTGTGGTTGAACCAATAAACATTAGGAGAAAGTGACAACATCGCCAGTTCTATTAAACCCTACCACTTTTGCCACTAGACAACTGCTTGGAGACTACTCTACTTCCCCTAGGGTATATCTGTGTGACAGGTTGACAATTGTGGTGAAATTGGGTCATCCCTGGCACCAGATGTGAAAGGAACAAAAGCCCTTGGGACTTGCGGAAATTGTAGTTGTAGCATCTGTTTCTACGCTCACATTGAAGGGTAACTCTTCTTTGTGTGACTGTTATTGTGGTGGAGCTTTGAGTATTATTTTGCAATGATGGAAAGATGATTTAGGCCCGACTAGTGCAGTGTACCTAAACTCATGTTTACATGTAGGTTCAGGTCCAGATTCAAGTCCAGAGGTTTAGGTTCATTTAAGTCCAGACCTAAACTAGTGATGCATACCGGTTCACTGGACTTGGATCCGGACTTGTAAGAATGTTTAGGTTCAAGTCCAAAAACCCTAAAAGTCAAGAACCGAGTCCGGACTTATTACCATAAAAGACCATTTCACATACCCCTTTTCTTTCCAAACCACCTAAAACCTTCCGTAGATTGTAAAATCTTTGCTTCAAAACGAAGAAAACATTGCCATAGGGCATCGTCAAGTACCGGCCTCCATGTTATGTGGCCAAAGTTTCACCCAGACAACATTGCAAGGTTGCCAACATGCAATTTTGTATATGCCATGGGTTTAGGTCCGGACTTACAAGTCCGGAACTGAACCTAAACCTCTGGACTTGAGTCCGGACCTGAACCTAAAATTGGGTTTAGGTATGCATCACTAACCTAAACCCATGGCATATACAAAACTGCATGTTGGCATACATTTTGTAGTGTACACTGTGCTACCAGGTTAAAAGCAATATATCAAGATGGGTGAAACTGGGAGAAACTATGGCCACATAATTTACAGAGGCTGACACATAACAATGACCAATGACAATGTTTTCTTCACTTGATCTATGGAAGGCTTTACGTGGTTTAGAATGAAAAATGGACTGTGACATGATTTTGTTTTTTGTAAGTCCAGAACTGGTTATAGACGTTCAGTTTGACTTTCTTTTTTACTTGAACCTAAACATTTTTACAAGTACATGTCCGGAACCGGTCCAGTGAACCTGTACAAAGCACTAGGCCCGACATCGTCCCAATAAATACTGTTGAGAAATAGCCAGCTTTAAAACCAATCCCAGACCAGAACTCACTCATTGATTTGTGCACAAATCTTCTACATTTCAAATTTTTGACAGGTTTCGGTGACGTTCAAGAAAGTTTGTGCAGCAACTTTGTATGACGTTCTTCATGATCCTGAGTACAGAAAAATGTGGGACCCAAACATGATAGAGGCTTACGAAATCTGCCAACTCAACCCTAACAATGATGTAGGCTACTACTCATGTAAGTACCATCCTAACAGCATTGTAGTCTACTACTCATGTAAGTACCATCCTAACAGCATTGTAGGTTACTACTCATGTAAGTACCATCCTAACAGAATTGTAGGTTAACTCATGTAAGTACCATCCTAACAGAATTGTAGGCTAACTCATGTAAGTACCATCCTAACAGAATTGTAGGCTAACTCATGTAAGTACCATCCTAACAGCATTGTAGGTCATGTAAGTCCAATCCTAACAGCATTGTAGGCTACTATTCATGTAAGTACCATCCTAACAGCATTATAGGTTACTACTCATGTAAGTCCAATCCTAACAGCATTGTAGGCTACCACTCATGTTAGTACCATTCTACTTATACTAAATTATAGGCTACTAGCCTACTACTCATGTCAGTACCATCCTAACAGCATTGTAGGCTACTACTCATGTCAGTACCATCCTAACAGCATTGTAGGCTACCACTTATGTTAGTACCATCCTAACAGCAATGCATGTAGACTACAACTCCTTAAACTAAAGTTTAAGCACAGGTACCATCATAATTGTATCATTGTAGGCTTCTACACAGGCAGGACTACCTTAACTGCAATGTAGGCTACTAGTAGTACTACTTAACTTTTGCCTTTGCAGGGAAGTGTCCCGCACCGTTGAAAAACCGTGACTTTGTCACTCTAAGATCCTGGCTGGAGACTGGGACGGAATACATGATCATCAACCATTCTGTCAATCACCAGGTCAGTTGCATTTGTCTTTGTAGCCTGGAATCCATCCGTGAATGCTTTGTCTCCGTTCCTTAGCTCTGTCAGAGGAACGGGGCAGAGACAAAGTGTTCACAGATGGATCCCAGGCTAATGTCTTTGTAATTTTTGCTTATAACCCACAAAATGCTGACCAGAAAGGGTTATGTTACTGACAGCATTCTCGTGTGTGTGTGTGTGTATGTGTTTGCGTGTGTCACTATATATGTCTGTGAGTGAGTGAATGAGTGAGTGCTATTTTTGTGTGTGTGTGTGTGTCTGTGTGTGTGTGTGTGCTTGCGTGTGCACGTGTGTGCGCATGTGGACAGTTGTGCACCTGTGTTTGCCATGACTGAGTAAAGTACACCATGATTTTTGCCTTCCACAGAAAGTGCCACCTAAGAAGGGGTTTATACGAGGCATCTCCCTGTTGTCGGGATACTTGATACGACCCCTGACCTCCGACAGTTGCCATTTCACATATCTGACACAGATGGACCCAAGAGGTGAACTTAACATGCTATTCAGAGCAGTTACATTTTTCATACTTCACAATGCATGAAGTTCTTAGGTATTAACTAAGGCAATAGAGCTGGTCTATTTGCATGGTATTAGATTTACAGAAGACAATGGAGTCCTATACATGTACAGTTTGGTACCTGATGCTTCATGGCTGCTAGGTGACCCAAATAATTAGGTTACTGACCAAGGCTTGAATGTTCATGTTTCTACAGGATCCCTGCCAAAGTGGGGGGTGAACAAAGCGACACAATTCTACGCTCCAAGAGTAAGTCTCACTTCTTCACTTGACAATGTTCATGCATGTGCCTGTACATATGTGCCTGTCTGTGTACATGTGCGGGTATATGACTGTGTTTACATGTGTTTCTGTTGTCATTAATACTGTAAATTCATTTATTTTTGGAAGGATTTGATTTTTGTAGGAGGAGGAGTAGAATGGACCTTTTTGGGGTGTTTTAAAAAACCTAGTACACAGGTACAGGTCTTTCCCCCTACCCATTTTAAATCCACAGTACAAAACTTATAATTGTAAACTAGCACACCATCACAAATATCCGATGATTATTGTGTCGTAACATTTAATATGTACAACATGTAAACAATCATAAAATATAATATGCAATGTAGAAAGCTAAGGGTGCTGACTATTGAACATGTCAGAATGGAACAGGGAAGTGTTCCATAAATTGTCATTCATCAAGTCTCTGTTACTGTCCTCATATTTTACCCATGATTTGTAAACTACAGTTTGTACCTTCTTGTAGATGATGCAGAAGATCAACAAGGCGGCCACAAAGTACCCTGCGTGGAAGGCGCAGCACAAACCGTCGTGGAAACCGTGGCTCTACCCGGAACAGATCACCGTCCCCAGGGTCAACTACGACGACCTTTCGCCCGTGGTCCTGGCCGCCCTCCCCGACCAATCAAGCGACATCATGGAAGAGATGGAAGCCCTCGAGGAGGATTTCAAGGATGAAAACTTTGTCAAAGATGAAGACACAGAACCGGCATAGCCACTAGTTAACTCTCAGTTAGCCTATGTTCCTTTTTCTGAGAACAACAGCCCTGCCAAGGGCACTGAAAATTTCCTTATTTAAGATTTTAAGACTGAAAAAAAGCAATGAAACGTGTTTCTGAGAACTCTGGTCAAGTCATGCTTGATCTTCCTGTAAGTTTGTATCTTCTATACATATGGAGTTTCTGCCTCTGAAAAACAACTAGATATCTTCCTTTATGGATTTTTGAGAACAGTGTTTCCGTATATGGTAATTTTTTGCCATCTTCCATATATGGAGTTTTTGCCTCTAGAAAAAGATGTCTACGTGCCAGTGGGACCATGAAGGCCTCATCACTGACTGTACATTCCTCCAAAACTAGCATGGATATTCCTCATGACACATTCCTATCCAGACTTCTCTGACTGTGCCCATTCCATATAGATATACGCATGGAAACCATGCATGTTCACATTCCTACAAATCTTGGTAGAAAAGCCATTTTTCTGGCTTCCACAGACTTCCATAGAACGTGAGTTTGGTTTCAATGGAATACAAGTCTTAGAGTTCTATGTGTACGTAGGTTAGTTCCATACATCAGTAATAATGATGCATAAAGGACAGGGGAAAGTTCCTGAGAGGCGTATTTTGTACTATGCAAGGGGTTGTTTTGTAGAGACAAGAGCAGGTGTGTTCTTTTGTTGGAACTCCAAACATAAAGTGTCCTCATGTTTACTACCACACCTGAACGACCACTTGCAGGGCGTTATTATGTCCTGTTAGGGGAATTATTGCATGCCACTATGGGTTAGTGATGGTGGCCATGATGGTGTCCCTCTGTATGTTTATAATCTGATAATGCCCCACTACAGGTTCATAATCATGCGGCTATTTATATGGCACATTGCTACAGGTTTGTTAACAAGGCTATTATGATGCAATGCTAAAAGTTTGTTATGAAGGACATTACATGTGTTCCACTACAGGTTTGTTATGAAGGGTATTATGATGCTCTGCTAAGGGTTTGTTATGAAGGATATTACATCTATCATGTTCCACTACAGGTTTGTCATGAAGGGTATTATGATGCTCTGCTAAGGGTTTGTTATGAAGGACATTACATGTATTATGTTCCACTACAGGTTTGTTATGAAGGGTATTATAATGCTCTGCTAAGGGTTTGTTATGAAGGACATTACATGTATTATGTTCCACTACAGGTTTGTTATGAAGCGTATTATAATGCTCTGCTAAGGGTTTGTTATGAAGGATATTACATCTATCATGTTCCACTACAGGTTTGTTATGAAGGGTATTATGATGCTCTGCTAAGGGTTTGTTATGAAGGACATTACATGTATTATGTTCCACTACAGGTTTGTTATGAAGGGTGTTATGATGCTCTGCTAACGAAGGGTTTGTTATGAAGGGTATTATATGTAACAAGCCCTGCTATAAGTCTGTTTATAGGAAGGGCACATTACAGCTCCCACTACAGGCTTATATAATTTATATACTAGATATAAATGAAAAGGTATTATCATGCCTTGCTACAGGTTCAGAAAGGCACTATTTTGTTCCATTATAAGTTTATGATTTTAGGGCAATATTGTGTGTTTTAGGTTTTCTGTTATTTTCTTCCTGTGTTGTTTTTTTTTGTTGTTGTTTAAATCAGAAGTAGCCAGTATCTGTGAGTGGATTGCTGGATCCTGATGCAATCATGGAAGTTTTGAAGATTTGTCTGTGATTGGGAGTATGTGATCACTATGGCAACACTTCAGAATTTCTCAAGTTTAATGTATAAAGTTATTTTGCCAAATTCTGACATGTACCTGCTCCCCAGAAAAGGAATTTTGTAACAATATTGTGGGGTCACCTACAATGACTTGTTTCTTTTCTAAACTTTACTTTTTCGTTTCCAAGAAAAGATGTCAGGTCTCTGCAAAGTAATCAAGTATAGTGTCAACCTTGTAATTAACTAAAACTTGTAAGGCCACACAAATTTAATTTCTTGGTTAACAGATTTTTCTAGAAAAATATTGGAGCGGGCGGGCGAAAAAAAAATAAAAATAAAAACAGGCCTAGGCATTGTATTATGGCCCAAAATGGTACGATAGGAACCATGAAGTCAACACACCAGGCTGGTTCAAAATTTAAACAATGAATTTTGAACTTTTAATGATACCATTTCATTGAAAGATGGAATAACTGTAACAACTAGGATGAAAAGGACTGTTTTCAACTGTTCAGGACAAAATATGAGCATTTTGCAGTTGATTCTGGATTTTTATTTTTATTTGCAAATCAGAAAAAAATGAAGCGGCGAATCCGTTAACCAAGAAATTAAATTGGTGTGGCCTAAGTGCAAGTTAATATGTTAAAGCAATGCAAATGTAGATGCCAAGTGTACAACTTCCTGATTTTGTGCAACAGTGTAGCTCAGGTAGTAAGATGAGCATGAAGTTATACATAATACCGGTATAAGGAATTCATTTGTATGTGCACACATGTATCTGCTAGCCAGGATACCCGGTAGCCTAGGTTTGCCAGCACGTCGACAGAACGTACTGCGCCTGCGCAGAACCCTGTATTTTCATGATTTTCGGTGGATGTTTGGTCAATGTTGCATCAGAATTTTGCATGTTGCAAAGGATATCTTTTCCTACATAACATTTGGAAACTACAGACATGATGTTAACCTTATATGCGCTAGTACGACCTTATATGAGACGTTCTGTCGAAGTGCTATGTACAATACATTACGGGTTTCGCGCAGGTGCAGTATGTTCTGCCGACATGCTAGGTTTGCCCAATATCCTGGGTGTATCCAATAGTCTGGGTGTACCTAATATCATGAGTGTAACCCATTAGCCTGGGTATACCCAATATCCTGGGTCTACAATATCCTGGGTGTATCCAATAGTCTGGGTGCAATATCCTGGGTATAGCCTGGGTGTACCTAAAATCCTGGGTGTACCCATTAGCCTGGGTATACTCAATATCTTGGGTCTACAATATCCTGGGTGTATCCAATAGTCTGGGTGCAATATCCTGGGTATACCCAGTAGCCTGGGTAGTGGGTATACCATATATTCTGGGTCTACAATACCCTGGGTGTATCCAGTAGCTGGGGTTTGTCCTATATCCTGGGTGTACCTATAGCCTGGGTTTGTATCATTACCCAGTATCCTGGGTGTACCAGGGGAGTGTAGGTATTTATTTCATATGCTGCATGTTTGATGGATATTATACTACACCAGCACAAGAATGTTCAATGAAAATGGTATGATATTTCATTATACACCAAAATGACATATAAACATGTATATACAAAGATATAATATATATTGTGATATTAGTGTTTCCTGTGTATCAAAATGGGTACATATTAAGGTACACTTTATATAGCTGTATGTGGTAGAAATGATGGTATCAAAACCTATGTTCTAAGCTATTATAAGTTGTCGTGCAACCTACAGCTGTTTTCTTCTCTTTCAAGAATTAAAAGAGGTTTCACTCGTCTTGAGGCAATCTTATAAGACGTGTATCGTTCTAAACGATAGAAGGTACGTCATTTTCTCTAATTCCAACAAAAATGCAATTATGGCATGCGCTTTATACTAGAGAAATAATTCAAAACAATAGTTGACCAGTTTGTACATAGAACTTGTTGGAAATATTACATCGAGGAAGGGGGAGGCTCGTCACTGAATGCCATCCAGTAAATTTCTAGCGGCGATCGATTTATGAATAATTTATCAAGGCCCACGGACCCGATTCTTTCACTTGTAGAGTAGCTAATTACCACTGATCCGGTGGCACAAGATGTGCGAAAACACGTACTTCACAACCATTGTCCGTCGATATAAAGCGCTTATACATTACAAAGAGAATTTTCGTAGGACTGCCATTACTTTACTTTGCAACTTGTGCTGAGAACGGGGATCTTTATAATTCTGCTGGCTGTTTGTAGAAGAACGGCACAATGAAACAGTTTTCAATACCATGACGACTTAGCAGTTAACACGCAATGAAGCCTACTTTTTACGCAGATTGTAGCACTACGTAATGTTACACAAAATAACAGTAGATGTTCTAAGGAATTCACACAAATGACAATGATAGATAATGTAACGCTATCATTGAAGAGTAACAGTAATGTACTATGTAGTCGTGTTTGGCAGGGTATGGCAAGTTATAGTAGGCACATGTATCGGTTCAATCTTTAACGGGTAAGTTGACAGCAACAAGCAAGATGCATAGGTTCTATTACTTTTGTAGCTCACTACTTGCGTCCAGATTTGGGACGAACACATGTTACTTTTTCGCCGCAATTTTCCATGTAGTGGTTGCTTCGACAGCCTTTCCGCTGACGCAAACACACAGTACACAGTAGTTAAACAAACACACAGTAGTTTGAGGTTCCACAGTCCGGCTTCGCTAAGATCTGTTCCTTCCCGTGGTGATCGCTACAGTCCCGTTTCGATTCGTTCATCAAAGTAGATTTTACTAAGGTATGATTTTACAAAACTAAGGTATGATTTTACAAATTGTGGAAGTACTAGTACTTAGTACTGAAGTAAACAAGAATTGAAGAAACAATTACGCGTTCTGGTTGAGTTCATGGCATTTACATGAAACAAGGTGCTAATAGCCGCTAGTCGGTTATTACCTGCCAGCAGCCCTCTGATTGGTCCCCGCTAGAAATCTACTGGATGTCATATACTAGTAGTGTACACGGGGGAGCTCGGTGGTCTTACGTCATATCCGTGACTTTTACTAGGCATTATGGGAAGTGTGAAATTGGTGAATACTAGTATCAGCTACTGTGAGCTGTCAACGTAACTTCCCTTTCAAACACATTTTGACTCCTAGTTTTGCTGTATCCTCTCTCATTAAGACATTAAAGCAGCGTGGGGAAATCTTAACTACAACTACTTCATTGAATGATGAAAAAAAACTGAACCAGCTCATTTTTTGAAATGTTTACTTTTTCTTAATACTGTACATTGCTTTTAATTGAAATCGCAAAAATTAGAAAGTTAAATTAGAGATGATATTAAAATAGTTCGAGAGTAGAGATTGCAGTGGTCGGTGTATCCAACAACAGGTCAGAACTTTCCCGTCATCATCGCCACAAATTCTGAAATCAGAAATTACACTTGGATTATTGGAACTTCTTCATAACATACTTGGACAGTGCACAAGTATGGCAAGGGCACGTGATATCATGACAGATGCCAAAATGACAGCGTTTATGTATTAGCATCCAGGGGTTCTGTTTCTTCCCATTTTATGATTAGCATTTCCCCCAAACCCGCTGTCACGTGTTTTTATGTGTAGTCACATCATTAACATTTCATGAAGTTGCTATCTACCAAATTCGCATAAAAGTGACATGTATACCCCCTGGTAGTGCTAAACAAAACATGGGTTTCACTAGTCAAGAGTAAAATGGTCTAGGGGTGACCAAACACATCAGGGGCACCAAAACCGCCACTGCTCAAATTTTTAAATTTGCAGGTTGGGTTATATATTTGGAATAACTGCAATTTTGCACGCTCTCATCGCGGCCCCTGGGCACGCTAAAGTTTGTCTCACCGTCGAAGTTGATCTGTCCGTCTCCGTCCGTGTCCACAGCTTCTATCATCTCATCTACGTCATCCACGGACATCGCCTCGCCAAGGTTCTTCATGATGTCCCGCAGTTCCTCCGCACTGGCAAACAACAGTTCGTACGTACATACTGTTACTGTACTAACAACTTACATAACCTGATAACACTGTTAGTCATCTATAAATAACTGACGGACATCGCCTCGCCAAGGTTCTTCATGATGTCCCGCAGTTCCTCCGCACTGGCAAACAACAGTTCGTACGTACATACTGTTACTGTACTAACAACTTACATAACCTTATAACACTGTTAGTCATCTATAAATAACTGACGGACATCGCCTCGCCAAGGTTCTTCATGATGTCCCGCAGTTCCTCAGCACTGGCAAACAACATTTTGTAGTGTCAGTGTCATGTATACTTACTGGATACATATCAAGAACTGCCATTGGGGAACGAGTTAGGCTGTACATAGTGTCCTATCATACTAGCATCTGTGGCCTACAACCTCATGCATCTTGAGAATTGACGGTATCTGAATTGGTCAACCGGTGGCTGCGCTATATATAGCCTACAAGACAAACATTTCCCAGGGCAGTACACAAGCTCCTTGGCTCCATGGCATGCCCCGAGGATACGGTGCCAAGGAACGTTTGACTCTGAGCCCCACCGAGGATCTACCTCGAACGACTTCTACAGCCTGGCTCCAACAGGTGGTAAGATAGAAGAACAGAATGCAATCATATTTTCGTGACCAGTTTCATCTTTATTTGTTCTCCTTGTGAAATACATAAATGTATTTGAGAGAGCCAATTGAGTCAACGGTTGGTGATGATTCCATTCAGACAGCCAGAAGAAGTAAAATCCCACCTAGCATGAAAGTGCATCTGTGTCGGTACCAATCATTTTGAAATAAAGACTCAACTTTCTCTACCAACACTGGAATGAATTGGGACTTACCCCCAAACTTTCGGCTGCATGACACCTTCAACCTTGTTCACGGAATAGATCCATTCACCCGTACACGAGTAGACGGGTCCATCCCGTGAACAAGGTTGAAGGAGTCCGAGCCGAAAATTTGGGGTAAGTCCCAACTGAAGTTCATTTCAGTGTTGGCAAAGATATACATGTAGTTGAGTCTTTGGCCGTGTTTATGTGAAGTCAGTGAAGGCGCTTTACATGTGGTTTACCCCGAAGCCGGTTTCAAGTGGCTCCATCTGAACGCTCCAAATCACATTGAAAGCGCCTCGATCCCATACCACTTCTAGAGGTGGTTTCGAATCGGTTTTCCCGCATCGCGATTTGCGTCTGAACGCAATGTGATTTCAATGTGACTTCACTTGGTCATGGTTACGGGGTGATATTTCTTTATTTATATGCAATACCAAATTTTACGTGTCAGCAACTTAAAGAGTAGTAATGGTCAAATAATGTGTCCGTTCTATAGCAAGAGCTTCATCGCCTCTGGCGGGACCACGTCGGCAAGTTCGCGGCCGAGATACGCTGGGAGGGGGCACAAGCAAGCAGGTCGTTGACCTCTGACAATAATAACACGCTACCTAGCGTGTTTTCATCATACAACAATGAATGTAGTTTCGGAGAATCGTGATCGGACACGTTTTAAAATGAATGTATGGCACGTGGACCAGATGTGAGGAATGTGAGTTACCCGAATCGCTGTTTGGGTGACTTCACATAAACACGGCCTTTATTTCATAAAATCCCACCTGATAAAACCGTTGCCGTCCTTGTCGAAGACCCTGAAGGCCTCTGCGATCTCCTGCTCGCTGCTGTGGGACTCCATCTGCTCAACCATCATGTCCAGGAACTCGGGGAAGTCGATCTTGAACTTTCCTGGAACACAACGTGCAAGGTTGGATTGTCTTAGAAGTCGATCTTAAACTTCCCTGTGTTCTCGCCGCAAAAGGGCCACCTACATAGGCTACATATAGCGACAAGAAGCAGAGCTCCTGTCAAAAGCTCTGAGGAAGGCGTCTGATAGACATCAAACGTAAGCAAGGTTAGTCTATCTAGGTTGTGTAAAAGAAAACTCCTGTATCCTATGTATACATTGAAGGCATAGTGGAACATACATGGAAGGCATGGTGGAACAGGTGGACCCAAGTACACCCTTTCAATTGCCACTCCACCATGTCGACAAATAAATAGACAAAGTAATACATTCAAATGCATAATACAATTTTTTTAGGACCCTTCCGGGCCGAGCCACTAACCCTGCTCGGGAGGGTGATAATACACTACACAGTGTTATATACATGGCATTATAAAACGCAAATAGAGTATTTAACTTAACGGGGCCTACTAGCGAGGCGGGTGGTACAGCCACAAAACAGTATCCATGAGCAAGGCATGTCTACGTTGAAGCATTGATTAAATCCTCGCTTCTCTGTAGAATATTCGGCGAGCTCCAGGGAAGCGATCGGTAAAACCGCGGCGCTAAAACAGACTGAATACACCTTCAGTTCTCACCTGCGCCTATCTCCACCTGGTTGATCATGGCGTTCAGCTCGGGCTCGGTGGGATTCTGTCCAAGCGATCTCATGACGGAGCCGATCTCCTTCGTGGCGATCAGACCGTCACTGTCCTTGTCGAAGGACACAAACGCGTCCTTGATTTCTAGTTGAGGAAAACATGATTATCATTTTCTACATGGTTCATTGGTTGTACCATAGACAGCCTAACGACAAATATTTATGCAGTGAGTACAGCCCATAAACCAAGAACAACGCATGTCGTTACCTTTTTTTATTTTTATTTTTATTTTTATTTTATTTTATTTTTATTTTTATTTTTATTTTTATTTTTTATTTTTATTTTTATTTTTATTTTTTATTTTTATTTTTTATTTTTATTTTTTATTTTTTATTTTTTATTTTTATTTTTTATTTTTATTTTTATTTTTATTTTTATTTTTATTTTTTATTTTTTTTATTTTTATTTTTATTTTTATTTTAATTTTATTTTTATTTTTATTTTCATTTCTATTTTATTTTATTTTTATTTTATTTTTAATTATTTTTTAATTATTTTTTTATTAATTTATTTTTTTTCAATATTTCAATGTTGAAATTTTTTATATCGTTAACGTGATTGCCAAGGACAGCTGACCAATACTTTTTAATGGGCAGTTGACAAACAATAGTTGTAGTTTTGGGTCAGTCAGGATACGTTATTTTCTGACCCCAAAGGAACAAACCAGAAAAGGAATCCAAATTTATCCATGAGCGATATTGGAGTTCCACTACATGTATAACCCGTATAATCACTCACCCTCTATCTGTTCGTCTGTCAAGTGTTCGACCTGAGCAAAACAAAATAGGAAAAAATGCAAGGTGAGTTGGTTAGTTGTACTCTACATTTTCATGTCGAAGGTTAGGTCTGCACTCAGGACTTTGTTTCATTGCACGTCTGTCAACACTATATCTCTGAATCTGTCTAGTATTAATGTACTCACATTAATACCGTACAGATAATGTTCTTAGCCTCTACCAGGCTTCGGGAGGCGTCTGGAAAGAGTAGAAATCGGCCAAATAGAGAGATAGCATGCCGAGGAAGTTGGTCCGCTAGAGGGTACGTATACATTTCGGGTGCAGCAAACTGTACTCTCCAGCAGACCAAATCCCCTAGCATGCTATCTCTCTATCTGGCCGATTCCTACTATTTCCAGCCGCCTCCCCAACTGCGGCCTGGTAGAGGCTAAATGTTCTATGTTTGAGGTTCGACAGCCTAAGCTTATTATAGATAGTGCTCTGTTTTCTTCGAAGCAAAGAAAGAGAGACAGTGGTCTGTCACATTCCGGTATGCATAGCTACTTGTATTACCAACATTGTCACGTCATACATAGTTAGCATTGCGACCCCGTCACTTGTTCATACGTACATAAGCAGTCTATTGAATCGCTCCGATGTGTTGTGCAAAAGGCAGGTGCGCTAACACTTTGTTTATTCCCCAACGTGTGAGTAAAACAAAATGAACAGTCCTTCAGGCCCAAGTCAGCCGCTGCCATGCCATATTTTATTGCAGGAAAGAGTTAAAAGTTGTATCTTACCATGGCGTGTGCGCAGACTCGCTTGTCGAACTCCCAATATTCCGATCCCTTACAGAGGCAAGTGCACAGTCCGGCCACCAGGTCCACAATAGTCTCTACGCACCGCAGCATGCGGTGATAGGATAATTAGCCCTGTCAGAGGTGAGAACAATGGAGAAAACTCCGCCCCGACCACTTTGCGAAATTAAAACGTGAATTATTTAGCGTGTAGCGGAATGTCCATGACGTGACGGTAAGTACATACTTGACGTTAATTGGATGTTACTTACGGACCGTGTCATTTGATTGGCCAGACATTAACGTGACGTCACGCAACCACGTTTATGCTTGGGAGCACCTGTTACATGGCGAAGAACTTCATACTCTGCAATAGTTTGTGGATCCGGACTTCGTGCAACCGTTGCTGTCACGTAAACATGTCACAAATGTTCGTGATTTGCTAGAGTAAAATCCGTAAGATTCATTTGAGGCAGTGCTTGAGCTGACTTTTTACCAGAATTATTGTTTCTATAGATCCCATAACATGCCGGGAAGTTGGGTCATGTCGGCTTTTCCGTCATTTGCGCTATCATCATCATCATCATCACTGTCGTAATCAATAAATACGGACACACGTGCGGGAACAGCGGGCACCGTGGGTTGTATGCTCTCGAGCTGAATGGGAGGTTGGTCATTCTCTGGGACGTCTTCCGATCCGGCCAGCGCGGGAAGATGCCGCTCACTGTTGCTGGTTTTACAGGCCGGGGTTTCTCGCTCTGAGCGGCGGAGCGGCTGTTCTAGGGACGGGGTTTGACGCTCTGAGCGGCGGACCGGCTGTTCTCGGAACGGGGCTTGCTCTGAGCGGCGGACTGGCTGTTCTCGGGACGGGGTTTGACGCTCTGAGCGGCGGACCGGCTGTTCTCGGAACGGGGCTTGCTCTGAGCGGCGGACGTGGCTGTTCTCGGGACGGGGTTTCACGCTCTGAGCGGCGGACTGGCTGTTCTTGGAACGGGATCTCTTCTGGACGGTGGGCCGGGGACGGATTCTCCTCTGTGAGGTTGACCGTCGCGTTCTGGGAAACAGTCTCCATATGCTGGAACTCTACGACTGGCGTTGGGAAGAAATCACGCCCGGTCAAACGTCTGCAAAGAACGCTGATGGCGTCCCGAAACAGGCTCTTCGTCGCTTTTCTGAACGATTGAAGCGTAAAACTGTAGATTATAAAGTCCAGCAATGTGTTGAACTGTCCTAGCCAGTATATCAAGAAGTTAGCCAGCGGAGGGACTTTCAGCAGTTTCAATCCATAGATAAGGGCAAGAGACGCTTCGGGTATCCATAGAAGGTACTGTACGGCAGTCAGCGCAAAAAGAGTCCGGAACGCCAGCCCCAAAGACTGCGCTGGTGCCTGGTTGGCGGCAGGTGGTGCCACAGCGCGCTGCCCGTGATTGGCCATCGCCTGCCAAGTTTTTATGAGGAATATCCACGTGACGACACTTCCCACTAGGAAGACTACCCCCAGGCCAGCAATACTGTCAAAATCTTTAACTATGCACGCTGCCATTCTTTTCGCGTATGCTATTCTCATGTTCCCTTTCACTGAGTAGACGACAACGAACCACAGCAAGGCTACTGTCCACGTCAGGCAAACGGAGACCCCGCAAAAACGCCTACTCTGCATGACACCGTCCGGGCTAGTTACCGCCGCGTACCTGTCTACACTAATGTAAGCAAGGGTTATCCAAACAATAAGTCGGTTAATGTCGATTACGATGGCCTGAGCGGTGCACAAGGCGTCACTGTAAGGCCAATAGCCAAGCGTGGAGGGATAGATGGAAAATGTTAACGATAACCCCAGCATAAAGTCAGCAACAGCCATAGAGCAGGCCAGGTAGCCAATGTTTCTTGGTAATGTGTCTTTCCTCTTGGCAGTTGCAAGGATTACCAGCACGTTACTAACCAAAGCACACAGGGCCACCGTACCGATCAAGACTGTTTGACCGACTCTCAAAGTACCGCCATTGTCGCCATGCAGAAAATTGTCAGTCGTAGAGTTTTCAACAAACTCGAAGTAGTCTGTTATGTTGGTCATGATGGAGTCCGTGTGGTTATCCCCGACGCTGAAGTTGCCAGTAACGTTAGTTGCAGCATCGCTAGCGCTACCTCTCCATTCCCAGGTGGTTCCTACGAGGGGGGTCATGGTGGCAGCTAGAAACTCAGTAGTGGAGCTCATATCCTTTGGAATTCCCGTGCGTTCAATAGCAACAGTGGTGTTTTCCATGTTGCAACTGCGGCTCTATAGACTGGAAGTACCTTGGAGTTTAGCTGTATGGTGCCGGTGTGTTAGCTGTGAACCCCGGCGTTCACTAAGCTGTGAAGTGCCGTGACGTTTGAAAGCTGTGTTGTACCAATACCAGCATTAGTTGTGAAACACCGTGGCGTTAGTTGTGAAGTACCTTGACGTTAGTTGTGATGTACCGGTACGTTAGTTGTGAAACACCGTGGCGTTAGTTGTGATGTACCGGTACGTTAGTTGTGAAACACCGTGGCGTTAGTTGTGATGTACCGGTACGTTAGTTGTGAAACACCGTGGCGTTAGTTGTGAAGTACCTTGACGTTAGCTGTGATGTACCGGTACGTTAGATGTGAAACACCGTGGCGTTAGTTGTGATGTACCGGTACGTTAGTTGTGATGTACCGGTACGTTAGTTGTGAAACACCGTGGCGTTAGTTGTGAAGTACCGTTGACGTTAGCTGTGATGTACCGGTACGTTAGTTGTGAAACACCGTGGCGTTAGTTGTGAAGTACCTTGACGTTAGCTGTGATGTACCGGTACGTTAGTTGTGAAACACCGTGGCGTTAGATGTGATTTACCGGCAAGTTTAGTACATGTGAAACACCGTGGCGTTAGTTGTGAAACACCGTGGCGTTAGTTGTGAAGTACCGTGACGTTAGCTGTGATGTACCGGTACGTTAGTTGTGAAACACCGTGGCGTTAGCTGTGATTTACCGGCAAGTTTAATACATGTGAAACACCGTGGCGTTAGTTGTGAAGTACCGTGACGTTTATAGCTGTGATGTACCGGTACGTTAGTTGTGAAACACCGTGGCGTTAGCTGTGATTTACCGGCAAGTTTAGTACATGTGAAACACCGTGGTGTTCGTTAACGTTGTGAAGTACCGATGTGCTAGCTGAGAAGTACCGTGTCCTCTTTGCAGCACGACAGCTGCAGAAATGTGATTTCTGCAATGAGAGACGGTGACAACAAGTCCTCTCATAATGCAACATCGACATCACTCCCATGTTACTAAGCCTCTTATACTGTCTATAGCGCCTATTCCATGAATTGGTAATTTAGCTTTACTCGTCCTCTTGAGACCAGAATTCGCTCCTCTGAAAAACCATATAACGTTAGACTTTAATCCCCGCATAATCTCCTGCAGCATCAGGGGTTTATAATCAAGGGAAGGAAATAGTTTATTACTTGCCAAACCGTAAATTGTACATGAATGCTTTGGGGTGACAAGAAGTTTTCCCTAAATACTGTATCAGAATGGTCAGAATGGGAGAAGTGGACGCTATGAACAAACTTCAATACAAAACCAGTTGCCTTAGAAAAGAATAGCTAATGCTAAATATAATTAATAAAATATGTTCCTACTGTATTTGGCAGCGGGGATGGGTAGCTAGGTACTAGCTTGGATGGTCATATATAGTTTTAAAGGGTCGTGTCTAGCAAGGGTTTCTCAGCATAGAATCAGTTTCTAAGTGGCGCACACGGACAGATAGATACATAATCGGACACATTAATAGGTGCTCATAGTCTGTTCATGAAATAAACTTACCTTGTACCGTAGGCTGCCAAGCTTTGGGCTGAAGACGGGATTATAGTAGCCGGTAGTGCAACACACTGTGTATGTACAAGGTCCTGTTGAAAAATGGTAGATGGGGAGTTCCACAGTTACTTCTCAATGCCTGCTCTAACGGTATCACGGTGGGTAGCCCGGCTATTGGATCAGCTTATGTCCGGTTGATGATGGCACATGTCCAGCTTATGATGGAACAAGTCCGGCTGATGACGGAGCATGTCCGGCTGATGATGGAACAGGTCCGGCTGATGATGGAGCAGGTCCGGCTGATGATGGAACAGGTCCGGCTGATGATGGAGCAGTCCGACTGATGATGGAACACGGCCCGGCTGATGATGGAGCAGGTCCGGCTGATGATGGAGCAGGCCCGGCTGACGATGGAGCAGGTCCGACTGACGATGGAACAGACCAAGCTGATGATAGAACAGGTCCGGCTGATGATGGAACAGGTCCGGCTGATGATGGGACAGGTCCGGCTGATGATGAACAGGTCCGGCTGATGATGGGACAGGTCCGGCTGATGATGAACAGGTCCGGCTGATGATGAACAGGTCCGGCTGATGATGGAACAGGCCCGGCTGATGATGGAACGGGTCCGGCTGATGATGGAACAGGTCCGGCTGATGATGGAACACGTCCTGCGGTTGATTCAGTGGCTGAGTCTGCTAACGACAAAGCATATTCGGTTGTTGATGCAATAAGAAAAGCGGAGATGCCTAATGTCTGTGCTGCGTATTACTTTCCACAAAATCCAGTTGAAAACAAGCAATAGACATCTTCCCTCCATGAACGAGGTTGGTGTTGTTAGGGTTCTTTTTTATGTTATCACATGTGTTCATTGTTAAAACATGACAGCTGGGTTTAAATTTAATTGGACGTTATATGGCCATGAATAATGAGGGAGTTGCTTTGTGTTGGTACAATTTTAATTTTTATCATGTAACGTTAAGTACCAACCCAGATAAACTTTCAAGCGAGTTTTAGTACTTAGAGACTTGTATGTTCTGAATTGAAAGAAAGAAGTAAAGAATTGATGGAGCAGCCTGCAAGGTGTTTGGTATACTTTATTCCATATATATCATTTCATAGCTATTAGTAATGCAAGAATCCTACTCTGATCTCTTTGTTAACTGAGCAAATTGATGTTACGTGGTCACGAGAGAGAGGGACGACTTCACTCCCAGATATACAACTCAGGACTGGCACCGACCACACGGTCGGAGGTAGTTTATTTACATCACTAATTGGTAACAGAGGGTTTGGGGGGGCGGGGTACGAGGAGGCACAGATATCAATCCTGCAGAGGTGAGGTCATTGACCTCTCAATCACAACATGTACACAAACAAACCGCCCCATTACCAAGGCCGGCAGGTCAGTAACCCAAAAATAACCAGACCAAAGAAATATATAGCCTGTCAAACAGGAGGTAAAAATAGATACAAGTGTATGCCAATTGGGGTCAACAAAGACCACACTACTATAAAATAGGGGTGATAATGTAGAAATCCTTTTAAATTAAGCAATACAAATATACGACAACCTGCTAATGCACTCTAAAACGCAAAGAGACTCAACAACTACCCACATACCAAATATTATACCAAACGACCCACCAGATTTTCCAAACATTCAACACAAAAAGACCAACTTTAAACATATTGTAAATATCAAACGCAAACAGCTAGGAAGCCCAAATTTAAACCACTAAACCATGGTAATAACAACTACATGCTACCTTAATATCGCACAAACAGTCCATAACGCGCAAACAACAGAATAAAAAAATTAAACTGCAGTACCAAGGTCAATCACCAGGGGCTCAAAGTCAACCTACACAATCTCCAAGGCCCCATCCATCAATCTGTCAAATATCGTACAGTTCCTTCTCACCGATCTTCAGATATCAGACCAAACATGAAACGGAGTAAAAACAGTACCCCCATTTTCATGGAGGGTAATAACTTGAAAATTCACTTCGTTTCCCGGCGGGCGCCAGCGTTCCAGACACTAATGGCTCAGACAGACACTGCTAACCGTGACTAACTTAGTAGATCTTTGGCTTCTACTTTCATGGCTTTCATGAGATTGATGTAGACAAACGTAAGCAGCCTAAAGGCGTCTTGTAGGTAAGAAATAAATGTACCTTTTTAAAAGAGGCGTCTCGTCTAATTCCCGATAGCTATGGTGAAGTTCACTTTGCAGCAGGTCATGACTACACTTGTACCTTTGAGTCCAGCCTTTATGCTTTGGTCCGCTTCCCAAGATCTGCAGTTCAGCCTTGGCCTAGCTTGTTAGCTTTGGTCCGCTTCCCAGGGCCCGCTACCCCAATCTTGGGAAGTGGACCAAAGCTAACAAACAAGGCTGGACTCCAGGCTAGGTCTTGACTGTTACCTATGGAACATGCCTAATTAATGATGCAGTAGGTTCAGCTGCATTATGGTGATGATTCAATCTTCTTCAGCTAACAACCGGAGGTGTATTTGGTTTGTTGACGCAATAGATATTTTTCAATACAGCGAAAACAGTCCCCTTTATAGCTCCCTTATTACCCTTGCCACTAAATCCAACTTCGTCGGTGAAGGTTAGAAATCACCATCAGTGACACTGACGAAAGGTAGTGGATGCTCCCTGAAACGTCTGACAGTTTCCAAAATCATATCTAGTTGCTTGAGTAACTGTTTTTTTGGCGTAAATCCAGCCTCCCCCCTGCGGGAGACAGCGTTCTATACAGTAATGGCTCGGATAGAGAAAGTCTAACCTTGGCTCACTTTAATGTATATATTTGCCTCCCTCATCCGTAACTGTCAAGTAGACTCCAATGGTGTCTTGGAACTAAGAAATAAATGTACTTTTTAAGAGTTGCCTCGACTAATTTCCAAGAGCTATGGTGAACGCCCTGTGGAACAATTAAACTGTTCTGTAAGTCTAAAAAATTGGACTAACCGCGATTTTCGACTGAATCACTCACTCCTCTTCAGCTATCTGGCCCAAGGGTGAATTCCGCTCTTAGTGTCAATCTACGACCAGATATATGGAACGAGAAGATCTCAACATTCTCTATCTGTATCTATCTATATCTATCTATCTCACAACCGACCCTAGAAGCTAAAAACAAAATTCTCTTCCCCATATCTGAAGACATATCTGCTCACTGGTGCTCAGGGAAGCTCTGCTATGAAGTTTTCAGTGACCGTGCATCCCTGCATATTTGAATTGCTCTCCGCCAGTTAAGGTAAGACCATTAATATTTTCCGTGGATTATTTACCAGACATATCTTCTTGTGCCTGGTGGAGTGGTTTCGCGCTATGGATGTTTATCTCATTACGACTTAATAGACGACAGAACTAATGCCTAACAATCACTAAGCCTAAACGATCTGTTTACACTAAGTGTAAACGATCTGTTTCATTCTGTTTTGTGGCACATGTACATCAAAACATTTAATATTGCATTGGCATTTTGCTGTCACATGCAATTATCATGCTTTCACCACCTCAACTTACACAGTGTGAACCAGGATGGACGCAAATGGCGGGCTGCCATCAGTGTGCAAGCACGTCTAATCCTCGGGTGACGGAGAACAACTGACGTCAAACCGCATGGTGAGTGAGTGAGTGTGGGTGGGTGAGTTCGTGTCTGTGTATGCTAAGCTTTTACCACCAGGGATTAACCCAATCCAGGACAAACACTGCCAAACACGGTTTGCTAAGGCCACACCAATTTAATTTCTTGGTTAATGGATTTTTCAAGAAAAATAATGGAGTGGGCGGGCGAAAAAAATAAAATAAAAACAGGCCTAGGCATCCTATTATGGCCCAAAATGGTATGATAGGAGCCATGTCAACACGCCAGGCTGGTTGAAAATTTAAACAATAAATTTTGAACTTTTAATGATACCATTGCATTGAAAGATGGAATAACTGTAACAACTAGGATGAAAAGGACTGTTTTCAACTGTTCAGGGCAAAATATGAGCATTTTGCAGTTGATTCTGAATTTTTATTTTTATTTGCAAATCAGAAAAAAATGAAGCGGCGAATCCGTCAACCAAGAAATTAAATTGGTGTGGCCTTAGTGAAGCAACAGAACACGTCGAGAGGTAATAAATTGATTTATTACAAATTGAGGAGATTATCGGTCATTTTCACCAACGACTTAATTATATCATTATAATAATCTCTTGATTTCACCTTTCCATTAAGTAACAAGTCCAGGGGTGCCAGAGTATACAGTGCAATTTTACGGAATACAGTGCAATCGTATTAGAATACAGTGCAATTTTACTAGTATACAGTGCAATTTTACTAGTATACAGTGCAAATTTACGGAATACAGAGCAATTTTACTAATGACGTTGAATCACGTGACTTGGACCCGGCTTTCCCTGCTTTTTTCATTTCTAAGATGGCGGACACCGCTGACTCAGATATTTCTGTCTTTTTCGAGCGAATTCGAAATGATTCCTGTGCAGTAACATGCCCTGTGTGTACTATGAAGTGATTTGACTAAAGGTATATCTACGAGAACGGTCCAAATTCACTCCAAAAACACAGAAAGATGTGAGTACGCTCCGTCAGCGGCGTCCCTTAAAAGCCGGGCCCAGGTTACGTCATAACAACGTCATTAGTAAAATTGCACTGTATACTAATACGATTGCACTGTATTCCATAAAATTGCACTGTATAATATGGCACCCCTGAAGTCAGCAATGAAAAAGACATAAGCTTTTATTGGCAAATTTGAAGAGTGTATTTCCCTTTGTGCTGGGATAAAGACTAGACTACAAACATATATTCATCTCTGCTTTGACAGGCAGGTCAAGTTTATGCAGGGCTAGAAATTCAGTTTTGGGAATAGGTGCACTGGTGCACCCAACCTGAAAAATTTGGTGCACAAAATTTTGCAGGGTACACCATATAAGATAAAATAAATAGAATGTCAGCAAAAACTAACTATGTTTCATTTCTAAAGAAAGGTACTATAATTATAAGGCCTGACACTTAGATGTAAGAATATGCAGTATACTACTATATATTTGACATCTTTACATACATAAACCTACGAAAATATTTGGGTGTACTGCAGCTGGTGCACCCACAGAAAACAATTGGGTGCACAGCTCCAAATTTGGGTGCACTAAGGTGCACATACACCCAGTATTTCCAGCCCCGTTATGCCATCAGCTGTTCGATCTCGTGCACTTCCTTGGGGCAGTTGTGAGTCAGGATCCGGGGATCCCCTTCTGTGATCAACACGTCATCCTCCACCCGGATCCCGATCCCACGGAACTCTGCCGGCGCCGCATGATCGTCTTCCCTGATGTAGATTCCTGTCAATAAGAAACGTCAGAAACTAAATCAGGGGACTTACAGGTTGAAACTAAGGCCACACCAATTTAATTTCTTGGTTAACGGATTTGCCCGCTTCATTTTTTTCTGATTTGCAAATAAAAATAAAAATTCAGAATCAACTGCAAAATGCTCATATTTTGCCCTGAACAGTTGAAAACAGTCCCTTTCATCCTAGTTGTTACATTTAGTCCATCTTTCAATGCAATGGTATCATTTGTTTAAATTTCGAAACAGCCTGGTGTGTTGACTATCATACTATTTTGGGCCATAATAGGATGCCTAGGCCTGTTTTTATTTATTTATTTTTTTTCGCCCGCCTGTTCCATTATTTTTCTAGAAAAATCTGTTAACTAAGAAATTAAATTGGTGTGGCCTAATACAGCTAAAAACTTTTTATTGTGTGGAAACCTGATTCCACTCAGTCAACCCAGTTTGATATGACAACTCATCTGCCTGTATGAAACAGAATGGGTGTTTTGAACCTGCATATTCTATAGAGCCAACCTAGAAAGGGTTAGGGCTCTATGAAATCAATCCAGGTTTTTGAAACCCAACCAGATCTATAAAACCCCACCTAGGGCCCCCACTTGGCTCTACAAAACTTAACCAACCCCATAGAACCCAACTTTTTCTATAGAACCCACCTGGGTTTATGAAACCCTATTGGCTCTGTGGAACCCACCCACCTCTATGACCCCATTCATACCAGACTTCTAAAAACATGTTGAAAATGCTTAATAATTAGCGGAGAAGAAACAGTTCCCCCTGCTAATTATTTAGCAGTTTCAACTGGTTTTTAAAAGTCTGGTATTAGCGGGGTCTAAAAAAACCCAGCTGGCTTTATGAAACCCACCTGGTTCAACAGTGACCACCATGCCAGGCTGCAGCTTGGAGGATCTGGACATGTCTGGTGTGTCGTGTACATCCATGCCGAGGTAGTGGCTGATGTGGTGGGGGCAGTACTTACGGGCTGTCTGTAAACAAACAACAACAACAACACTCGAATGAAAGCTCATCTGTGTTGGTAGAATACATAGTTACAGAAAGGTCTCTCAAGACTAGATTTCTGGAACACAGGCGCCCCAGTTCAAACACATCGGAAGTGTCGCAACACATACACATCGAGTCCCCCGGACATACAGTTACATTGGACAAGGTGCGCATTCTAGATACGGAGCAGGATTACTTTGTGAGAGGCGTGAAGGAGGCAGTTTACATCAGGGCCCACCAACCCTCTCTGAACCGTGATGGTGGGAGATACCGTCTTCCCGCCACTTTTGATGCACTCCTGACGTCATCACGTTTCCGACTTCCGGAAAGTCAGCGATTGCATCACAAATCTGACGAAGGTTGACGGGATCAGCCGAAAATTTATGGTGAGTTCTCCTTATTGTGTTGGAACAAGTCAAACTCTTTAACTAACAACAACAACAAGTAAACTCAGGTTGTTTCAAAGTGGAGTAGGCCTGCAACTACACTTATGTTGGAGTTTAAAGGCATCCAATGTAATTTCAGGGCGGCAAAACTGGAAATACTCTGAATAAGGCAATCTGTTTGATATTAACACATACTGCCCCACATTAGCACATTTGAATCAGTATTTCATACTTTGGGCATTTAAAAATGCAGAAAAAAGCTCCAAGATTAGTCCTTTACTTCTGGGTTGTACCCTAAAAATTAATCCAGCTCCTTTCAGTAACCTTTTTCTGTCAGAATTTTGGGCATTTTTGCTTCATCAATGTCGATATACAATTCGGGACAGTGTTATTTCAACTTAGTATGTAGATAAGTGACTAGAATATTGACTTTAAAAAATATTGTTTCCAAGCCCTAAAAACTGCACTGGATGCCTCATTGAGTCATTCATGCAAATATGGAACAAAAAGGGCTTTGTCTAACTTACCTGAGTGAGTTCGTAGCCATCCTTGTCCCGGACTATCCCCAAATCTTTCAGTTTCTGCCCAATCAGGTTCAGCATGACCGTGTAGATGTGGTCCAGAGAGATCTCAGGACGACAAAGGTTCAGGCACGTCTTCTGGACACTCAGGACAGCCTCGTACAGCTGAACACACAAGGTCAGGTTCAAGATACAAAGCATACAAAGCACGTCGGCAGAACGCACTGCACCTGAGCAAAATGTATTGTACATAGCACTTCGTCAGAACATCTCATATAAGGTCGTATTTGCGCATATAAGGAAAACATCTCGTCTGTAGTTCCCAAATGTTATGTTGGAAAAGATTTCCTCTGCAACAGACAAAATTCTAATGCAATGTTGACCAAAAAACAATGAAAAACGTGAAAATAGAGGGTTCTGCGCAGGCGCAGTACGTTCTGCCGACGTGCTACATACAAGGTCAACACATCTTGCTTTTTACTTGCAAGGTCAAAATGCTTGTCACTGGGATTAAACAACTATTACAGGCTACAACTCAGTTCTGTCATGGAAACGTGCACATTCACGTTGTGCATACTACAAATGGCATTATGTCTAAAACAAAAATAACACACCTGTTTCTGGGGCTCGGTGAACTTGCCACTGATTGGCCAGGTCCTGGTGATGTCACACACGTAACCATGGTACTCACAGCCTGCATCCACCAATACCAGCTCTCCACTGTTTATCACCTGGAGTTGTTTGTAACACACCTTGGGTTTGTGACACATAAAATTTTTGGCCTCACCTGGAAACAAACTAGTAACAAGTTTAAGGGACAAATTCCAATTTTCAGGCATGGTTGCATATTATATCATTATATCCAACAAAAATATGCTTGTGTTAGTTGATCAAAGCAGTTGATTCCATTTTAGAAACCAGTTTCAAGGCACTTGTAATTAAAAATAAACAACAAGCTAGTTTACAGATGTTAGCAGAGCTGTGTGAGCCATCTTTGGTGCTCTCCCTGCCATGATATCTATGAAGACACAGTCAACATACATTTGTATCTGTGATCTGGAGAACCCCCGATTGTGAGCATTTCACTTTAGAGAAGTGGGCTGCTTGTACAAGGGGAGCACCTATGAGGAATCACACATCTCTGTAACTTCTTTTATCCATACCCACCTGATTGTTACTGATGTAGTGCAGTGTGTTTGCCCGGTTGGCCCCAGCGACCACTGGTGGGTACGCCAACATGTCCGCCCCGTCCATCCGACACTCGTAGTCCAGCTTTCCCTGCAGCTGTGCCTCGCTCACGCCGGGGAACGAGAAGCGCATCGCGTCGGCGAAGGCCTGCGCCGTGATGTCCGCAGCTCTCTGCATCAGCGCCACCTCGCTGTAAGATTTGACCAATCGGAGCTGCTGTACAAACCTGCTGACCTGCTGGGTGGGAGTGTTGCTCTGCAGCGTTCTGGGCTGAAGAAGCGACATCTTGATTTGGTCACACAGATGTCTGTGAACCGGTTTGAACTGGTCGAACCACACCGTCCAATCCTGAGTCCTGAACTGGACCAGGAATTTGCCGAGCTCATCGATTTTCAACGTCTGGTCCACTCCGGTCAGCTGTAACGCTCCGTCCGTCCCGGAGCGCGGGCCGTCCCACAGCTCACGTTCAGGGTTCCGCTCGGGAACCAGCAGCGTTGCTCTGTGATTGGACGGAGAAGTTCCGGGGCAAGATTCGAGCACGAGAACACTGTTGGGTTCCTTAAAACCAGTGAGGTAGAGGAAGTTTGGGTCCTGGCGGAAGGGGTAGGGTACGTCCATGGCCATGTACTTCACAGGGCTGGACGCTACGATGACAACGTGTCTTGTCTTATTCCCGTGATGCTCCGTGATGGCGGACATGAGCTGACCTCTGCGCCGGTGGAATTCCTCCTGACGGATTCCCGAGGTGACCTCCCCGGGTCGTACCAAATGGGGGTGGGTCTGTGGGGTCGGCTGACCCAGATATCGCAGTGTCCTTACACACACAGGAGAACTTGTTGATAAGTTTTTTGAGATACGGCTGATGACATTAACGTGGCCTAAGGTGGCCAAAATGTTTGACCCATCTGGGAGGCCATTCTTACCCACAATCCTTAGCACCTTGGCGGTCAACGAAGAGAACATCTTAGCTGCTGCAGCTGCAATATTCCTGGTCCCTGAGCAATCGTCTTTCCTGAGTGACACTGTCAGCCAGTCACTCCTGAGTAACACTTAAAGACATGATCCTCCTCAAGTAAGACTGAGTCACTGTCCTTGAGAACGTTGCACCGTTGTTGACTTCAAGTTGACCTATCCTCATGTGCTCCCTGAGTGAAGGTCCTGAACTGATCCCTGTTTAAAATGAAAACAAAAACAAACAAAAAACACAGTAGTGAATCTAGTGATAGGAATACTAGTAGAAAAATTATAGAGGTCTTTGGGAATATTTGATAAAATTATTAAAATCAAAACACCTTGGTGTAGTAGGTCGTTCGGTGTAAGACACCGTGTCACATGCCTCACAGTGAAGCTGGTGTGTTCCACCAAAGGGCTAGCCTGGGTGCCATCCCCAGTAGTATATTCGCCAGCTCTATAACTGGGTCTGGACTTGAACACATATGTAGCGTCTGGAGTCTGAATATTCGTTCAGATTTTGAACGAGCGCGCTGATTGGTCCTACTCGTCTAAGCCCTTTTTGGGGTATGTACATATTAGGTAAGGGCCGTTCGGACGTCCGAACGGCGACGTTATCGTCCGTTCGAACGTCCGAACGCCTTATCATCAACATGTCCGACGGCGAACCGAACGCTAAAGCGCAATTCCGCAATAAATCATCAGCGTCTTTCCGCAATAAATCATCAACATGGCTGACGCACAAGCCGCTCAGCTCACGGAGGTTGATGTTGACCTCGCAATCACGTCCGTTTTGGACGATTTAGACGGAATATCGTCGCTCAAAAATGAGCAAAAAGATGCATTGAATAATTTCGTTCGTGATGTTTTGGGCGTCCTACCGGTAAAAAAAGAACGCACCGAGAAAAGGAACACTCGCGCGAAGATCTGTGTTTACAAAACAACAAACATCACTTGAATAATGCAGGTGCGCCATTGGCCGTCGCCTCTGAGGCTCAGCCAATCAAATGAAGCCCTGCTGCTCGGGCTAGCTCATTACGTGACGTCATCACCAATCGTTTTATATGTGTTCAAGTCCAGACCCAGTTGAGAGCTGGCGAATATACTAGTACTACTGGGGATGGCACCCAGGCTACCAAAGGGCAGTTCTACCGAATATACAGTTACAGAAGGTTATTAGACGGTAGACTTCACCCTGTCAGACAGTACTAGTAGTATATTCAAGACAATTTCAAGTGCCCTCTGGAAGAACATATAATAACTGCAATATACTAGTAATGAGTTATTATGACAGACACATTGAATTCATTGAATTCTGACAAGACAAAATCACCAGGGTGTGCTATGTTGGTCAGGCGGGGACAGAAGCCTACACTGCCGAGGAAACCCAGTCTGAAACACTGGGAGAAACTTAACGTTAAATGGATCCAGGATGCTTATGTTACATAACCACACGTGTTCAAATATATCTCAGATTTAGGTCATCTTCTGTCTGAGTTCTCCAGCCGGATAATTTGGAGCCAATCATGGCTCTTCACGATGGATTATATCACTTTCTCATTAAATGTAACGTTATATTTGTTGGTGATGACAGGAATCTCCACGGCACAGTTCTACACTGTTAACGTTGTTGTTTACCTCACTGACCAGAGGTCAAACTATGTTCACGATGACGCCCCCCTCCCCACACATGTCATGCTACGCCGAACGGCAAGTATTTTCCCGTCAATATCTACGATTATAGTACCGCACAGTCTGTGGTATTTCGATACGTACCTTGCCACCAGCTTTTTCCCTTGCTATGTCCACATGGTGACGTGAAAGCCTCGAATACCGCAGTTTACGAGTGGTACCGCACGTACAACACATTTACATGTGGTTAAAATGTAGTTCATCATACAGCAGGGCCACCTAGGGCATGCAAGGAAAACTGCAGCCATCTCTAAAGCAGATGTGCGGTGCCTTTGTTGTGACAACATGGAAACCATTACAAGTTTAAAATCGAGGACAAAGACTCCAAAGTCAAGTATCTGAGGAGATCATTTACATAAAATAGTCTTGTTTTATTTGCGATATGGTGGCCAAATGTTCATTACACACTGGTTGTTCCATAACCTTATTACGAGTTCTAGCTCAGGTAAGAAGTTAAAATCTGCAGCATCTAATACTGTGCCTTTCTCCGCAAGCTAGCTAACAAACAGGCAAGCATAGTAGCAAAGAACAAAAATGCAAATAAATAGCAGGAAATCAATAATTCAAATACATATTTGTACATAGCAAATCTTTAACGCTACAACTTCCTAGGTAGCTATGGGTGGGGCAACATTACATTGACATATAATATAACATTATAAAAACAGTTACATGTAAAATGTGTTTCTGTCCTGTATGCATGATTAAAACTGGTATATCTTTAGCTGCACCTGCCCAAATAATGGCAAGACATCTGGCAGAGTTTATAAAATGTACATGCTTGATTCACATCAGCAAGCAATGCTTGTTACTGTTATACATTGTAACAAATTAATATCCACTGTATCAGCAATTAAAAAAAAAAACTTGGTGGCCTATCGCCCATACTGAACATTACCTACATTATAAATGCTTAATTTGACAGGTTTAAGAACAGAATGAGAAGGTGTATGTCTCAGCCTTTTCCTCAAACAGCAAGAAAACACAGCTCCTAACTCCATTGGAGTCACCATCTATACACGCTCAAAATCATAACTTAAATCTATGCAACAAAAAATACAGCTCTGTAGGTTACCTACATTCTTCTACCTCTAGTATCTTTCTGAATAACAACATTTACCAGATTATATAATAATAACATAATTGGAAAAGCACAATTTCATAATGTTGTAGCTTCATAAAGCTACAGTAAAGAAACAGCAAAGTATACAAAGTTACTATCAATGTTAACTATAGTAGTATTGTAAATAGCTACGCTGGTGACCAAATCCATTTTAGCTGACACTGAGGAGTCTCTACAACCTCTCCGCAACTATTTGCAGAGAGGACATAGGAGGTAAAGGTAAAATTGGTTTGGTCAGCAAGCTACTAAATACTGTAATATTGCAAATATTTTTAACATTAAATCTTTGCGACAAAAACTAACCATTGGCACCGTAGACTCAGTGATGAGCATTCTTACTTAGAAATGTTTAACTCTGTGAGAAGTATACAGACAGAGGTGAGAAGACATGGCACATGGGCGTCACAATGAGATAATTCATAGTTTCAGCTGTGCAGTCTGATGCACGGTGGGTATGTCAAAGTTGAAAGCCCCTATAAGACATAAACAAAACACGTCTAAACATAGTATCAAGCATGGTCTAGACACAAGAACAAGTTAGGGGCCTTTACCCTTTTTTTGACCTCACACATGCAAAATTTAAACTGTGAACTGGCGTATAATCTCTGTGGACATGGACTTGTTTTTGGCACTCATTTTACAAGATGACAAAATAGAATTTCTTCAATATAAGAATATGCACATCTATTTTAACATACAGAGTTGTGAAAGGCACTTGAAGGGAATCGGTGGAGTACTAGAAAGTCACTAGTACCTGTCACATCATACACTCATGTCGAGTATTGCCAACTCCTGACCTGGCAAAGAAATTTGTAGACCTGGATACCAGGTTGGTGGGAAGACTTTGATTCTGTTTCTCATGACATATCATATCATGTATATCACTATATAGATTATTAGCACGTACATGTAATACAATATAAATCCACATTTTGTATCCATATGCTATGAAGGGGTTCAACCAAATAGATTGATTGTCCATATTGCTGTTTGGTTCCATAATTCTTTTAGGAAAGAGTCTGTAACAACCTACTTCTCAAGTTAAGTACAGTTGAAAGTTAAATCCTACTGTTGAAATAATAGATCTCATACCAGGGATGGGGTATCATACCATGGTTAATTTTTGTGACGCTCAAGGATGGGGTATCATACCATGGTTAATTTTTGAGAAGCTCAAGGATGTGGTATCACACCATGGCTAATTTTTGAGAAGCTCAGGGATGGGGTATCACACCATGGTTAATTTTTGTGAAGCTCAGGGATGGGGTATCATACCATGGTTAATTTTTGTGAAGCTCAGGGATGTGGTATCACACCATGGCTAATTTTTGAGAAGCTCAGGGATGGGGTATCATACCATGGTTAATTTTTGTGAAGCTCAGCAATGGGGTATCATACCATGGTTAATTTTTGTGAAGCTCAGGGATGGGGTATCATACCATGGTTAATTTTTGTAAAGCTCAGGGATAGGGTATCATACCATGGTTAATTTTTGTGAAGCTCAGGGATGGGGTATCATACCATGGTTAATTTTTGAGAAGCTCAGGGATGTAGTATCACACCATGGTTAATTATTGAGAAGCTCAGGGATGGGGTATCATACCATGGTTAATTTTTGAGAAGCTCAGGGATGTGGTATCACACCATGGTTAATTATTGAGAAGCTCAGGGATGGGGTATCATACTATGGTTAATTTTTGTGAAGCTCAGGGATGTAGTATCACACCATAGTTAATTATTGAGAAGCTCAGGGATGGGGTATCATACCATGGTTAATTTGTATCAGGGATGGGGTAGGCGAACATGATAAAATCCATGCTGTACTTTGGTATAAGATCCTTCAGGAACTGTGGTGGTACTTCAGACAGGTACTGTCGCAGAATGTTCTTGTCGGTGGGCTTGTACCATGGCTGTCTCTGGGGGAACCTGATGTCGGGTGGAGCATCGACGGCCCGTAAGACGTGATTGGCGTCTGCCTCCAGGTTCTCCTGCGTCCCGATGTAGTCGTACTGGATGGAGCAGGGCTGGCAGAGCGTGGTGAACGGCTGCCAGTGTTCGTTCATGTACCGCGGATCAGTGTCTGACAGATAGTGAACAAACTCTGAGAACGTCACGTCTGTTCCTGTGGTGTTCTCCGGTGGATCTTCACGATACTTCCTGATAATGTCTTTCCCGTATTTATGAGGGAAATCCGCGTTAGCCTTGTTGGCAAATTTGTCCCGATAAGCCGACAGCAGGCGTTGCGTCGGGTCGCGTACGAACATAAACTTGTAGTAACTCTTCAGGCGACTTTGAACTTCATCTGGTGGCAAGTCTGATAAAAACACCAGGTCTTTACGATGATCCATCTTAACCCTCTTCTCTACATGCTCAATTTTACCGTCCAAAACTTTGATAACCTTCTTCCAGTTTGAACAGGCCACCTTTGGTATGTAGCAGTACAGGAACTTGTATTTGTCGTTCACGATGATATGCCTGAAGAGGGTTTTCTGCTCCCAAGGTTCCAGGTCGTATGGTGATCTGGGCATGCCTTCTCTCCTGCATACTGACTGGATTGTGTAGTTCTGTATGTCACGCTGTACCTGTGGGGAGCAACAGATGGTTCAGAATTCTAGAAATAACAAAAGTCAAAACCCATCAATCAATACCTGGTAACCTTTGGTTTGACTGAGCGGAGTAAACAAAATGGATTTACATTATCATAAAATGTTACAAAGTCTCAAGTTCACTTAAAGTCAAAAGTTCACTGTTCACTGCTTAATGCTTTCAGTTATGTGCACTTTGCAAATCTGGAAAAAAGATTACTAGCAATATAGACTGATCCCGACTGAGAACTCTTAATCAAAGTATTTCGTCAAATAAGAAAGTAACTGCATGCCTGTTCAATTTTTGTTTTCCTATAAGTTTTGACCGAAGTGGATGGGTATGTGATTCATTGTGTGTCATTCAGACTGAGAGCTCAGCACTGATTACTTAGGACCCCAGTAGGGTAAGTCACTTAGCCTGTGTTGGGAAAATGTGGTAAACAAACATTTGCATCACTGTCACTGGGAAACTTAAATGTGTAATAATAATGACTCTTTTATGTATGAGATATGCCTAAAATAAAGTTCAATTTTACGGTTCTTTTTCCTCTGTCATAATTTTTTTTCAGATATTTTACTTTCTCCATAATTTCTTTCAGTCCACCCCCAATGAACATGGACTAGTCCTACGGAAGTTTGTTGTGGATCGTGGAAGAGGAGATATGTCATCACATACCGCTGCATAACATTAGAGGGAGGGGGGCAAAACAGTGTCATATACAGCACAAATTCACGCTACCTGAAAGTCCTGAGTCTGTGCGGGTCTCTCGACCCTGTCCTCGGGCCTGGGTGCGCTGGTGCCCCGATCCCAAGCCGGGACCAGGCGCCGCCGGGCCTGTGGATTTCTCCCCAGCGCGATCCACGTCATCAGCATACCCAGCACGGCCAGGCCACCCAGTCCGAGCAAGAGTCGAGAACTCCGCCGGCCCCACGGCATGCTGCATCGGTTGTTGGTAAAAGCAGCAGCAGAGTGGGGAGTAAACCGCCACCAGGCGGAGGGTAACTAGCGTCGGCTCGGTGGGAGGTGAGGTGCGGGCCCGCGGGGTCTCTGAGCGCGAGCCGTCCCGTTACTTCTGCCGCTGTGGGGGGCGCCGGGTGAAAAACGCCTCAGATCGGCTGAGACTAGACGAATACACCCCATTCACCCCAGCAACAACCCGAATGGCATAGAAACGACCACACAGAAAAGATTGGTCAGTCGGCTCATGGGAGACGGCAAAAAGTTTTCTTGGGCCGTGGAGTCCCCGCTAGCCGCTAGCTGCTCCTCACGTCTGAAGTGATGCTAGCGGGACATTTCACCACAGGCGATTCGACCAGCGTGACAGAGGTCAAAGGATAGCTCAAGCAGATGTTGAGAGAGAAGATCGTGATTTTTGTTCTTCTTCTTCTTCTTCTTGCTTACTCTCTAACCACCCCTACTGGGGTATCACTGAGAGGGGGGGGGTGCGACGGACTATGGCTGCGCGGCCAGAAGCCCGGCCTTGAAGGCCTCCACTGTCTGGGCTTTTACAAGCTGGCCCGGTAATTTGTTCCACTCATTTATCGTTCTTGGAAAAAAAGAAAATCTAAAACAGTCTGTTTTGGCAGGTATTGCTTGATACTTATATTCATGACTTCCTCTGGTACGCCTATGGGCAGGTTTGAGGTATTGTTCCATTTGAATATTAATATGTCCATGAGCAATTTTATATAAAGATATCAAGCGAGCGGTTCTCCTTCTGTCAACAAGTAACGGCCACTGGAGGCGCTTTAGCATGTCAGAAACACTGCTGGTATAGTCATAATCACTAACAGCCATTCGCGCCGCCCTTCGTTGGACTCGCTCCAACGCCTGGGAACCACCGATGGTGTGGGGATCCCATACAGTCGCACAGTACTCCAGGTGTGGGCGTACAAGTGTTCTGTAGCATGTAGATTTGACACGAAGAGGACAGTGCGAAAGGTTACGGCGGATGACTGCCAGTATCCTATTAGCTCTACCAGTGACATAATTTATATGTGTGTCCCATTTCATATCCTGTGATAGTTGGACTCCAAGATATGGATGGGTTTTAACACTAGTAAGATTTTCTGAACATAATCGGTATTGTGTAATAATCGGGTTACGCTTACGAGTAATATGAAGTGTGTGGCACTTTGAGGGGTTGAAGGACATTTGCCATGTGTCCTGCCACCGGGTCAGTGCATCGAGATCTTTTTGTAGATCAAGAGCATCTGAGGGTTTTTCAATAACCCGGTACAAAAGGCAGTCATCGGCAAACAAACGCACACTAGAGGTCACAACACTCGGAAGATCATTGATATAAAGGAGAAACAAAAGCGGACCCAAAACAGTGCCTTGCGGTACTCCAGACACTACCTTGGCGGGCTTAGAGGCCACACCATCAAGGACAACTGATTGGGTTCTTTGAGTGAGAAAAGCTTGCAGCCATGTTAGTAATTTGCCAGAAATGCCATAGTGCTGGAGCTTATTCAGTAAGCGGCTGTGGGGGACCTTATCAAAAGCTTTACTGAAATCCAACACAATGGCGTCGACCTGCTTATTTAGGTCTAGAGTACTAGCCAAGTCATGGGTTGTCAAAAGTAGTTGACTCTCACATGATAGTCCTTTACGAAAACCGTGCTGTGTCGAAGATAATATATTATATTTGTCAAGGTGGCTCATGGTATGGCTATGTATAATATGTTCTAAAACTTTGCTACAAACTGAGGTGAGTGACACCGGCCTGTAGTTAACAGGTGAGGTTTTATCTCCCTTCTTAAAGATGGGGCTAATATTAGCGGCTCTCCAATCTGCTGGGACGTCGCCGGTGTCTAGTGACTGTGTAAAAATAACCTGTAACACAGGTGCAATTTGGGTTGCTGTGATTTTTAATAATCTTGGTGAGAGTCCATCTGGGCCCGAGGCCTTGTTTGGATTAAGCTTAGAAAGCTGTTTAGCGACACCATTCACCGATATGTAGAGAGGTGGTGCGTGCGGAGCCACAGGTCTCCCTAGGGATGGGATGTTGGTTAGGTCCTCCTCTGTGAAGACAGAACTAAACTGATCACCCAGGGCATCTACCTTCTCCTTTGGGTCTGAAGTAAGCACACCATGATGCCTCATGGCTGCAATATTGGTATTGTCGTGTTTTAGTGCTTTTATATAACTCCAGAATGCTTTAGGGTTGTCTTTAATGTTTTCTTCAAGGAAATTGGCGGTGTACTCTCTGTGGGCTTTTTTAACTCTTTGCTTTGCTGTTCTGGCTGATCGATATACCTGGAGATGTTATGTAATAGAAAAACAAATCTAACAGAGAAATCTAAGATATTTCATCTTAATATATTCCCTAAAATCAGCTTATTATTACCGACATCCAACTTGACCTCTGACATGTTTGAGCTACAAACGTCGGTGTGAGACCGCCTGGCTCCAGAAGTTTCTCTGTGGTGAGACCCTGTGCGGAAGTAGCGTGGGCAGCTCATGACGGGCCGTTACAACAAACAGTTATAGTCTTTACATCTTAAATATAGCTTAGTCTCGCGGTTCCTGCCAAGCAGCATGGACGCAGAGAAGATAGCCCAGCTCCAGGCCTTCGTGCAGCTATGCAGGGCCAACCCGGGGGTGTTACACGATCCGCAGCTGCAGTTCTTTAAAAACTGGATGGAAAGGTGAGAGCCTCCAGGTCACACCTGAGGACAAGATTATGTATTGATGGTCTGGCCTAAAAATAACAACGAAACTTGAGGAGAAAAGGACAAAGAAACATCACCATTGAAGAGGTGGAAGAAACTGTAGAAATTTAATGGGGTAGTCAGGATTCAATCAGGACGAGAAAAGGGCTATAATTTTACGAAGATAAAAAAATACGTTGTTGGTCGTGACCATGACTTTGGAGGGGGAGTGTGCAAATACACGGCCCAAATCTCCAAGTAGAGAAAAATTGTGCTGTGAACAGAAATAAAACAGCGATTCAGCTTGGCTTTGTGTAACTGTTAATCAAATTACACTCGCAATCAATCACTGCAATTGTTACATCGGTTGGGGATATATATAGAACACGAGACCGGAGTCTAATATTCTAGTCAATTTTGGGACAATGAAAACAATGTAGATAATACATAAAATTATGTGTAAAATTAGTTACACACAAAGGTGGATTGATAATAAATGGAGAAAATAAATCACGTTTGTATAGTCTAGAAAACTCTAGATTGTGTATCTACAGTATTTTGTCAATTTTCTGGTGCACGATATTAAAGGTGCCCTAAGCGATATCTGGCCGATAGTAGGCTGGGAGCATTCAATTTCAAAAGTCTGTCTTTTTGTCACATTTTCACGCAGTATGTTGAATCAACCCTATCCTATCCCATACCGATAGTCATGGAGCAAAAATTCGATGCCGCTTTGCCGTACGAACGCCGTGAAAAACTACGTGCCTCCCGCCACCGGCAGTGGTGTCGGCCATTTTTGAAATTTCCGAGCGCTCGCGAACACTTCCGACTTCTTCCGACCAGAGCCGAGGACGAGTCACGTGGTTAACCACGAACGCGCTGAATCAGTCGAACTGCAGGTCATCCTGAGTTTCCGCTACATATTGATACATTTCGCGTAATGTCATAAAATTCGTTTCTTGGTATGAGAAACTGTATGAATGTGGCTACCACATGCGATATAATAAGTGTTATGATAACATTCAAGTATATACAAAAAGAGGAATTGAATACAAGGTTCTGACCATTCAAAAATCGTCAAATTTGAAGTCAATCGGTTTCGAACTCTTGCGTTCGATCCATGGAACCAAGGCAGCGCGTTCCATTTTTCGCGGAAGTTCCCGAAAATTGTCGACGGGAAACGGTTACTTGGTGGATTTTTGGGCCGATTAAATGGAGGCCCCGATAAATCAAGCAACTTGTCTCTGGGCTAGTTTCTGTGCTGTTTCAAACGCCAAACGTATGAAATAATGATGCAAATGTGCTGATACTTGGTGGTATGTGTCAATACCATACAGATTGTCTTGTTCTAAATATTTCCTATTTTAATGCCCTGATATCGCTTAGGGCACCTTTAATTTATTCTGCCTCATGATGATAAGTCCAGGGGGGTGTGGCAGGCATGATCAGTTGTAAGTGTAAACAACCTGCAAATGCTTCAGCAGTGACACCTGGTGGGGATCAACAGTACTGCAGCAGTGTTTATTATTACATTGTACATGTATCTATCATCTCGCAACACAGATATTGCCATACAGATTAACTGAAAGTGTCACATTGTAACACATTTTAAAGCTACTGTAAATATTAAATGTTTGCATGGGTTTTATTTTTTGCACTTTTCACTGCAAAATCATGTCACAAATTTATCATCACTGACCTACTAAAAAATCACCATAACTTTCGTGCAATTTGAGCCAAATCAAAACATTATTACAATTACATGTATCTTGTGTTTTTTTTTACAGCATGGGAGCTACCATCCCACCAGCACCAGCCTCCCAGACTGGGACAACTCAGGATAGCCCTCCTCCAACGGTAAAGCTGCAAACACTATGTTTATTGACACTCTACCTTGCTATCTGTAGAACCAGTTGTGAGACTCGAATCATCACTGGTCAACTTTACACCTGTTTAAGATAATGACTGTGACGTAGTCTGATTCACTACCCTAAATATAAGGTCTGTACTATGTATTCTATTATATTGTTCCAGGTTTACCTTAGATTTTATCAGTTAGAACTAGGGCTGTGTACCGGTCCGGTCATACTTGATCACTACACACAAGGAGGCCTGCCAGGAAAATGAACATCCAGTGTTAAAATAAAGAGATTTACCCTAGTTTCCGTCTCTGAGAACTAGTGAGAAGTGAGATAGGAAACCTAGTTATATCATCCATGGTTATATTTGATGTTCTTTGAAAGATACAGGACAAATTGTCAACACTTTATTCATGTTTCTGTCATTATTGAAGAATTTCAGTAGAACATGTGACGCGCATGAATTTTCAGGTACAGGTACAGGTCCGGACCTGGACCTAAACCTCTGTACCTGTACCTGTACCTGTACCTGATGTTACGAAAAGGTACACAGCCCTAGTTAGAACCATGCTAACCCTAGGCCAACTCAAATAGGGATTGATACAACTGACAATGCTCAAATCATACCACCTCCTTCACCTTTAGTTCAAATGTACTGTTTACATGAATCACGCTGTGATGCAGTCTAGTTGGTTAAAGCTGTACAAAGCTGTCATCAGTAACGGTATTGTGTTAATCTGTGTTGTTCCAGGGATCAGCTTCCAAGCCGCCCCCTCCCCCTGAACCTGAACCTGAGGAAGAGGAGAGTGAAGAGAGTGACCTCGGTGGGTATATACTATAGGACAGACTTCACCTTTACTATGTAATTAAGTTGTTTCACTATGTTCAGGTATAAACATCAGCAATGATGATTTCAGGAAACCCAGGGCCCCTTCCTCTATCTATGGCTTTAAAAAGAGGGTGGTCCCATGTATAGCTTACTTGAACTCCCCTCACACTGTTGCTTCAGTGATATGATATATACCACATCAAATTTGTACCCTGTCCCCAGCTCTAGTCAATGGACTCTTGTATGTTGTATAAAAAATCTTATGTTGAGAGGTTCCTATGTAATATGTACTAATGCTGTCCTGTTGTTGCCCTGTTCTACAGACATTGACATGGAGGGGGTGATTGAGGGTGATTCTGACCCCCCTCCTGACATGGGAGATGACAGTATTGAGGTGAGCTGGTGTCCCACAGAGGGACGTTTGCCTTGTCCATTCAACCTTGGAAAGTGCTGCATTTCTATATCCTTAGATTAGATTTAGGTCTGTAGTACTTTTATAACTCTGTTATAAGCTCTGTTATAAGCTTATAACTCTGTTATAACCCTGTTATAAGCTTATAATTCTGTTATAAGCTTGTTATGAGCTTGTTATAGAAACCCATGCTTTGTAGAAACCCTGTGATCTGTTGTTTCCTCTATCCTGACAGGTAACAGAAGAAATGATGGACCAGTCAAATGACAAGAGGGCTGAAGCTCAGGCTGCCATGAATGAAGGTGGGCTCCTCTGTTTTCTACATGTAGTAGATTGAAAAAAAAAAAAACAGAACAAAAACAAAACGAAAAACAAGCTGCTATAGCTTTTGAAAAGTTTGCAGTGGTTTTCTTTTGTGGTGACCTCTACACTGCAAAATGACGATGCTGCAAATACCGGTATGTGTTTCCATCATGGTACATGTACAGAATTGTTCCAACCACAAACTTAAAACACTGCTTCATGTCACTGAGATTTATAAATAAAAATTGTTGTGTTTCCTGTAACTGTAAGTGATGAAGACTAGGAGACATAGAACTGTTTGTGTTTTTGAAGAAAGATATAGTGGTGATACTTATAGTTTGTTTGACATTACTGTGTTTTGTATAGGAGAGAATGACAAGGCGGTTGAGCTGTGGACAGAGGCCATTAGGCTCAACCCCCAATCTGCTCCACTGTTTGCCAAGAGGGCAAGGTGGGTCAAAGGACACTGCCAACTATTTATAGTTCTGATATTTCAGGGCAAAATCTAGACACAATCTTGTATGGTGTAAATAAAATAATAAAAGTAAGAAATATTCTACAGTGTTTGATATCCACTCCTGCCGAAGTCTTTTGTCATCATATAAATGTTGTTTTGTTTTAGACACCTGTTTTCCTATTACAAAAAATACGCTTGATGCTGAAATTGATTTGTGTGTTTCAGCTGCTTTCTACGCATGAGCAAACCCAACGCTGCGATCCACGACTGTAACCGAGCCATCCAGCTGAACCCTGACTCCGCAGCAGGCTACAAGTGGAGAGGAAAGGCACACAAGTAGGTGACTTTAACATGGGGGAGGGGGGCAACCAAGTAGGTGACTTTACATGGGGGAGGGGGGGGGGCACAGTAGTATGATGTGACACACTTGCATTGCACAGTACAAACTGGTGGCAAGTATAGGATAGCATGACTACATGTAAATTGCATGACTCTTTGAATAAAAGGATAGTACAATTGCAAAGAGAAGTGAACTCAAAAGTTGACAGTCATACATTCAGTGGGTGTTGTCACCATAATTTCTGGAACTGTGTGTGATGTTGTAAAATGAAACATTGACTCATATGCATAACATGAGTTTTGTACAGAAATGATTAACAGTTTGTGCTGAACCCTACAGGCTGTTAGGTCACTGGGAGGAGTCTGCCAAAGATCTGGCCACTGCTCAGAAGATTGACTATGATGACGACACCTACCTGCTCCTCAAGGAAGTGCAGCCAAAGGTATGTGCAGATTTTAGCTAATGCTGTGAGAGAACTGTTCATTGCCAAAACATAGGTATTATTCCAGTTATTAGGAAAGACTTACAATCTTGTTGTGTTTACTTAACATCAATGACAGGCCCTGAAGATTAAGGAGCATCAGCGCAAGAAGGAGCGGAAACAAGAGGAGAAGGAGCTGAGAGCTCGCAAAAAACGGGTCCAGGCGGCAAAGGAAGCACAGGAGAAGGCTAAGAGGGTGAGTGAGGGGGACGTGTGGTGGGGAGGGGGCAGACAAGGTGACCTTCATACAACTTGTTTTTTCATGGTGTGGTGGGGAGGGGGGCACACAAGGTGACCTTCAAGTTGTTCTTCGGTCAGAAGACACAAGATAATTGCAGGGGCTGTAGGCAGGGCTCAGATGCATTTGTAGGAGACGTGCAGAGGCCGTTTTCTGGTTTGTTTTCCCAGGGTTAGTGTAAGATATGTAATCAGCGATTAATCAGTAACATTACTGATAATTGTACTTTCCTACAGGAACAGGAAGAGAGGGAACGGCAGGGTCCATCGGCCGGTGGGTTTGGAGGTGGATTCCCAGGAGGTTTCCCAGGCGGGTTTCCAGGCATGGGTGGTTTTCCTGGCGGCGCAGCTGGTGGAATGCCAGGCGGAATGCCAGGTGGAATGCCAGGCGGAATGCCAGGCGGAATGCCAGGCGGAATGCCCGGAGGAATGCCTGGTGGAATGCCTGGAGGAATGCCAGACATCAACAAGATCATGTCAGATCCAGAAATCATGGCTGCTTTCCAGGCAGGTTACCCTCATTTTACACTTATACAATGTGTATAATGCTCTGTGGCCCTTTTTATGTTTACCGAAGGAAAACATATTGTTTTTGCTCTGTTTCCTCTTCTCCAAACCAATAAGGTCAATGACCTGGACTAGACATCTATCACCACGGTAACTGGTGTTGGGTTACATCATGTTGCAGTTTTTTAGCAGGAGGGATTTAGACTCCTGGCTGATCATGTACAGTGTATATGAATGTGTTTGAGTAAGAATTAACAGAGCAGACCATATGCAAAGGTAAACAATTATTATGCATTTGCTTTGCAAATGTTTTACACTTGTCTGTCACACTTACACTTGTCTTCTTGACGGTGTTCCATTTCTGGTGAGACAAACCTTTACAGAAAGCTCCAGTCATGAAAGATGCTTTGTTTCTGTTTCTCCCAGGACCCAGAAGTCTTGGCGGCATTCCAAGACGTCAGCCAGCACCCTGAGAACCTGGCCAAGTACCAGAGCAACCCTAAGATTGCCAACCTCATAGCCAAGATGTCTACCAAGTTTGGAGGGCCGCCAGGAGGGGGTCCAGGCGGACCTCCAGGGGGACCCCCTATGGGAGACCCCCCAGCAGGGGAACCCCCAGTCGATGACGGACTAGACTAAACTCAGTCCTGGTAAACATTCATCACTTGTATAAGAGATTAAGAATGATGTTTAGATAGTTTTAATGCAGCAATGTTTCCTCTGATTTTCTAGGAATGACCTACTCTGAAAAGTTGACCTACATGTACTCTGCAAAGTTGACCTCTATCTGTCCTTTGTAAAATGAAGGTCATTTCGAAACAGTCCCTCTGTTACCTAGACTTTGACAAACCTGTAGTACTCAAAATCACCAATTGAACTCATTCACACCCCAACTTTGGACAATCAGAATCTGTACAGTGTAAGGATACTAGCAGTAAAAGTGTCCAAAACCTATGATGTAAAATTTTTTCTTTTTTTGTGTAGGATGTTTGTTTTTGTTTCCATGTAACCGCCCTTGATACCTCAGTGCAGATGTCTGCAAATAGGAAAGAACTTTTGTTGGTTCTTACACAGGCAGGAAATATACTGATCTCAAAGAAAGGGTCAAGAAGCCAGACAAGAAAGTATGGGAAAGTCAAGAAACCTCAGTGGCAAGAGAGGGTAAAGCTAGAGACTGATGTTAGGTCTGAAATGTAGTCTGACAAGTTAGTGTAAAATGGACCTTCAACTCTTCTGATACATACAAATAGAAAATAGACTGCTCTGAAACACACCAACAGAATATGGACTGTGACATATAACAGCAAAATGGACATCTGACACACAGAGGAAAGTATATGACAAAACGTAGGCAATGAAGGTGTACCAAGTGCTGTAAAGGTTTACATCTACTGAACAAAGGTTTAGATCTAGATGTTGTGCAAGTGAGCTACCTGTATATACTGTAGTTGTAGGCTATGTACCTATGGCGATAGAAATGTTCTTGCATGAGAAGTGATGTTTCAGTAGGAAGGGTTGTAGATAGTTTTGCACGTCCAGACAAGCGAAGTCAAATTGGCCAACAGCAGACAGGTTCAGTCTTCCCTTTGTAAGTTTTCAGGGAGCACTGGTGCCAAATGAGGGACACTTGTAAGTGCAGTTCTTAAGGGACAATTGTAAAAAAGGCACAGCTGTACTACTCTTTAGTACTGAAAGGACAGCAGCACAGAGGGGATAGCAGCTGCACTGAAGAGACAGTTGCACTTAAGAGACAGCTGTACTCGAGACAGCTGTACTGGAGAGATAGCTGCACTAAAGAGACAGCTGCACTGAGAAAACAGCAGCACAGCAAGGACAGCAGCACCACTGAAGGCAAGGGAGGAACAGCAGTATGGAAGGGAGAGCTGCTTTGAAGTGACAGCTTTACTGAAGGGACAACTTTTCTCAATGAAATGACAGCAGCACTGAAGGGACAGCAGCACAAAAGCAGTAGAAAGTAGACCTGTGAAAGTTTCCGTGTTTGGTAGTGTAAGGCATGTTGTTGTATTCATGTGATTCTGTGGCATGTTGACTGATGAATGAACACATTTTGAATTCCCTGCTAGCTAACAAATTAATCTCCCAGCATTATTCGGAAACATTCACCATCCCATACTTGAAAGGCAGCTAGAGGATCCTGGCCTTGTCTGTTAAATCTGATAGTTGTAATAGGGTCCCCTTCATTTCAGCCAACTCTGTCGTGACTTTTGCATATCAAATAGTTTATTAACATGTTATGAGATTTGTGTTGCTTGATATAGGAACATTTTACTTGCTCCAGTGATTTCTGGCCCTCTATTTTTTTGATGTGATGCCAAATATGGTGTACATAGTTATGCAAAGTAGTACATTGTAGCTAATTAAATTGATCAATGGATCTTGTGTTGTAGAAGATAGTTCAGAAAGAGAGCACGATAGAGGATAAACAGTTCACCAATACCCAAGACCTAGAGAGAAAAAGTTTTGTTCCCTTTGTTGTAACATAACTAGTAAGTGGTATTTTTGAATTGATTCTGATGGGTCTGATGTTCCAACATGTGAATCTGTAACTGCAATAAGGTTTCTGTTTTGCTCAACTTGGTACAACTTACAGTTGCCTTCAACTTGAAGAAGAATTCTCTTAATACCATAATCGTGTGTACATGTAGTTCAGCAATTTTAAACCAGCTTGTGTGCCTTTTTGCTTTGTTTAAAAATTTTTTTTTTGTAAAGGCTACTAAGATAAGGGTCATGTTTTGAGACATTAGGCAACCCAAGTGCCAGTGGTTTTGGTTTGATGTCCAGCTACATGTAAAGTTGCACCATATGATTAAAACACCATTGTAGATGTGGATGGACGTCTCTAATAAGTATAGCAGCTGTAGATGCAAGGCTGAAGCTTTTGTTTCTATGTTACAGTCAATCTTAAGAGGTTGACGCTAAAGGACCTTGTAAGTACTCTGGAAAATACAGCCATTGTTTCAAGGTGTTACGAGTCCTGTTAAATTCATGAATCAGTCTTAAACATTCAAAAGGACACATCAGGATAGCAAGGTGGAGGTATGTTAGAAAGACGTTATGGAGTATGCCTGTACGGGATGTAACGTTACTGGTGAAATCAAATTTTAGGATACATTTCTCTAAAATGTAGAAAAAAGTCCTATGATTCAAATATTAAATCAACTTTCTGCAAGATTATTGAGGTTGAAGATCATTTTTGTGTTTGTCAAAATTTGGGGAGAGTGACTTGGTGTGTGAGGGTCTGTGTGGGGGCCGGGATCCTGGAAATATCGTTAATTTAGGTCAGGCAACGCTTAACGGTAAATTTAGGCAGGTTGGCAATGCTTAACAGTAAATGAAATCGTTGGGAACGTCTTAATTGGAATACTCATTTGTATTCGTGGGGGTGTCAAGATCTGGCTTTCAACTATGCAATGTAGGGATAGGAGCGAAAAACAGACCCTAGAACTACCACAGGAACCACCTAACACTTTTGGTGTCTACTAGAATAAAATGACAGATGTGCATGAAGTCATATTCCATGACATTTATTTTCTAATACAGATGTTGGTAGTAACAATTAAATTCTTGTTGTTTGACACAAAACAATGTCCCCAAAATCAACTTTTGTCCTCCTGTCATTTCAAATGGCGCTATCAACACAAACATCAAATTGGCCTTCCAATACATAATTTTATGTAAATTTGCTTGGGTTAATACATGTAAATTCATGCGATCACAACTCTGATGTCACTACCAGTAGCCTCTGGTTGGTGTAGAAAAACAGTAAATGCTAGTTAAGACATCAATTGTCTTCCACAGAAACGAAGATCCTTGACAAGATGTCTGCCTTGCTTTGTAACATCTTCTTGCTGTCTTCAAGATGGCAGAGATTGAGGAAGGTTAAAGAGGTTCTGTACAAGTTAAAGTTCGGTAAAAACAACACTGGCAAAAATCCACGTTATTGGGAAAAACGTCTACTAAATGTTCCTACATGTAGGTCTCTGGACAGAGGCAAATGGTAGGCGTGCTGCCATCAAGCCTCAGAATCAAGCACGTCTAACCCTTGGATGACGGGGAACAACAGACGATAAACTGGATAGTGAGTCAGTGAGTGAGTCTCGAGTTCCTGGGCCAAACATTCATGTTTACAAATATACATGTAGCTAGGCCCACAGTGATACACCATGTCATGTATGTTCTCCATACCATCTGCATTGCTACACTCACCAATACACATTCAAACTCCATAATTATACATTTTCTGTATTACACTACATGTTTGTATATTGTACAAATACTGAGAGTAACTTGTCATAAATGCTGACGTGTCCAGAAACATCAAAACATATCATGACCACTTCAAACGCTGACATCTGTGGTGTACTAAGTTCTAGCTGCCCCACTGTAACCTGTTTCTGTGCTACAACTGTTCTGTAACCAGCTAGTTTTTTTTTCATACAAGCACCCTCCCAAACATCCAGGCCAAAAGAACAATAACAACAACCACAACAACAACAGCAGAAAGTAGTATATGACAGCCAACCAGACATGAAATCAGCTATAGCCACAGGTGGGCTTTTTACGTTGCCAACATTCTTTCGACATATAACTCCATGTGTACCCAATTGGTACACGTTACATAGTAAAGACCTATTTATTACACACATTATAGACACCCATACCACACCCCTTCGCTGCAGTACCACATGTATGTAGCATGTATGTAGACCTATTTATACTAGTATGTAGAATTTGTTTTGTGAGCTATTCTCACTGAGAATCTTAAGAATTTGTACAGAATCATACCTTACCTTATGTCTACATAAAATACCCTCTGCACCAGACCAAGCCTGATAAAACACTTGATAATAAGAACGATATTCACATCAATGCTCTAGATGTACAGGTTCTTACATATTGGTTATCAATAATATGATAGGATGGTAAATCTACACCCTAACAACAATAACAGCAAGTTATGTATAAATGTGACACAACCACATTTTGCATATCCACGAATACTTCAATTAAGTATTTTATAAAATACATTCCTTCAAGCTACAAATCAGTGGGTAACAAAACTTTCAGTTTCATTTAAAACGTCATAAAATAATTCCTACTGTCCTGTTATTTAATTGCAGTAGTGACAGGACATAAACAATCATGCTAAAAATAATACAGTAAATAATAAATCACTTCAGGGGAATATTCCACTTGAGGGGTATCCATGGGATCTGGTATCACACCAATGTTGTTGATGGGATCTGGTCTCACACCAATGTTGTTGATGGGATCTGGTATCACACCAATGTTGTTGATGGGATCTGGTCTCACATCAATGTTGTTGATGGGATCTGGTATCACACCAATGTTGTTGATGGGATCTGGTCTCACATCAATGATACTGATGGGATCTGGTATCACACCAATGTTGTTGATGTATGGGATCTGGTCTCACACCAATGTTGTTGATGTATGGGATCTGGTCTCACACCAGTGTTGATGATGGGATCTGGTCTCACACCAATGTTGATGATGTATGGTATGGTCTCATACAGCAGTGAAGGCATCACCTAAAGATTGATAAGGGAAAAGGGTCAAAGGCAGGTCTGGGTGAAAAATTCAACAGAGGTTAAGTGTTAGTAGTAAACTCAACATGCACACAATTTATTTCAGGCAGCAAGTTTTCCTCAAATTATTTCTTCATACCAACAAGGTTTAAATAGAGTCAACTGTACAAAGACAATCCAATTTCTCAGTCTTCCATCTGTGTTTACGGGGACGATACACTTGCCTGGTGCCATCCTGGTTATTTCATATCTACCGGTACAGTGATCTTATAGTTGATGTTAACTTTCACTACCACGATGGCACCAAGGCTAAGTTCAGGTATGGTCAGTCACAGGGAGCACCGTTGGGGACAGGGGAATGGGGGGACAGATAACTCCAGATCTGGATATTTTAACAATACTGCATGTCTGTCTGACACCACCAAACGTTGTAGCTCTATATATATACCAATCTCCTCCACCATTTCTACATCAAGAGTGATATTATGATGTTGCAGGCGCACGCAGTGTTTTTCTGCATTTTCTATAACTACTAAGTCCTTCCAACAAACAGAGGATACCTCATGTGAGTCTTAAGAATCAATGCCATCTTGAAATGAACCTATGAATTTAAGGCAAACCCATGTGCCCCCCTCCCCAGCCTTGTGCTTCCTGCAACTGAACCACCAAGAACATTTTAGTTACCACTGTTGAGGGGATCCATTGGAAACAGAGCGACTTAAATGAAATCACGATGATTGAAAACATATTAACAAGGACTGATTGAATTAAGAATTTAGTAAATCAAAGGGAAAGGGAACCAACGGACCAAGTCACGGGATCAATTTGTAAGCCATCAGATTTTTAACCTGTAAGTTGTCATGCAATGGCTGCATTCTATTAACCCTGACAGAACCGGGAGTTTGTTTTTTTTACACCCTGGGAACGTGCAACCCTTTAACCCGAGTTAACTGACAGAACCGTAAGTACTGGAGCTGTTACCATGGCAACGTGCATGCAGATGGAAGACTGGTTCAATCAGAGGAAGAAGTAGAAGGGAGGGCACTGCCTGCCCCGGAACCTGAATCATCAAGAGAGAGAAGCTGAGAAACAGATCGAGATGCAGCGAACAGACCCGTAGTTAGCAGGCCGGCTTAGCGGCACGACCTGCAACATATCACAGTGTGTAGTGGTGGTGGAAACCACACTTGTTATTGTCATGCCAAAAATGTTTGCGAAAAAAAGAACCTTCTGCAGCAAGTCCTTTTGGCAAGGGTGGTTAATGTTGGACTACACCAAAGCTGTAAAATGGTCTGAAATCGAAGAAAAGAAAAAAAAACTTCACTTCAGGCCCAAGACTCTCAAGTTTATACAAATTTCATGCTTTAGAAATGCGATAAAATACTTTTTAGAGTTAAAACACTATCACAAACTCCGTCTTTAAATTCTGATTTGCTCTGAAACCCAGAATACTCTTACTAGCATCCCCCTGCAGCAAGCAAACAGTAATAAAAGCTCCAGCAAAAAAGATCTTAGATTTTTATCCTCTAGTTAGGGTATCTGCCATACATAAAACTAAAAATCTGCAGAAGTGTTAGAGCTCAGATAATGACCAAGATCCCTTCTGGGAAGTTATTTCCTTGCTATTCGGTTACAGTAATTGAGCAGGAAGCATTTAATTACAAGGAAGCCCAACAGTTACTTGAAAAATTAAAGAAAATAGTAGTACATAACTGACATTCCATACATGTGTAGTAGTTGTAATGTAAGTATACCAGTAGTGATGACTATGTTAGGTAATGGTACACCCTCACCTTTCTCGTTGCTGTAGCAGTTGGAACAATGGAGCGCGTTTGCCCGAATCCGAACGTCGGTGCCCTGCTGGCCGTTCCCCAGCTGGATCCCGCACACGGAGCAGCGGAAGCAGGTGATGTGGTAGAACAGAGCCAGCGACTCAATAATCATGGCGGCGCCACGGCCTAGCGGTTCTCCACAGTGCGTGCACAGTTTCCGTCCGCTCACAGACTTTCCCCCTCCCACGGGACGCGACGGTGGGCTCTGCTGCGGACGTGTGGCACGCTGGGTTAGCGCGTCCTTAATGTGGTCTGGGATTGGTCCCTGCGATGTCGTCCGCTCCGGTGGGGCAGAACGGCGGTTTATCATTCGTGCCTGAACGTCCTCGTCGCTCCTGTTGGGGTGGATTCTGCGCGGGACGTCCGGTGGTGGGTGGGAGGGCGGTCCGGTGGGTGGTCCGTGCATAGAGTGCCTGTTCTTTGGTTGTGGTTTTACCAGCGGTGGGAGGGGCTCGATGATGCCTGGAGCGCGGGGTTGCCCCTGGTCCTGTAGTCGCCGTCGCTCTGCCTCCTCAATTAACCAATGGGGCTGGTTCTCTGACCCTGGCCGCTCCTGGGGCCCTCGTGGGAGGGGCCGGATATCTGGAACATTCCTGGAATGAAAAAAGGTCTTTAATTCGGGACTTCTTCGTCAAAACACCATTTCAAATAAGTCCTTCATCCGATATTCTATATTGATCCAGCCAATATTTGGAGGGTGGAGAAGAAAACCTACTGATGGACCTTTGAACTCTTCTTACGTATATATTGTGGGTAAATCAGTCATTTCTTAACAGTATTGTTGCCCCTTACGGACAAATGAGGGTACTGTCCGGTCTATGATAAGTGTTTCTCACCCGGCTTCCTCCATCCTCCTGTTCTCCTGCTCCTCAGCCCTGCGCTGTCTCCTCCTCCTCTCCTCCTCCTCCATGAGTCGCTGGTGTTGTTTAGCAGCCGCCTCGATCCTGGCTCTCTCCTCCTCCGCATCCCACTCCTCCTCCGGGTGGTCCTGGGGCGGCTGTCTGGGCTGGGGAGACGGGCGGTGGACCGCGGGCGGGGCTGGCGGGCTGTGGTCCTGCGAGGCCTGCTGTAGACGCGCTCGCTGGTTCTCGATCTCCAGCCGGTGCTGCTCGATTCTCCTCCGTTCGTCCTCCCGCTTCTGTCGCTCCAGTTCGGCCTGGAGAAAGACAAACAAGACTGTGTCTTACAACAACATGTTTAACGTCAAATATGTGTGCGAAGAGAGAAGAACTTTGCATGACTTTCTATGAAAACAGAATGTCTTTTTTTAAAGTCTGTTACTGTTCGAGAAAAGTAGTCTGTATTGTAGTATCCAGTCTTTGATTACTGTAATTCACGATTTTTTCCTGGTACTTTTATGTTTGCGGTTTTCACGGTCTCTCCTATACCGCAAACTTATCATTACCGTGAAAAAACAATTCACCAACTTGCTTTTTGCTGCGCCTGCCACCACCACAAACGTATAGTTCCGTAAACATGTCCATTTTTCTCAGACCGCAAACTTTTGGTACCATGAACTGAAACGGGTGGGCAGCAGTTGGCTTGTCTTCACACAACACCTCCAAGCAGCAATTCCTTTTTCCGAAAAAGTGAACCTACCTTTTTCCTCATCTCCTCCTGCTCTCTCATGAACTCCTCCTCCTCCTGCAGCATCATCTGCTCCGCCCGTTTCTCCTCCTCATCGTCCCATCTCTGCCCCGGCGGAGGAGGCTGCTGCTCCTTCTCGTCATAGTAGAACTGGTCTCCAGCGTCAGGCTCCCCATTCTCCACCCTGGATGATGAGTGTTAAACATTAGGCTACAAAAATGGGATCTTACAGATCTGATGACACACATATACGTGTACCAGAATTTTGGCCTTCCAACACATTTTGCACTTTGCAAAATGCGAAGTTACCACAAGGGGAGAAGTTTCTGAAATGTAACAAGCTTATGTGGCTTTAATTTTAAGAAAACATGCTACATTGATAAAATTAATCTGTGCTTGCCAATATAGAGGCTGCTTATGGCCATTTTTTTTCCACTGGAAAACTGACAGCAGCTGACCTGGATCGAGCAAGCTCTTCTTCTCTCTTCCTCTCCTGTTCCTCCTGCCATCTTCTCTCCTCCTCTTCCTCCTCCCACCGTCTCCTGTCTTCCTCCTGTAAACCAACATCACAGCAAGGGTTTCTGACTGCACTAGGAAAGGAAAAACTGAAGGTCTATGGACAATTGGACAAAGTGCTGAAAACTGTAGAAACCAAGAGTCTGAAAACCACAAGTACCTCTTGTCTTCGTTTCTCCTCTTCCTCCCACCTCCTTTGCTGTTCTTCTTCCTCTTTCCTTTGCTGTTCTTCAGCTAATTTTCTCTGCTGTTCCTCTTCCATTCTTCTTTGCTGTTCCTCCTCCCACCTCCTTTGCTGTTCCTCTTCCTCTCTTTGCCGCTGTTCTTCAGCTAATTTTCTTTGCTGTTCCTCCTCTCGTCTTTGCTGTTCCTCTTCTCTTCGTCTTTGCTGTTCCTCCTCCCACCTCCTTTGCTGTTCCTCCTCCTCTCTTCTTCTCTGCTCTTCTGCCTCCCTTTTTCTCTGCTGTTCCTCCTCCCACCTTCTCTGCTGTTCTTCCTCAGCCAATTTTCTTTGCTGTTCCTCCTCTGCCTTCCTCTGCTGTTCCCTGAGCTGCAGCTGCTGCTGTTCCCAGCTGCTGCGATCCTGCAGAGTTTTTGACTCCTCTTCCTCACCACTTGGCCTGGAAGACTGTGTGAGGAAGAGAATTGAAACCTTTCACAGGAAGTCCACAATCTCCCTTTATTTTGCAATAGTTGGGATAACAAGATCAAAAAACTGTTTGGAAATAATGTACAAAAAACAGACATTCACTGGGACGTCAACCCACCTTGCTGACAGGCGGCTTGACACTAGCCCAGGGTTTTGGAGCATACAGCAGGGCAGGGTCAGACTTCTTCCTCTCTATGGACTTCTTGAGCCGATTCTCGTAGTCGACCTTGAACTGTTCCTGCTGTTTCTGGAACTGTTCCCTCTGGCGCTCTTCCTGTGACCTCTGCCACTCTGCCAGCCGGTTCCGTTCGTCCTCCAGGTTATAGGAGCGTGGCCGGGACTCCAGCGGCTTGTAGCCTGTGGGGAATATTTAAACAGTCTTTGGAATGCAGGAATAAGAGATATTCCAGAGACTGTGGGTTGATGATTTCCACAGGCCTGGAACTCACCACCTTTCCCACAGCTGTGAATGGGACCTTACTGAAAACCAATGATTGTGGACTTCTAGCCTGGTTACCAGACCTATTTTAGCTCCCGAGTCCTCTTTGCGGAGAGGATATAGGACTCAGGAGCTATAATACATGTAGATTTGGTAACCAGGCTAGTGGACTTCATCATTGATTTTAGTCCCCAAGCCATGTATACATGTAGGTCTACCTTTTGTAAAATGTCTGCACTTGTGTCATCACCTTAACCAATGAAAGAGATGAGTTTAAATTCTGCAGAACACTAGCATTAGACTGAATTACAGATCACAGATAAAGGAAAAAAAAACTGTTACCTGCGTCTATCTGTGGCGGGGTGTAACTGGAAAGTTTGCTCTGCAGCTTTTCTACTTCAGCTGGAGGCGCTTCTTCAGCTTTAGCATCTGACAAGACAAAAAAAAATCTTCTGTGAATCAGACTGTACAACACTAACTATGACGTGTTAACTAGGGGTTAACTAGGGGTTAATCAGAGGTTAACCAGGGGTTAACTAGGCTACCTACCGGTTTGGCTCAGGTCCTTGTTAACCTGTTTAGTAGGTATAAAAAGGTGGGGTTGATCTGGATGGGCTGTTTATTTGTGGCATGTTATGTCTGATCTGTAACCGCCCCTCCACCAGTGACTGTACCTACCCACGCCCAGGAAGAAGTCGGAACGGCGCTTCAGGTTCTGAGACGCTAACTCAGACTCAGTGTCCCTGCGCCGGAGAACCACCTCGGGTTTGGGCTGCAGCTCAGGGTCGTCTAATGTCGTCATGGAAACGTGTTGTCATGGGAACACAACAAACACAAGATGGACATGCACAAGGGTTAGTCCACACCCAAATCAAAATGTTGTTAAAAAAATCATAAAGAAATAAACAAAAAAAACAAACAATAAAAAATAAACCATAAAACTCAAACTGACAATAAAAAATAAAATGTCAAACTCAAACTGACAACAAATACAAAGCCATGTGTGCAAATATGCAAAATGGATTTGTTACAAAACACAAAACAAATATAATACTGGGCAGGACAGAAGCAAACAAAGCTTAGCTGAACACAGTTACTCACAGGTGTATCTTTCTTTATTTGCCAAAGAAACACTTCAACATAATCATAACAACACTCACCTACATAACCATAATCATAACAACACTCACCTACATAACCATAACACTCACCTTTAAGAAGGGAGATCTCCATGTGTTGTCCAGGTGGGTCCACCCTCCACTCCTTGGACTGCCACGTGCCGTCTTTCCGATCCAACTTGTCCAAACGCTCGATCCTCTCCGCCAGGGACCTGTCATCTCGTGCCTTCACCGCTCGTGTCACCGGCTCTTCTTTAACCTCTCCTTCCAACCTACAGGGGCAGGGAGGAACCAACCTTGTAAATCATGTAGCAAGGACACTGAATCTTCTCTCCTCTCACACCTATGATACTGTAGGACCTATTTCAAACTTTTAAAACTGTTTAAGAATTTAATTTTCTTGTTGAAGATGTAAAGAATGGAATATTGTTGCCACCCCACCAATCAGTAATCCCAGCACCAACATATTGATTTTCCAAAATGTTTTTTTTCTAATCGATTTGTTGTCTTTTGGAATGCAATTTTAAACTTGTCCGACCGCTCAATCCTTTCTGCCAGGGCCCCGTCATCTCGTGCCTTCACCGCTCGAGTTACCGGCTCTTCCTTAACTTCATCTTCCAACCTACAAGGGCAGGGAGGAAATGATCTTGTAACTACCCTACCTGTACCATTGTACGCACGACCTTAGGTGGTTTTACCACACCAGCACCAGCATTCTATATATTTTCTGGGATGACCTTCCATTATATAACTTCAAACTATGCCTTTGAAATGACATAAGAAACATAATCAATATTACGTTTACCGAAGGAAAACATATTGTTTTTGCTCAGTTTCCTCTTCAAATACAAAAGGTTAATGACCTGGGCAAGACAGTCTATCTCCATGGTAACTAGTGTTGGGTTACATCATGTTGCAATTTTATAGCAAGAAAGATTTAGACTCCTGTCACCATATACAGTGTATACGAATGTGATTGAGTAAGAATTAACAGATCAGATTATGCGAAGGCAAATATTATGCATTAGCTTTGTAAATGTTACCTCTCTAGTTGTACATGTAACAACAATCTAGTATAGACACAACTGATTTTTGACATGGCACCCTGATAATGTGTAACGTGTCGTACCTGTTTAACTGCTGGGAGAGCGCCGTCTGGTCCACCCGTACTTTCTCCTGCCGAACGACGGGGGATTCGTCCACGGGAGGCGGCGGGCGCGGTGGAGGGGCGGGGCTGTCGGGCTCATCTTCAGGGAAACCATCCTGGAGGTCAAATGGGGTCAAGGTCAGAACATGCAAGTTTTGGTCCATAAAAAGAAATAGAGAGAAATCCATGAAATCTAGAAACACTATTATATATCTTTTCCGTCATGATAACTTTCCATTCCATTTCAAGACGATATCTGCATTTCAAATGCATAGTACAATGTATTACAATAAATTTCACCCAATAAACTTACGTTAGCCTCCAACTCCTTGGCCAGGCTGGCAAAAGCTGCAATCAGCAAGAGCAAAAGTTACAACATTGAAACTTACAATTGACAGATTGTCTTTTTCTCCTTCTCTTTAAAGTGATTGTAAGTAACATTATATGTACTATCAAGTGAATGTAAGTGCTGAAATAAGTGAGCAAAATGAAGAGTATATTCCCTCTCCAAAAGTGAAACCAGGGCTCGAAATTCATTTTTGGGAATAGGTGCACTGGTGCACCCAACCTAAAAAATTGGGTGCACAAAAATTTTTTGGGTGCACCATATAAAATAGAATACTACGTCTAGTAACCATCATTAACATTTCTAAAGAAAAGCACCAGAACAATGATTTTACTATTTTTCTGACACTTAGATGTAAGAATATGCTACTATACATTTAACATCTTTATATATTTATGTAAACCTAGAAAAATATTTGGGTGCACTGGTGCACCTACAGAAAGCAACTGGGTGCACAGCTCCAAATTTGGGTGCACTAAGGTGCACATGCACCCAGTATTTCAAGCCTTGGAAACGTTTGTGGAAGACTGACCGTTGCGTTCTGCACCCTTCCGACGGATGTAGAGCGAGATGATGCCTGTCTTGGCCGAGTCGCGGATGGCGGCCACGACAGTGTTGTGGTTGAACGGTGAAACGTCCTCCTCGTTAATGGCAAGGATTTCATCCCCGACCTGCAGCTGACTTCTGGATGCCGACCCTCCTGTAGGAATACATGCATTACGGACATTCATTATGGTTCACATCACAGGTACAGTCCCAGCATTTGTTCTAACATGATGGCTGGTTATACCTCCAGTTCTACCCAGCCTAACAAAAATCATGAACATCCGTATACATATACATTGTACTCGAGTTATCCTGATAACAAGAAAAACGACAAACACAAAAGGTCCACTGCAGTGACGTAGGGACTCCCCACGAAGCCCATTTTTAAACTTGACCTTGGTCTCCCCAACGGTAACCTGCCTGCCAAAAATCATGAACATCGATCCATGCCTTCAAGAGTTATGCCACATACATGTAGTCTCCCACGCTATAACAAAACAATTTCATAGCCTTCTGATAAAGGCAATAATCATGCATTGTTTCTTGAGCTCAAAAATGTTTTCGAAACCTGTGGTTTCTGAACCAGATGCAATGCTTACCATGACATCACTGGCAGCATTTAATTAAATTAACTGGCAGCAGAAATCAAGAACTGGAAGGATGATGTGCAAGATTCGATGTTCCCCAACATCAGAAGATTGTACTTTTTGTCCAAACATCTTTGTTCATTAAATGCCTATCCCCTTTGACTATTTTCAAGAACTATGATAATCGTACTACATGTATATTGTCATAGGTTTCATGTTGGTTTTAAAGTCATGCGTATAACTAAAGCCATACCTGGTACAACTGAGCTGATGAGTACAGGAGCCTTGTCATCTTTTCCTCCTGACACAGCAAAGCCGAAGCCTTTCTCATCTGACGACTTGGACAGGTTAAGGTTAGTCACCATGTACCCTTCCTGTAAAACATGTTGGACATTACTCTCCAACACAGTAAAAAAGCTACTGCTTACTGTTTGCAGGGTAAGATGTAAGTGTGCAGTTCCCATACATGTTGCTGGGTGGCGTTGGTTGTGGCAGTTAGTACAGAACCTGCAAGATTAGGGGGACAACAGAATCTAAATTTGAAAATGCAATTTTTCTTCTGATCACTCTGATTCAGACATACCAGAATGGGATGATTTATAATTATATTATAATTAATGATTTATAAATATAATGAATGATAGGATTTAAGAGCAAAAATGGATACTGTTGTCCCCTTTTAAGTTAGATCTGTAGCCTGACTTCCCCGTGGTTAGTTTCGCACCTTAAACTCCCACCGCACCGGCCGATTGGCTACCTCTTCCATTTTCTGTTTGGCTGTCATCCTGGAAAGTGGTGACTGAGATGCCCTGATTGGCTGTTCAGGGGAACTGTCTCTGGCCCTGATTGGCTGAGCACGAGGACTGTCTCTGGCCCTGATTGGCTGAGCAGGGGGGCTCTCCCTGGCCCACATTGGCCGGGGGACTCGTGGCAGTTCCTTTTCCCTTTCCTTAGGGTCCTCCTGCTCCATTCTCTGCCACATGGACCGTATGTTGCTGACAGACTCGGAATTCTCCTTATTTTCCTCAGGTAAGTCTCTGGCAGATGGTTTGGGCGGTGGGGGTCGTTGCCATGACGGCTCAGGTCGTTGCCATGACTGGTCTGACCTCTGTCGTGCCGGCTCAGGTCGTTGCCATGACTGTGTGGGCTGTTGCCGGGATGGTTCCGGCCGTTGCCATGACGGTTTGGCGGGCGATGCCTTCGGGACACTGTCTTCTCTTGGGGGAGGGGCAGGGCCCTGTGGAACACAAAGATCAGTTGATAAAACTAAAATCAGTACTAGTGAATTTGTCACCATCACCGTTAATTGTTCAGAATGTTGAAACTGAACCTTTCTCCCCTAACCCTTTCTTGGTTAGCTTGAGGAATGTATCCACTGTATTTAATACCAAACCTTTCTCCCCTGATACTTGACAGTGTTACTTATTTCCTACCCTTTTGAAGCTATCTCGTCTTGGGGGAGGAGGTGGTCTCTGTGAAACATAGTCATAAATATATTGAAGTTTAAAATATCAGCCTCAGGTTCTCCTATTTTCCTATTCACACCAACGAACTGCATAGCCATTGCCCTTGTGAGAAAGACATGATTTTGAATATTATGTAAAACCTTCCACCTGTGTACTATTATTAGAGGCAATGTACCAGTCTTGCTACCAAAACAAGAGCTTGTTCCTACCCCTTTGTTAGTTGGTACATTCCTACTGGGCTGTTCGTCATCGCTCCACGGATCCTCTCTGCGGACGTTCCGGGGCTGCGGCTGTGGGCGCCATGACCTCGCCGGCGGTTCGCTGTCCTCGCCGTTAAAGACGTTATCGTCGTTTTCCGCCCTCTCGCGCTCGTCCAGTGCTGCTGCATACTCATCTGACAGCTCCTGCTCACGCTTTTTTCTGGTTGGCACATTGACAAATAATAAGTAACAATCTTGTACAAAAAAAAACATGACGCCAAACATATGGATGAAAACTCAGACCATCTATACTAAATTGATCAAAACATGAGATCACCAGCCTAGTAACTTACTAGAAACAGTCACAAACTGTCTAACCCCAAAACAAGACCCAACAGATACAGAAACTCGCCCGTATCGTACATGTGTAGTCTACTCAACAATCCTTGATAACATAAAACATCAGACGTAAATATTGTACTTTTTTATTGGAACAGAATCTGATGTATATTTATTACAACCTACATTGTATATCCCTTAGAAGTGCAGTGTCTTTTTAACTATCGCCATTTTAACTACCGTCTTTTTAAATTGTCAATGGATTTTATTATGTAAAATACTGTTTGTATGTATTGAATTGTTTTTAAACTGTGTAAATTGGACGCAATTCTTTGATACACTGCAATGTTTAATAATAAAAGTGATCTTGAATCTTAAAAACTCCTACCTGAGCAGTTGAATTGCAACATCTCCAATATCAGGGCCTCCTCTGCAAGCAGAACAAAACAAAGATCAGTTATAAACAAAATCAACAACTACAGTTCTTATCACAACTATAACAATGTCAAACTACGTCAAAAGTTAAACAACAACATAAGTTTAGCACCTCAAGGATCTTTGCTGTCATTGGTAAGGTGTTTGCACATTGGTCAGAATTTTTTGCTTTTATTTTCGTTGTTGACATTTGCATTGCTCTGTCACAAGCCATAGTATCATGCACGATGATGACATGAAAAAAATCATGTTTTATAAAAATTCATTTTTGACACCGTACTGTTGTGTGTGATTTGAAAAGTCAGCACTTAAAGTAAAAAAAGCAGACAACATCATGGACTGAACAGCACTATAAACTGTCCTACTCTAAGTGGGATGATATTTATGTTTACCTTCGCAAAAGGAAAAATATTGTTTTTGCTCTGTTTCTTCTTCCTCTTCTTCTCCAAACAAATAAGGTCAATGACCTGAACCAGACGTTTGTCACCATGGTAACTAGTGCTGGGTTACATCATGTTGCAATTTTATAGCAGGAGGGATTTAGACTCATGTCTGACCATGTATATGAATGTGTTTGAGTTAGAATTAACAGAGCAGACCATATGCAAAGGTAAACATTATGCATTTGCATTTCTAGTCCAAGCTTACTTTTCGTCCACTATCTCCTGGAAAGTTTTGCTCTTGCGTCTACTGGTGGTGTCCAGCTCGGCCACCTTGTCCTTCTCCCACTCCTCCTTCTTAGCCCAGAGGTCAGCAGACGACTTGCTCTTCCTCCGTAACTTCCATGTGTCCAGAGTCTGTGTCATAACAAACAAAATATTGGATATTGATAAAAAAAAACATTATATATAGTAACAGTATGGATTTATCAACCCTTAATTATTTTAGTCCAAAGGGAATGGAAACATACTTACTGGTAGTCTATGATGATATTATATTTATAATAGTCATTTTTAATACTAGTACATTTGATTCTTCTTGTTATATGGTAAGTGGCTGGCATCTGATTATAATTATGTTTAGTAGCAGAACTTGACCTTACAACTTGGTAGCTCTTATTTAGACTTCATCGTTTTCTAGATGAAAGTAGACAGAATTTTCCCACAGCAAACTTGGACACAACTGTTTTGAATTGATTTTCAAATCATTTCATACATGTTTGGATGTTATCAAGTTTGCATGTTATCAAGACCATACATAGTAAATTAGCACTTGTTATGGTGTATGTTGTCTCATGTGGGACTCCCAAATCGGATGGCATCAGTAATTTTCTTCCGAGATCTAAAGATAGTTTCAAAATGTTACACCTACCGGATACAGGAGTTTTCTTTTACACAACCAAGATTGTCTCACCTATGTGCTGACGTTTCCATGTCTATCAGACACTTTCCTCAGAGCTTCTGACTGGAGTTCTGAAGTCAGAAGCTCTGAATCTGAGGAAGGTGTCTGGTAGACACCGAAACGTTAGCACTTAGGTGAGACAATCTTAGATGTGTAAAAGAAAACTCCTGTATACTATATTTATCTATTAATTTATGAAGATTTACCACATCTGTGGAAGGATTGATATAACAGGTGACTGCAGGGCTCGAAATACTTTTTTCAGCCAGGTGGCGCATGTTGCCACCTGAGTCAAAAGCCAGGTGGCGCCATCAGTATTCAAGTGGCAACACTTCCAAGTTATCATTTTCTTCAAATCTGCTACTTATATCTATTACGTTTTCTTCTAGTTATTAAATAACTACTTGAGTTTTATGTTATAAAATAAAGTAATGTAAAGAACACAAAAGCTCTCAAACAACAACGTTTTAATAAAGAATCAATGCCACATTTACATGTTTTCAATGTCTTGAAATGTTAACTACAGCATCTGTATACTTGGGCTTTGTATGCTTATTAAACTTAAAAAAAGGATATGAAAACAAGTTATGACTGTTGGTTATTTTTTTGGACCTGGCAGCTTAACTGGGGCAGGTATTAAGCTGAGGGGGGTATATTAGAACAGATTGTAGTATTTTGAGCTCTCAATCACTGTGTCTGTGTATCAAAATCACAAGAATATATATATGCATCCTACAGTCCTCATATAACCACTGTTATTTCATGGTCACTGCAGGATATTAGAAGTTTACAACCATGTTTTTATTAAAACGAGTCAGAGCTGCTGCTGTTACTGGATTCAACCTGGGATTCAGCAGACCTGGCCCTGCTTCCATATGGCCTGGTCCGGGGCCTTCTTGCGGTCTTTCCATCTGACCACCACTTAGCGATGGCATTGCCTGGGCAAAAGTTCTCAACTGTTGCTGGTGACAGTGATATTGCCATCAAGGCAGTGAGAGTGTCAGACCTAAGGCTGCTACGCCAGTCAGACTTGATCAGTTTCATAAGACTAAAGCCTCTTTCGCACTCTGCAGTTGATAGTGGGAAGAGCAGGACTATCTGCACAAGCATCAAGATGTCCTTGAACCTGTCCGAATCCATGTGGTCCCTCATAACTTCTTGCCACAGGTCTTGGTACTTGGTATGTCCAGAGGCCAACTTTCTCTTCACCACCCTCTTTAACTCACCCCACTGCAGGAGACAGTCTTCCAGAGAGTGTCCTTTTTCCTCAAGGGCTTCTCTGTAGTGAGCAAAGAAAGTGGATACTTCTTCTTCTCCATAGCTGTCCAATTCCTCACCAGCTGGTGGCCACTGTGTGGGGTCAAATACCATAGCTGCATGTAGGACTGGGTTGTTGAGTAGTGTGTCTTTGAATCTACCGTCCAGATGAAATATAACAGATGACAGAACAGACTCTGCCACGTCCATAACACGCTCTTCTTGTCCCCGTCCCCTTCCCCTTCCGTGTGTCTGTGTGAGACTGATGGTTTTGTATTTTGTCGGTCGCTGATCCCCATCAGTCTCGATGTCTTGTAACATCTTCTCCTTCAGCTTGTGCTTGTTCTCACTAAGCTCCTTCATCTTTGCCTTTACAGCCTCCACTTTTGTAGTCACCATTTCCAATGTGACATCACGTTGCTGGAAGCAACTGCTTAGAGACGACAGGTACTTCATTATGTACAACAAGAGCTTGAGGAACATCACAAACTTTGCAGACTTAATTGTCTGCAAGATCCCCTTGGCCTTGGCCTTGCTGTCTGCAGTTGCTCTACCTTCGGCCACTTGTTCCAGATGTGTGATCAGAGCCTGGTAACTTCTGTTTACTACATCTAGAGCTCTCTCAGTATGCCCGATCCACCGTGTACCCACAGTGCTCACAGGCTTGAGTGCAGGACAGTCCAGTACTTCACCCGTGGCCCTGTAGCTGGACAGATTCAATGGACTGTTCTTGTAGAACTTGTAGATGATTTGGAGGGTTTCAGAAACATGCTTGAAGTATGGAACATCATTTAAAGTATTCTTATAGGCAAGTTCAAGCTTATGTCCAGAACAATGAATGCCAATCACTTGCTTACCTACAGATTCGTTCTTCAACCTGGTGACAACGCCTGATACATGACCTAACATGACGTTTGCACCATCCACACCTGCAGCCACAAGTTTCTTCCGCCACTCTGTTTGCCCCAAGTCTTTCTCGAGTGCTTCTACTACAACAGCAGTGATGGATTCCGCATCAGCTTTGTGGATTGGTTTCAATGCCACAAATTTTGTTACTGCTCTGAAATCTTCAAGTACTTGTACATACACAATTTCTTCCTGAACATCTGCATTGTCTGTGCTGCCATCTGACAGAACAGAGAAGAAACTTGCACTGTCTACAACATTCTTCAGATCCTCCAACATGGTTTCATGTATATACATAGCAAAAGTTTTTGCATGTTTGTCATTGAGGTATGTTTGACCTATTGTGCAAAGGCCGTTGCACTTCTGAAGCTCCATCAAGCCTTTAAAGTCAGCAAAAGGCCTACCATTTTTGGCAAGATAGAAAGCTGATCTGAATAATGTTTCCATTTTTGACATCTCCGCTTGCTCCATTCGTTGTACTGCTTGCGGCAAGGGCCTTTCCTATGTATATAAAAGGGATAAAAACATTAAGTAAATATACTATTTGCCCTGCGGCAAAGTCTTTTCAAAGCCAGACTTCAAATCATGACCAAAAAACGGAACAACCAAGAATCAAGTTTTGGAGGAACATATGTTTAATTCACAAACCAGCAGAATACAATCATATTCATAGATGAACAGAGCGGGGAAACTCAGAGCTTTTGTAAACGTGATGATTCTCATGAATATTAATCAGGTTAGAACGAAAGCCGCCCCCGAGCCAATTCATGAATATTTTCCACACGGCACCGATAAATCCGCTTGCCGCGCCGCCGGGCGTTGTGAGATTGTCGGCCGGGGGGAGGGTGCACCCGCTGCCGCGGGCAAAACTCGCGGCGCCCGACGGACCATTTCTCGTTTATGGTTAAAGGTATTTTGATAAATCTTTCACAAATATAAAGATAAGAACATCCGGCAACTGTTGATACCAATAAATAGGCGGTTTATGGCCGATAAATATCCGATACAAGGCCTTGAATCTTGTGGTTCGTGCGCCGCCCCTAATCTCATGAATATTAATCAGGTTAGAACGAAAGCCGCCCCCGAGCCAATTCATGAATATTCAATTAGGCTGGTCGCCCATATATTGTTACATGATACATCAAAACATTGTTTCAAAATTATCCAAGCGTCTGTCTCCCCGCTCGAAATCAATTTCTCTACTTGGACAAAAAATTTAATAAAAAGTAATGCATGTAAAACAATTCACCCTCAAAAAATTGACATGGTCAAAGAATTCATTTCAGCTATGAACACAATTGTATCAATGAAATTTCTTACGAACCTGGCGCGGTCGTTCTGCGATTTTCTTCATCGCTTCGGCATCTCTATGTTGATCGGACGCCTCGTGTATAGTGATAGGATGGAGTTTCATTGATCTACATCCAGTTATGAAGGCGTTCCTCCCGCCTGATTTGTCGTACTGCAGACAGATGTCACAGAACATTTTTTCACCGCCGTCCTCCTTGGTGTGACGAAGCCACGGTCGATCCTTGCGCCATTTTTCCAGAAAACAGTATTTATAGACACGCTTACGCTTAGCACTGGGTGGGTCCTCCGATACTGACACCGTCTCCTCGAGATCCTCAGTGTCCGCGTCTGACTCCGCGTCTGACTCCGCGCTTAACTCAGCCGCTGCCTCACGAGTTGCAGTAGGATCCGCGTTGTCTTCTCGGCTGGTTGATGGCTTTGCAAAATACCTTAGCAGGCTATTTTGCCCCGACTGCGCCATGTTTACAAAGTACTTTTTTCCTCGGTACAACAAGTGTTCACAGAGAACTCGATAGCGAGGCTCGTGAGTTCGGAAATTTTCGTTAAAACTTATTAACCAATCACCGACTCTCGGGAAACATCGCAGTTTTCCGAGTCACTCGCGAATTTTCGCGCTTTTCAGCGATTGACTGACTAAACGCTCGCCGACTCGCAGTGATTGGCGGATAGTTAATTGAATTTTCCGCGGCAGCAACATCACAGGGCTGCCGCCGTGGGAATGCCACGCCTCTACATGGCGGCACACTTATGCGGGTGGCGTTACGTGCGCTATGTTCTTCGTTTGCGCAAGGATAATGTTACATGTAGCAGCTGGGGAAGGGGCGGTGTGGCAGCAGTGACGTCCCTACCGTAAATTATAGGTGGCGCGCTGCGCCACCTGAGTTTAGGAATAAGTCGCGTTAAGTCGCGCCAAGCAAAATCAGGTGGCGCCGCGCCAGTGCGCCACCGGGTATTTCGAGCTCTGCGGTGACTATCATCTTTTCAAAGATGTCAACCCGAGACCAGACTGTAAGGTTTGAACCACTCACACCGGGAAGGTCCCCTACTCTTTTCGATAAGTGCAGTGGGTTCTTTAACGTGCGTGGGGTGTGGCCCTCCTAAACACGGGACCTCCATTTAACGTCCTATCCAAGGGACGTCCCTAGCCAAAGCTAGGTACAGTCAAACCTGCCTATAGTGGTCACTCAAGGGACTGGCCAAATTTGACCACTATGGCCAGGTGACCACTATAGAGAAACAGCCGGTTAGTTGACCCCCCCCAAAAAAAAAGGGACACATGCTTTGAGTACCAACAGTGATGTCTTTATTCTGAAACATATGAATACATACATTTGCAAAGGTAAACCCCTTTTATATGTACATGTCTTAGTTCAATAATTTGTTGTTCTTTTGCTTTAGTTGCACTTTATTTTGTACTTGCTTAAAAAAAAAAGAAATACAGAAATATTGCATGGAAACATTAACTTGACATCAAAGATACATACACTCAACATATTCAGTTCATCTATTCCGGGACAATGAAACCATTCACATTAAAACATTAAAACAAAATCATTGGTTGTCATTTTACTGTTCTTGTGTACATACTAGTACTACATGTGGCTAAAGAAAAGAAAGCAAATCAAGCAACAAACTTTCAACTCCAAACAAATTTCTATCGACTGCAAAATCATTTAATCTAAGCTCAGCTTTCGACGATTTCTTCTCACTCTCTCTGCCAGTCGGATCACTTCCACCTTTTGGAATAAGTTCGGCGTCTGTCTCTCCGCGTTTGCCATCGTTTCTCCGCAATCGCCACGTTACTAGTACTAGTTGTTGTTGTTGTTAGTCGAAAAGTGGAAGAGAACGACATCGCCATGTTTTTGTTCTTTGGTGAACACTTGCTTCGCGCGACCGACATACGCCGAATTCCAACCACGTAAATAAGTTATTTTGTACCAAGATGCTGTCTATTTAGTTAACAGCAAAATAATTGTTCGTCAGTTGCCAGTTACTTTCCGTTTTTGGTCGTTTTTGAACATGAAAACGTAGCGAAAACTCTCCTTTGTTTACGGCTTGGGTTTCTCCCCGCGTGGGTTGTCTGCCTTTACCATTATGCCAATGTGGTAGTCAACAGAAAATTTTCTCCTTTCAGACTTATATCTTTTCTAAAATATCCACTACAGTTTTAAATTTACATCTAAAATTACTTGTAGTAATGTATTTGAAATGTTTTCATAATGTAATTACGTCATTTGACGCTAATGAAGTTAAATAAAACTGGGTGTATCTACCTCCATAACAGTGGAGTCTTCCGATGACCCCAATTGACCTCCCTCTGCAGCTAACATGCGCCATCTTGGAAAAATACGAAACGCATTTTTCGAGCCAAATTTCTTGAATTATGCCCATGAAAAACGGAAGCTATGCACATATCTACGCATTTCAAGGAATCGAGAAACCAAATATGGATATTCTTAATTTTTTTGTGAAGATAATTGCCGTAATCTTTTCCGAGCGGCCGAGTCCATTGAAAGCTCCATGCGGCACGCACGGCACTGATGTTGGGGAAAACGCAGATATCAAAGACACCCGCGACCGCAGAAAATTCGTGTCAAAAGCCAGTTTTCCTTTATTTCATACACATATGGAGTCTAATTTTCAGTTCACATTTTAGTAATGTAGCGATCGGAAAATTATCACAAGGCTCATAACGGTCGTAGCCCGAGGTGGGGTGGTGTTACGGCCGTGGTGCTTAGCGGGTTACGGCCAGCTGCGACCGCTATCGGCGGTGTTGACATGCCGGCGGGACCGGAATGGGGTGACCGCTGACCGCGTTGAACAGTGACCGCTATAGACACGATTCTTAATGCTTACGTCAATGGGAAAAATTCAAGGGACCGGCAAAAACTGACCGCTATGGCCGAGTGACCACTATACAAAGGTGACCGCTAATACAGGTTTGACTGTAGCTACTCATTTTCACCTGAGTGAAGTGAGGAAAGTCGTGTAAAGTACCTTTCCCAAGGGTACAACGTCGGGGCGCATGTTCGGACTTGTTCGGGTACGACCCGGAATCGAACCCGGGTCTCCCCGTTTCATAGTCCAGTGATGTACCACTACACCACACGATGCTACATACTATATACTATACCTTACCAACCTGATGAAACTATTTTTTGATGTTACACCTACCGATCTCCAGAGATCAGAGTCTTCATTGAGCTTTGTTTTCTCTTTCTTGTAGTCCTCATATGTGAGCGACTTCTCTTCTTCTTCTTCCTTCATATCACCTGAGGAGGACTTCCGACGACCCTAAAGGAACAAAGAAAAAAACAAATAGAAAATAAAAATATACATAAAACATGGTCTGTCATGTGAGATAGATATTAACAAAATGTTAAAATTGAAAAATGTCTCAAAAAAGATGAAAGGGAAGAAATAATTGGAATCAGTACGTTGCCCATACGACCCTCATCCACTGAGTTCTGCTTCTGCAGAACATGGGGACCAATTTTGAAATGTAAATCAAAATCATTTATGCATCAATCATATAGGCTTCATTTTATACTTATCTACCATACTGTTATCATTTTTATTTCCTTCACAATAAGGCCATATTGATTTTATTATATGGATGACATCCACGCGCACAAGAATTTTTGTCAGTTTCCAAAAAAAAAATCGACCATACTGTAAATCATACAAAGCAGATGCAAAATGAAGAGATATATGCTGTAAATTCAAAACAAATATTGGAAAACGATACTTTGTCATAGAATGCTAAAATCAATTCCAAAGGAAAACAAAATGCAAAGAAATGAAAATCAGTCTATTATTTGCTGGTTCCCAGAGGATGTCATCCATGTAATCAAATCAACATGGCCTAATCTGTAAAATAAACATTTGAACAGCCTAGCCTTATCCTCACCATTGGGTATGTCTTATTCAACTCAGGGTTGCTTTTGCTCAAGAAGCCCCCCTTGGGCGGCAGGAACATGTGGCTCTCGCTGATTCGCTTCTTGAGTGGGCGTGGCAGGTACCCCGCCGCACGGCGGCTCATCATGTCGTCCCCCATCCTCGCTCGTGGGTCCTGCTGGTCGTCCGAGTCCAAACTACCGCTGAGTTGTCCGCGATCCACTGATGAACTGGAGTCCTGGCTGATGGTACTGTCTATGGAGTCCTGCAGGGAGCAAACGTCTGTGTGAGACCATAGTGGAGACAATCATGCAAGTCAATGCAACTTCTGTGTGAGACCATAGTGGAGACAATCATGCAAGTCAATGCAACTTCTGTGTGAGACCATAGTGGAGACAATCATGCAAGTCAATGCAACTTCTATGTGAGACCCTAGTGGAGACAATCATGCAACTTCTATGTGAGACCAGATTTGAGGCCATAACTGTAACTAAACACCAAATCTGCGTCACTAAGTGACAACTGCACTGTGAGACCAAACCATGCTGTTACAAAAATTCTTGGTGATGTCTGTTACTAGTACTTGTCTATCTGTGACAGTAATATCTTACATCTCTGACTACATTTTTTCTGGTTTTCCTGAGTTTTCATTAAATTCTTTACATATTTTACAGGCTAGTGCCATTTTTACCTGTGGTCGATGTTTGTAGCTGTAGACATTCTCATTGGAGTGGCCAGAAGGGGGGGCACCGTAGATGTCCTGTAAGGAAGGAAAATATTTTTGAAACACTGAAAAAAAACTTTAACAGACTCGGCGAAACTAAGTTTAGTGTAAGAGATAACAAAAAAATGCGTGATTAGCAATAGCAGCCAGATGGGGTAGACTGGTAACTGATGATATCTGGACTTTTATAAACACTTGTAACAAAACGATTACAAAAACATTCCATGCTTCAACAGCCATAAATTTGGTGAAAATTTCCCTTTGGTTACCGCGAGAATCTTTTGTCCTCTTTATCACAGTTGCACTTTTCACCTTGCGTCATGGAAGAATTACCATGAGCCGCCGAAGGGCAATAAAGCAACGACTCCTTCCTTATCAGCAATTGGCTAAACTGTAAGCTGGAGAGCAAACAGTATACCTGTAGGCCAAGCTAAGGACAGCGTATGCAGTGACCTGAATGTAGCGAACAAGGTTGCCCTAAAACTCTGTAGGTAAACAAGCAGGTGAGATGAACACCTGTGCCGTGCAGGTAACTAACCAGGTGTAATGAACACCTGAATCATCTGCCTGTTAACTTTTGTCAGCCCTGTGCGTATATAAGACGGTGGTGTTTAGTTAGTAATGGGGTCAAGAGGGCTATATAGGTCTCAATCACGTGTCATAAACCTTGGAGAAAGAAAATCCTATAGTAACACTCAAATAGCTCCACTCTACTGCAGTTACTCATAAGGTACTAAGGCCACACCAATTTAATTTCTTGGTTAACAGATTTTTCTAGAAAAATAATGGAGCGGGCGGGCGAAAAAAATAAATAAAAAACAGGCCTAGGTATCCTACTATGGCCCAAAATGGTACGATAGGAGCCATGAAGTCAACACACCAGGCTGGTTCCAAATTTAAACAATGAATTTTGAACTTTTAATGATACCACTGCATTGAAAGATGGAATAACTAACAACTAGGAAGAAAAGGACTGTTTTCAACTGTTCAGGGCAAAATATGAGCCTTTTGCAGTTGATTCTGAATTTTTATTTTTATTTGCAAATCTGAAAAAAATGAAGCGGGCAAATCCGTTAACCAAGAAATTAAATTGGTGTGGCCTAAGTACTTTATATCTTCAAATGTTCAAAGTGGTTTTAATTTCGCTGTGACCTCTTTACTGTGAATTCATGACACCGCGAATAAGCATCATTCTCCAATCTATTTACTACTGTAACTACAGAATTGTTTCAACTGCAAACCACCCTTTCCGCTCTACCATGAAATTAAGTCCCTGCAAAAATAACTGAATTTTCAGTAATTGAATTCTTGGTCACCCAGTGAAAAAACAACCGTGGGGTCGTGTGGCGTAGCGGCAGAGTGTGCGACTCTGAACTAAGAGTCCTGGGTTCGAGTCCTGACATGCCACCGATCTTGTGCCCTTGGGAAAGGCACTTTACACGACTTTCCTCACTTAGCTCAGGTGTAAATGAGTATTGTCCTGTCATGTATTTGTCCCCTGTGTTGGTGGCGGCATTAATATAAGTTGAAAAAACTTGAGTGTGTCGTCACCACGTCTGGTGATTACATGTTGGCATAAAAATAAAAAATAAAAAAAAACACCCAGCTCTGCACAGGTCTGGCTCATCTTATTATAAGAGGTTCTGTAAACTGTGAAATATTTGTAATGGTTTTATGTCCATTTCTGCAGTGTCTCTCTCCTTGCAAATTTTTACCTGCAACTACAAATGCCTCCTTTCCCCTCCTACTGCAAAACCGAGTCCCTACAAAATTACATCAGTTTACAGTAACATCTCATCAAAACTACAAACAACTAGAAACTTGCATAAAGTTTGGGACTGACAAAAGTGTTATCTAGTATTGTAAGACAGCACATCAGAAGAATGTATTGCGCGTGCGCAGAACCCTGAATTATCGCAGTTTTCGTTGGATTTTTGGTCAACGTTGCATTAGAATTTTGCCTGTTGCAGACGATATCTTTTCCGACGTAACATTTGGAAACTACTGTCGGAATGCTTACCTTATATGAGCAAATACGACCTTATATGAGACATTCTGCCGAAGTGCTATGTACAATACATTACAGGTTTTGCGCAGGTGCAGTACGTTCTGCCGACGTGCTTTGTAAGACATTATATACATTCATAGGCAACACGAAAAAGCACTGAACAATCACAACTCTCCGCCTACCAACACTGAATCAGAGATTCTTTCGAATTCCTCAATCAGATGACAATGCCCAACACCCCCACTCCCACCCCTTAAGAACATCTGCATGACCACGTCAGGACCAGGTCAGGTCTCAGGGTACAATTCTATTATTAACAAAGAATGCCTTCCCTGGGAATGTCATGACCTTCAGTCTACCGTATTCACAATAGAGCATTATAATTACTTCCAATAGACACGTTGGCAAGGTTGTGTTCTCACCAGCACTCAGACTTAGGCCACACGGATTTAATTTTATGGATGACATCCTCTGAAGACCCCCAAACTAGTGCGCGCGGGTGAATAAAAAAAAATTCCGGCCAAACATAAAAATGCTATTAAACCACAGGAATACAAAGCTGGTATTGTGAATTGGCGGCAGTACTTAGCGACATATACGGCAAGCTGGCTTTTTGCGGAATTTATGAATTGGCACTGTACGTATGTACTGAGTTCTTGAGCCGTGGAGCTTCGAATTCGATAGCCTGGGTGCTCGGCTCCGTATTGTCGCTAACTACCATGGACTACCCAGACCTAGAGCCAGGCCAGAGCCTCGGTGGATGTAATCTTTTTTATTTTTTTATTTTTTTGAGGGCGACAGGCGAAAATCAATGCGCGTGCGGATGTCATCCATAAAAATAACTCCTTGTGGCCTTATTCGTGTAAGTTACCCTGTAGGTTGTGAGGTAGAAAGTAAGTTTAAAACATTTGTGAAGAGACTTTTTTTGTTGAAAGAAAGTAGACATATTATAAACCAAGATACAGACTGAGGCAAATTTTTGGGAACAAATTATTACCAAATAGGGCAATAAACTTGTCAGGTTTTCTGTCTTGGATTCATGACATCAGAGACAATAGAAATATTAAATACAATGTGAGAAACATACCCATTATATATATATATATATATATATATATATATATATACTATCTGAGTTCTGATACAAATAGGGGTGTGTCCTTTTTTTGCTAATCAGTCTGGTTTAAGAAATGAAACAAATTGCACGATTCTAAAATTCCACATACATTTGTATATCTTGTCAGTGAACAACTTGTTATATCACACCTATCTGAACATTTCCAAGACAATTCCAAATGTAAGGAATCTCACCACAGTCATTCTTGCGATTAGGTTTACCAAATTACAACAATTATGTTTTGCTGATATTCTAGCTTTTATAATATTGTTGTGCAACCCAATTTTTTCCGTGCCCCTGAATTTCTAGGTTAGGTGCACCAGTAGTGCATAGTGATGCATACCTAAACCCAATTTTAGGTTTTTTTTGATTTTTTTGATTTTATTTATTTGCACATTGAAACAAAAACATAATGCAATAATACAAGAATGAAGTTAAAATAGGTGCAGGAGGAGGGCAGAAGCATGGAGTGCTTGTACGAGGCCCTCCCCCTCTAAATTTAACAAGAAGAATGTAATCGATGATTTAGATTAAATCATGTACATGGAAAATAATGTATAAGAATGATCAAACAAATACGTAATAAATTAATGACAAAGAAGTAGGGTGGTGTATGAATATGATGCTACAATGATGATAACAATAATAATTGGTATCAGATAAAATGAGAAAGAACACTATATGAGATTACTGCAAGGGGCTTGGATGGTTTATCAGATCAGGTTTTTCAGAGCTCGTTTGAACGGCGCCAGGAAAAAGGAGGTAGAATTTTTTAGGGCTGGTGGTAGTTCATTCCATAGGGTGACACATTTGTATTTGACTGACATTTGGGCAAAAGATGTTCTTAGTAAGGGAATTTGAAAATGGGAACGTTGACGAGTTTCATAATTGTGAATCTGCGAACCAATTTTAGGTTCAGGTCCGGATTCAAGTCCAGAGGTTTAGGTTCAGTTCCGGACTTGTACGCAAGTCCGGACCTAAACCCATGGCATATACAAAATTGCATGTTGGCAACCTTGCAATGTTGTCTGGGTAAAACTTTGGCCACATAACCTGGAGGCCGGTACTTGACGATGCCCGATGGCAATATCTTCGTTTTGCAGCAAAGATTTTACAATCTACGGAAGGTTTTAGGTGGTTTGGAAAGAAAAGGGGTATGTGAAATGGTCTTTTAATTTATGGTAATACATGTAAGTTTGGACTCGGTTCTTGACTTTTAGGTTTTTTGGACTTGAACCTAAACATTCTTACAAGTCCGGATCCAAGTCCAGTGAACCGGTATGCATCACACTAGTAGTGCACCTACATGTATTCCCAAAGATGAGTTTGAAACCCTGACTAGTGCTCTACCTGATGTAAGGCTGGGGTGTGTCCTTCTTATGGATTTAGTGGAGGGAAGGAACTAAACAAACATGTTTCTCCCCACAGCCAGGCAGGAATGTCCCCATCACATCCAGGTGAAACATAAACATCAGACAGGTACAAGTCAACAACAAACGTTTACAAGTGGTACAAATACTAAGTATACATGTATATGGGAGCTGGACAATGTCTTTTATGCATTAGTTTTGAAAAACAAATTTCTACTCACAACTTTTCGAAATGTATAGGAAGTCGCAGTCACTGAACCTATGCTTTTCCTGTCAACCGCACCCCACCCCCACCCACGACATTTATACAACATATACAACAGGACGTAGATATAACCACAAACAGCACCACTCTTATCTCTCCATACACAAAGAAATACTGCGTCTGCCCTATAATGAACCCAAAACACTGTCAGTACCGTTTTATTGACTTGTAGAACCAGGTGTCAGCTCCTTGGCAAATTTTCAAGGAGATTTCGAGTAAGATATATACGTAGGATCTATTGACACTTCGCGGTTTTCACCCTTTTCAGTTTACTGTAGAATTGTACGACAAATGTTTTGGGAGCTGGAAGACTGTAGTTTAAGTCTAGAACAAATCTTGCTGATGTTCTTTAAGGATTCCTATTCTCGCAGACACACCTGAAGACACCTACCTGATCCTTCAGGTAAATACATGACTCATTCTATAAATGCTGTTCAGTAACGAAAACAAACAGACTAGATAAGATAGAAGGAAAACTTACTGACACGGCAAAAGTGCAAAAGCTTTCGTAACATCACCTATTGACATATTTAATCGGAATGTCATACAAGAGTAAAATCCATGTAAAATACACATATCATCTAGGATCATGCAAAATCTATACATCATGCAGCATAGTTTTGTATGACAATGTACTTACTGACATGGCAAAAGTGCAGAAGATTTTGTAAGATCACCTATTGACATATATAATCCAAACATTATACAAGAGTAAAATCCATGTAAAACATTATGTATCTTCTAGGATCATGCAAAATCCTATGTATCATGCAGAATAGTTTCGTATGACAATACACTTTTTATGTCAGCAGTTCTGCATTATACAGACAACCCCCCACCCCTAGACAACAGCACAAAACTGCTGTTGTTCCACTGTGACACAAGTTCACCCCAGTTCTGTGGACCGTTCTGACTGTTTAGAAAATCACCCCAGGCACATCCGAACGCCTTTTACCAGTAAATTCAGCAGAACCAGCCTGACCCAGATAGCAGTGACTCAAACATACAGTCGTTTGTCACAAACAGTCGTGTTCAAAACAAACAATGCCACTCCAAACATTCCGAAAGATAGTCTCCACAAACTTATTAGTAACTCCAGCCAGCCTGGTGCCTTACCAACATCTCCTTCTGACCTCACGCCAGTCCAAAACACTTCCAAGGTCAAACCTATGCAGGGCTGTATAGCTGATGTGTCCAAGTTTTTTGTGTTGGACACGTCCGGATGAAAAATCACCTCGCTAATGAGGAAAGTTAGAGGTAACAAAAGTCATGCATGGTTTCACCTAAATTACAGGGACATCAGCTAGTCAGTACACATACCTTCATCTTGCCCTCCACCGTCCTGTAAACCCTACGGGAAGTGAGTTTTAACCCTCCTGCAGCCGTGCTAGGTTAACCTGTGAGGCTGAGCTGACAGAATTTACAGCAACACACGGCCACAAAGGAGCGTGTTGTGGAGGAAGGTCACCCGGGGCAGAGGGTTCACACGGCCCAGTCTTACTTCTACCTCCGCAATTATCACACCATTATGGCTGTCCCCTGAGAACAATTACTATAAACACCACCACACACACCACTGGGCTCACCTGACACGAACACAGGCCTGGCCGTAACGCTAGGTGCTGTCAGAGCGTAAAAGTTATGTCCTGGTAATGGGAGGGGGGTCAGAACGCTAGTGTGTATGTCCCACCCCCATGCATGTTTGCTTGTCAATACTGCATACCTTTCCTCAGGTATGCAGCCATGAATGGCCGCCAGGTGTAGGGGAGAACAAAGGTGTTCACCTCTCCTTAACTCACGCCGAGACGCCAGTCTCAGGTTACCTACCACCGCCTGACCCGAGGAGACTTAAGAATTTATAAATCAGGAGAAGAAGTCGGCGGGATTTCTTCCCAAAACTTCACCTTCAACCTGAAACAGTGAGTTATTTTCTGTCTCCGTGTGATCCTGCACCCCCGCAGAGCATGGCGAATGGTTTCTCCTGAACAAAGCCCAGGCCACACCTAAGTCAAGAAGGCAAGAGTGCAAATAAGGGGACGTTGCCCATGTATGGGCAAGACTTACCACTTCCTGGTGGGATCTCATGCCAGAGGGATCCCATCCCTGGATCTGGGTACCCAGATCTTGGCACACCTGCATGTTAGGCGGGATCATGAGATCCGGGATTCGGAGAGCGGCCACAGAAACACAACACACCTGTTGGGCGTCCCCACACGGTGTAGGGAAATGGACTGTTCCGCTGACAGACAAAGAATTTAGCAACACAATAGGGCCGCGTGTAATGCCTGAATAATTCAGGATCTCTTACAAACCGCCAGACCGGTCCGACTGCCAGGGTAGCACAACAGACAAGGACGTCCGCCTCACCGAAAAAACAACAGACAAGAGCGGCCCTCAAACAAAAACAGGATTACACAGACAACAACGGAAACACACACACAAAAACAATGGACAAGGAGGGACCAAATACACAGGAACAACAGACAAGTACCAGCCACGCAAGCGAAAACAAAGCGTACAGACGGCCATTATAAGGTTCGGGGTCAATTACAAAAGAGTGGATTTTTATAGCCTGAGTCATGACTCATGCAGACACACTCTATGTTAGAATGGAAGGCAGTTCTTATAAATCTTAGCTGAGTTTTTTTTTGCACAGAAGTCAGAACCTTTTAATGCTACCAGCAACTGGCCATGGAAACCTATTCAATTTTGTTGCTTTTTTGACAAACAATTTCGTTCTTCATACAGGTAATTATTTGTGAGACCTGAAGGCTGAAGGACATTGTAAATTTCTGTGACCTTGGAGAGGTGAACCATAATCATATGGTTCGGCTAGGCTCTGACTTTAGTTTAGCAGAACACTTGTTGAGCAACAGCCTATAATTTACATGCTTCAGTTAGCAACAACCTCAAGGCTGTTTCCCACGATAGCTGTTTTAAGACATACATTCGGGTCAAAAGCAGCTTTCGTAACATAGAATTTTACGCCAACGGTAATGATACTGTACTCTATTCTCTGGTTATGTGACGTTTTTGTCAAACGTAAAGTGCTGAACATCTGACTTACTGTCATGAACAATTTAACGTGAATAAAAATGGACTTGGGTTGGTCAACAGAGTGGCTTGTAAAGTAAATATGACCAGTGTTTTGTTATCAAACAGGGGAACTTGTAACATTGTGCAGGACATTGTAGGTAAATGTTTGTCTTTGAACTGAAGGGACAGACCGGCTTTTTCACCAGCGTGTGGACATACAAAAAGTACATTATCTTACTATTGTATTGAACTTTCTTCCAACTCATTTAGTCAATCTTATTTCATCTTATATTTGATCAAGCTGAACAACTGCAAACTAGAACCTCAGCTACTGTAAGATGGCAGAGTAAGTGAACTTGATGACCTGGTGCCAATTAGGGAATATAAAAAGAAACATAAAAGACTTGAAGAGCTGCATCTATTGACACCGGGCTGGAAATACCACCTGTGTATGCAGGTAATAAAGGAATATGCAGGTAAAATTGGAGCTGTGCAGGTAATTTTTCTGATGTCTACCTGTACCCAACCTGCACACTCTATGTACTGGATTCATGTACAAATGTACATGCAAATATGTGGATTATATTTTATGCATTGACTTTGAACTCCCATGAAGTATTCAAAAATAATGGCAATTCTGAATAATTTTTAGCATAATCCACACTTCCTAAATTCTGAGTGGTGCAGGTAAAATTTGTCTGATTCAGGTAATTTTCAATGCAGAAAAAAAGGATTTCAAGCCCTGATTGAAATGATGGGTTGGAATTTCAATGGACAAGGCGACCATAAGACATGTAATACTATGTCTTATCAACATTGACTATCTTTCCCACACAAAGATGTGCCTTCAGGCACAGACTTACATGTGTTTAAAGACTGATCGGGTCAGACTTAAGCCTGGGGCAAAGACGGTACATCCTCAATATGTGTTTCTATTGTACTGATGTCCTTCCATCAATCTCAATGAAGGCCCTGACTTCATTTGCCCTTAGGAGTCCCTATGTGGCTAGTATAGCCTGGGTGCCAGACTGTTTCCAGGCCTTACATAGGCCAGTTCCTTGACAACATGCCTGCAATGAAATTATACCATAGCCCCCTCATATCAGCTAGGCCCTGATTTGCAGGCATGCTGGCTAACTATGAGCCTAGCAAGCACATTGGCAGATTACTGAACCCTGGATTTTTGCGTTTTTTTGTCGGATTTTTGGTCAACGTTGCATCATAATTTTGCCTGTTGCAGACGATATCTTTTCCGACATAACATTTGAAAACTACTGTCAGAATGCTAACCTTATATGAGCAAATACAACCTTATATGAGATATTCTGCCGAAGCGCTATGCACAATACATTACGGGTTTTGCGCAGGTGCAGTATGTTCTGCCGACGTGCTAGCCTAGCATGTTATGAGTTTGGCATCCAGGATATGGCTAGTGCTCCATACTACATTACTGTACTACAGAATTGAATTGCAAACTTAATATGCAATGAAAGCATGCTTATCCACCTACCGAGAAATTAAGTCCCTGCAAAAATAAATGAATTTTACAGTATATATCGAAGCAGCTATGCACTCCTCCTGCAACCTTGGATGTAATTATGGACTAAATAATTCAGTAAGGACCGTATCATTGAAAGAATTCAATCACTATCTATTAACTACCCACACAATGCAAACAAAGCAGGTATTTCCTTCTCTCTTGTATTGAAAAAATCTAATCTGAGTATTTGTTGTGCACAAGTGTCGGGTGTCATTGATGAAAATTCTACATTTCATATTTTGTTTAACCTTTTTCCTACTACTTAACCCTGTACAATAGAAAATTGTTCGTCAAATGCCTACTTCGGTGTGCTAAAGGTTAATTATCTAAGACTTGCTGCTGCTGCTTTCAATTCAAAGACTGCTTGAAAAAAAAACATCCAAAGAGAATTTGCAGGTAACTTGAAATGTTCTGGTGGATACCACACATGTCATGGGAGCTCCTTGCTCAGTGGTGTGTGTAACATGGTTTTATCCTGTCTAAGCCTGGCCCTTCTGTGTTCGTAATTAAATTAGGAAAACGTCTGACCACAGAATACAAGCCATGGGGTAAACAATACATTAGTGTTTGGGCCACACAGGTACCTACCCTAGGCTGGAAACTGGCCAACCCTTGAAACAGCATTCTATTCTTACCATTATTGACTGTGGTCTTGGATTTCTGGATCTCTATTTGGTGACATTATGATTGTCACAGTTCAGAGATCTTTTATTAAAGTTTTAGAGTGTTTGACATCAGGGTCATATGCTCAGCCATCTTGGACTGCCAGATTTTGTTTGATTTCACTAAAGCTTTTGAATACAGGTACTGCCTAGCATGGGACCCGGGTTGGGTCGAATTTCTGTTTCTGACTTAAGTCAGGATATTTTGGAAACCATGTTTATAAACTCTGTCAAGTACATGGCTATCTATATATCAAGCTGAACACAATAAAAGAGAGAATTATGTTGGGTACTACAAAACACTTGATCCTAATCAATTTGTGATGTCAGGTACTGTAAGTTGGAACAAAAGGACTGTACTGTAGGTACAGCACTAGGGAAGATTTTTAAATCTTCAAATTTTCCTTAAAAATCCTTTAAAAAAGATTTTAGAAATTCTTAAATACATGTAATGTGTTTAATTTTGGAAGCAGGTTTTGTGCAGAAACTGCTGGTGAAAATTGAAAAAAAAATTGAGGATTTTAAAATTTTCACCAGTTTCTGTGCAAGTATTCTAACCTGCTCACAAAATTAAAGACATAAACAAACTAGAAAGGTAACACTTGCAAAGCAAAGGAATAATGTTTACCTTCGCATATGGTGCTCTGTTACTCAAACACATTCATATACATTGTATATCCCATATGGTGACAGGAGTCTAAATCCCTCCTGCTATAAAATTGCAACATGCTGTAACCCAACACCAGTTACCATGGTGACAGAGGTCTGGTTCAGGTCATTGACCTTATTTGTTTGGAGAAGAAGAAGAGGAAAAAGAAACAGCAAAAAACAATGTTATATTCGCCCAAGGAAAACATATTGTTTCTGCGAAGGTAAACATAACAAATAACAATATTTCTCAATAAACAAATAAACAATAAACAAACATGAGACTGACCATGGTGGAGGAGGGAGACTGGATGTTGACGTTGCGGAACAGGTCACGGTTCAGGTACGGACCTGGGAAGGACGGGAACTCTTCACTGGTCTTACCGAGCCAGTACAGCGTGATGGCCACCTGGACATGGTAACATAACATTAGAGAGAATTAGAAAGGTAACATTTGCAAAGCAAATGCATAATGTTTACCTTTGCACATGGTCTGTCTGTTAATTCTTTCTCAAAGACATTCATATATACGGTGACAGCAGTCTAAATCCCTCCTGCTATAAAATTGCAACATGATGTAACCCAATGCTAGTTACCAAGGTGACAGACATCTGGTTCAGGTCATTGACTTTATTTGTTTGGAGAAGAGGAAGAAACTGAGGAAAAACAATAGGCTTTCCTTCAGTAAACACAATTAAGAATTTATTTGTTTGTTTATTGTTACATTCATTCATTCGTTCATTCATTCATTCTTTAATCCATCCATCCATCCATGGTTTAACTTTATCATTGGATGGATGGATGCTTACTTCGATGCATCTGGGAGTTTAAAACAAAATACAGTCAAACCTGTACTAGCGGTCACCTTTGTATAGTGGTCACTCGGCCATAGCGGTCAGTTTTTGCCGGTCCCTTGAATTTTTCCCATTGACGTAAGCATTAAGAATCGTGTCTATAGCGGTCACTGTTCAACGCGGTCAGCGGTCACCCCATTCCGGTCCCGCCGGCATGTCAACACCGCCGATAGCGGTCGCGGCTGGCCGTAACCCGCTAAGCACCACGGCCGTAACACCACCCCACCTTGGGCTACGAGCCTACGACCGTTATGAGCCTTGTGATAATTTTCCGATCGCTACATTACTAAAATGTGAACTGAAAATTAGACTCCATATGTGTATGAAATAAAGGAAAACTGGCTTTTGACACGAATTTTCTGCGGTCGCGGGTGTCTTTGATATCTGCGTTTTCCCCAACACCAGTGTCGTGCGTGCTGCATGGAGCTTTCAATGGACTCGGCCGCTCGGCGAAGATTACGGCAATTATCTTTACAAAAAAAATTAAGAATATCCATATTTGGTTTCTCGATTCCTTGAAATGCGTAGATATGGGCATAGCTTCCGTTTTTCATGGGCATAATTCAAGAAATTTGGCTCGAAAAATGCGTTTCGTATTTTTCCAAGATGGCGCATGTTGGCTGCAGAGGGAGGTCAATTGGGGTCATCGGAAGACTCCACTGTTATGGAGGTAGATACACCGAGTTCTATTTAACTTCATTAGCGTCAAATGACGTAATTACATTATGAAAACATTTCAAATACATTACTACAAGTTTTTTTAGATGTAAATTTAAAACTGTAGTGGATATTTTAGAAAAGATATGAGTCTGAAAGGAGAAAATTTTCTGTTGACTACCACATTGGCATAATGGTAAAGGCAGACAACCCACGCGGGGAGAAACCCAAGCCGTAAACAAAGGAGAGTTTTCGCTACGTTTTCATGTTCAAAAACGACCAAAAACGGAAAGTAACTGGCACCTGACGAACAATTATTTTGCTGTTAACTAAATAGACAGCATCTTGGTACAAAATAACTTATTTACGTGGTTGGAATTCGTTGTGGCGATGTCGGTCGCGCGAAGCAAGTGTTCACCAAAGAACAAAAACATGGCGATGTCGTTCTCTTCCACTTTTCGACTAACAACAACAACAACTAGTACTAGTAACGTGGCGATATTAATTGCGGAGAAACGATGGCAAACGCGGAGAGACAGACGCCGAACTTATTCCAAAAGGTGGAAGTGATCCGACTGGCAGAGAGAGTGAGAAGAAATCGTCGAAAGCTGAGCTTAGATTAAATGATTTTGCAGTCGATAGAAATTTGTTTGGAGTTGAAAGTTTGTTGCTTGATTTGCTTTCTTTTCTTTAGCCACATGTAGTGCTAGTATGTACACAAGAACAGTAAATGACAACCAGTGATTTTGTTTTAATGTGAATGGTTTCATTGTCCCGGAATAGATGAACTGAATATGTTGAGTGTATGTATCTTTGATGTCAAGTTAATGTTTCCATGCAATATTTCTGTATTTCTTTTTTTTTTAAGCAAGTACAAAATAAAGTGCAACTTAAGCAAAAGAACAACAAATTATTGAACTAAGACATGTACATAAGGGTTTACCTTTGCAAATGTATGTATTCATATGTTTCTGAATAAAGACATCACTGTTGGTACTCAAAGCATGTGTCCCTTTTTTTGGGGGGGGTCAACTAACCGGCTGTTTCTCTATAGTGGTCACCTGGCCATAGTGGTCAAATTTGGCCAGTCCCTTGAGTGACCACTATAGGCAGGTTTGACTGTATTCTACTTTTTCTATATTAGAATCTAATAATAAATGTGATCAAACAAGCAAATTGATTAAGCAAATTGGAAGAAAGATGGAATTTGTCACAAGAAAAAAATTAGGGTTTTACAGTCAGAACTCAGATAAAATTTAAACATGGATGTACAGAATGCACAATAACATAATAAATGCTTAATAACATGCATGTAATGACAGTACAAAGAGTCCTTCTCCCCACAGATAAACAGCAGACTCATACTTTTAGTTATACTCACATTTTTGAGCCTGTTTCTTTCTTCCTCAGGGTCTCGGCTGCAGAGGGAAGAAATGCAGAGATTTTTAAGCCACTTCATACTGTAATACCAGAGGATTTACTAGTATATTAGTCACCACATCAGGGGTGCCAGAGTATACAGTGCAATTTTACAGAATACAGTGCAATCATATTAGTATACAGTGCAATGTTAGTAGTAAAATTGCACTGTACTAGTAAAATTGCACTGTATACTAAAACGATTGCACTGTATTCCGTAAAATTGCACTGTATACTTACTAGTAAAATTGCACAGTATTCTGTAAAATGACACTGTATTCCATTAAATTGCACTGTATACTTACTAGTAAAATTGCACTGTATTCCTTAAAATGACTGTACTCTGTAAAATTGTACTGTATACTCTGGCACCCCTGCACATGTAAAATGCAACATTGGTTACTCACTTTGAGTCATTTTCCAAATATCAAGGGCACAAAGTGGGAAACCCTGTACTTAGACAGATTATCATGTTGCCAATGACTAGCAACACACAGGGATACTGCAGCTGTTGACCTCTGACATGGCCTCCTCCAACATGACCACATTTTGAAAGATGAAACTGTCAACAATGGGCAGCCAATCAAAACACAGATGTCTCCTAACTTAATCATAGATTATCAAATGAATAATTTAACTTCTTTATCCATCACATTACAATGGCATTTGGCTAATACAACTGTATCTCATTTATGCCTAGTAGCATTTTTTATTTCAAGCCATGACAAGGCTTGTATATAGATATACTTGACATACAATGTAATAAGACTTTTTTATTTCTTGATTATTAACTTGAGATGCATTTCTGATAAAATTTTCAAGGTTGCATAATGATGTTCTTCATAAAAAGAATGCAGGCACCATGTACCAATATGCTTTATGGGAAATGGGCATACACATAGCAATAAATATCATTGTTATGATATCTCTTTAACATTGCAGGTCTCGAAATTAACTTTTTTTCTTATTGTCCCAGCACTATTCCGAAAATAAATTTCAATTGTCCCGATGTGAGGTTGAACTGTCCCAACCTATTTTCAGGAAGTATGTATGACAACAACTTGAAGTCAACTTTATTTTGCTTACGTTCTGACTCCCAGGCGCGCTATGATTGCAGAGTAGACAAGAAATTTGGGGGGCTTTTCTGAGCCAAAAGCCAGGACACGTGCCTGATCGACAAAAGTAGGGCTGATATTCTGATGTTGATTATTTTGTGTAATGTCCCAAAAATGTTCCAAAGTGACTTTTCAGTTGTCCCAACCTTAATTTTAGTGGTCAGAGGCCATCAGGACACTGTTAATTTTGAGCCCTGACATTGACACATGGATCCCTACTTCAGCTGTTCAACATGACAACAGTGAGACTGACTGGGATTCTGTCTGACCTCACATTGACACAAGCATTCACACACTGATAAAATTCCCCAAATACTTACTGGCAGTACATTATACCAACTTCACAAACAACAGAAGCAATGAAATGTGAAACATCCCATCTAAAATCTTGTACGTGCATGTAAACACTAGATCCAAAACAATACATAACAACAAGTCGCCCCTCCCAGTTGTAGATGTGACATCGTGACAACAGTGAGTGACATGTTGTCCCTACGCTGTCATGACAACCACTGATGCACACATTGCGCCGAAAGTCACCCGCTGATCATGACAGGACAATGTTACTACACTAACAGAAATAACCCACACTTACGTGTTGATGAGAATTGTTGTGGTGAAGCTGTGATACAATACTGTATGTCTCAGCCTTACCCTACAGCCAGCATATTTCCTAGTCTATTACAAGCACATTCAAGTATAAGACAGAAGTAGGGAAATATACACTGACATTGGACATGTACACATCACACATGGTTAATGCAATCAAGAAATAAACCAATCAGTTATTACCCAGCGCCGCTGACCCAAGCATACATGCTGGTGTCCGGATGAAGCTGTGGTTTCTCCAGGTCCTACGCTACACCCGGCATGGCTGCTAGCCTAAAACCTGCAGGCTTTGGGCGTGTGTATGTCCCTTTACTGAGAGACAGGACAGGACACATGGCAGCCCCCTGCACATGGTCGGAATACCCAGGCAACAGGACCAGGCATTCCTGGGATGGCAGCCACCAAAAGCAGAGAGGGGAGGAATGTGGCCATCCTCGTGCCTCCTCTAGGAGGGGATCAACTTCCTGGGTTGAACCAACCACTAGACTGACATCACAACACACGACAACAAGTAAACAAACAAACAAATAAGCAGAGGGGGTAGGAATGTGACAATCACCATGGCCATCCTTGTGTGTCAGCTAGGAGGGGATCAACTTCCTAGGTTGAACCAACAACTAGCCTGGCATCATCACAGTACACAACAAACAAACAAACAAACAAACAAATGATCAACTAAGCAGAGAGGGGAGGAATGTGGTCATCCTCGTGCCTCCGCTAGGAGGGGATCAACTTCCTGGGTTGAACCAACCACTAGACTGACTTCACAACACACAACAAACAAACAAACAACTAAGCAGAGAGGGGAGGAATGTGACAATCAATGTGGCCAACCTTGTGCCTCAGTTAGGAAGAGATCAACATCCAGGGTTGCACCAACAACTAGCCTGGCAGCACAACACACGACAACAAACAAAAAAACAAGCAAACAAATATACGCAGACTGAGAGGGGAAAGAATGTGACAAGCCATCCTTGTGCCTTGGCTTGGAAAAGATTAAATTCCAGGGTTGCACCAACCATTTGTCTGGCAGCAAGACACACGACAACAAACAAACAAACAAACAAATAAGGACAAAAGCAGGATAGGAAGGAATGTGCCTGACCATATTATACATTTAGGGATAAGCCAGGAAGAGATCAACTTGTCAGGCCAAACCAGCTCCTAATCTGACAGTTCAACACAGAAGCTGTAATCCCAGTGTTGTCAGCTCAACACACAGGTTCTAATCCTCATGTTTGGATAACCAACTCCACACGTCTTCTGAAACTTGGACCTTACTGGCAGATCCCTTTGTTAAGGGCTAGACTACTGGAGGGTGTCCATGGAAGGGATACAATTTGTTCAAAACTTGTAATCAGATGTCTTGAAACTCAATTCTGATGAGTGACAGTTGACTTATACTTAACCATGCTATCAGGCCTCAAAATTAACTTTTTCCCCTATTGTCCCAGCATTGTCCTGAAAATAAATTTCAATGGTCCCAAACTGAGGATGAATTGTCCCAATCTGTTTTTTTCAGGAAGTATGTATGACAAAAACTTGAAGCGAACTTTATTTTGCTTAATATATGACTTCCAGGCACACTACTAGTATATCATAGAGTTTTTAGAGAAATTCAGCAGAACTTTGGGGGGCTTTTCCGGAGCCAAAAGCCAGGAAGCGTGCCTGATCAACTAAAGAAGGGCTGACATTCTATATTTTTCTGTTGTCCCAAAAGAGTCCCAAAGAGACTTTTTAGTTGTCCTGGCCTAAATTTCAGTGGTCAGTGGCCATTGGGAAGCCATTAATTTTGAGCCCTGGCTAGTATTACCCCCTAAGATGAACAGTTTTCTCACCGTTCCCTGGTAGTAAGGTCAGTTAGATCGCTGGGTTCAAAGAGTTGGTTCCTGGTCAGCCCCAGGTCCAGACATGCCCGAAGGAACAGGTTCAAGTTGTCCTGAAAGCAACAAGATTACATACAGAGGTTACAGTACATTGTTAACAACCTAAAATATCATGGCAGTACACGTGTACAATTTTTACAAAGATCCATCAAATACAAACATGTGCAGTTCTGCAGAGGTACACTAGGGGGAGGAAACTCCAATCTTAGTCATGTAACCAGTACACAACTCACAAACAAATGACAATGATTAACTTTCTCTCTGCTGGCTAACCCAGTACCAAATATACATTTGGTGCCAAACAGCTACCTTAGCAAGCTGAAAGTTAAAGACAAGAGAAGAGAGCTAAACACTCTTCCAGTGTCCAGATTTGAACATGCTTGTTTAGTGTTTGTTTGTTTATCGTTTACATGTCATCTGCTTGCTAGTGTAAACTTAAGTCTCGTCAGTTTGGTGTAAGGTGCTAATAAGTTGTTGTTAAGCCTTGCCAGTTTGGCGTAATGTTTGGGTACATGTTACCACGAGACTTACCAGTTTGGCGTAAGGTGTGGGTAAGTTGTTAATCTTCTTGATGGAACCTGGCTGAATCTTCTGCATCAGTCTTACAGGGGTTAAACAAGGTAAAATGACAGTGTTAGAAATACCCACCAGTAGTGATGCATACCTAAACTCAATTTTAGGTTCAGGTCCGGATTCAACGGATTCAAGTCCAGAGACTTGTAAGTCCGGACCTAAACCCATGACATATACAAAATTGCATGTTGGCAACCTTAAAACGTTGTTTGGGTGAAACTCTGGCCACATAACACGGAGGCCAGTACTTGACGATGCCTGATGGCAATGTTTCCTCATTTTGCAGCAAAGATTTAGCAATCTACAGAAGGTTTTAGGTGGTTTGGAAAGAAAAGGGGTATGTGAAATGGTCTTTTATGGTAATAAGTCCGGACTCGGTTCTTGACTTAAAGGTTTTTTTGGACTTAAACCTAAACATTCTTACAAGTCCGGATCCAAGTCCAGTGAACCGGTATGCATCACTACCCACCAGCAGTCTGCATTTTGAGGAGACATTTTCAATATTGCAGAAGAAAAATTAAGCAACCTGCAATTCTGCAGACTGAAAAAGTCAGGCTTGGGGTTGAAAGGTATCAGATTTTGTGTTCACTGCTATTATATATTTTGTACTTTAGTAAGTAATTTTGCATGTTACTGTTCTTCAAATTGCATGTGAAATGTTTGCCAACATGCAATTTTGTATAGGCCCAGAATTACAAATGTGTATTTTGCAGAAAGTATTCCCAAATTACAGAACAAAATTTAACATTCTACAACATTGCAGAACACCGAGAAAATTTTCTTTGTATTTTTACCCTAGCCTGGATACCATCCGGATTTTCGCTACGCAACGCTCGTGATTTTTTCGAGCGTTGCGTAGCGAAAATCCGGATGGTACCCAGGCTATTTCTACCCCTGAATGAGGTCAAACAAGGACAAGTCAGACTAACTTACCATCACATGGTACAAATTACCCCAAATACCAACAGAGTCACAGGTCAAGTTTAATTTAAAGCTTGTCTACAATTACTAAAACTTGATACTCTCTAATAAAGCCACTGCAGAAATTTAAAGATTTACAGTATGTAAAAGAGGTTTTAATAAACACATGAGGCACTTAAGTTTGTCTAATATACTACCATCTTCCCATGGTAACATTCTATTGTTGTCTATTATAAGTTACTGAATGGACACACCATGTAAACAAATGTTATCTACTCCAATAACAGTGTGTGTGTGTGTCTGTAACATCTTACTTTAAGTAAATATGACAGGGGTCCACAGTGTGCAGATTGGTTGATATCGGGTTGATATTTTACCAGTGTTTGGTGGCTAACACACATGATAATGACACATTTGTATAAAGAAATAGAGACCAGGTGTACTTCAGGGTTCTAGTTAGTGCGAAGTAGCGTAGAGGCCCCCTATGCTATAATTTTCAACCCCTAAGCTAAATTTCCCACCCTACGCTATAATTTTGACCCCCTATGCTAAATTTTCAATACAGCAATGTGACTGTATTTCTTTGTTTAAGAATGCCAGATCAAATGTGAAAAATTACCAATCAAGGATACATTGTACATACCTTAGAAATAACATTTTTTCCCTTTGGGTATCCCTCAAACGGCCCCTTTTTTAGCTCAATTTTTTAAAAGCTCTGCCCCATCCCCCCTCTCGGTCGCTTCGCTCCCTTGACATGCAGCCAGTACCACTACGCTAAAATTAAATCCTAGCTAGAACCATGTACTTACTTGCAGAGCAGTGTGCCATCCTCCAAGGCTGTGTGGAAGTCTTTGTTCCCAAACTGTTTTCCAGTGACAGACTGGAGTATGATACAAGTTTCAAAGAGACATTAAGTAACATTTTGGCAACGAAATTGAAATATCTTAATTGAAAAAATCTTGTATTGACAGGGCTGGAAATACTGGGTGCATGTGCACCTTAGTGCACCCACATTTGGAGCTGTGCACCCAATTTTTTTCTGTGGGTGCACCAGTGCACCCAAATATTTTTGTAAGTTTACTTATGTAAAGATGTTCAATGTATAGTAGTGTACAGCATATTCTTAACATCTAAGTGTCAGATGACAAAATGATAAAATCTTTGTCATGGCACTTTTCTTTAGAAATGACACATAAGTTTTGCTGACATTATTCTACTTATTAAAGTTTGCTGACATTCTACTTATTTCATGTTATACATGGTGCACCCAAAAAAAATTTTGTGCACCCAATTTTTTAGGTTGGGTGCACCAGTACTAGTGCACCTATTCCCAAAAATGAATTTCGAGCCCTAATTGAACAAATGTGTGATTGTAATTTACTTCCCTTTTTTAACATACATGTATTTGTGTAATTATCTCACATTTCTGACATTTATGGTTGGTGCTAATTTTAGTCAGATAAGGAAATCAATACAAACTAACCTTTGTCCTTATCTGGTATTATGTAACATATGATTATTGATTTCAATCCACACTTATCATACCCCCAGTAACTATGATCCATTTTGAATCGGTGCGCGGGAGGCCATCCTGCGCTGCGGGTGTCCTCCACGCTTCCTGGCCATGTGTCTAAAGAAAGCCGTTGGGGACAACGATTGTCGTGCGATCGTATACCGTTGTCAGTCTAAAGTCAGCCTATGTCGATAAAATGCAATGGTTGATGTCAGTTATCAAAGTTGTATCTGTGTTAACCCTACCTCTATCCAGCAGCGGCACTCCTGTAGCTCCCTGGCCAGCTGGGGGTCCAGTATATCTATAGGGGGGTCCAGGCTGTCCAGCTCCCCCCCTGCGTCCTCCCCGGTGGGGCGCATCATGGTGGTTACTGGGGTGATAGGGGGGTGAGATGTCCCAATATCATGTTACTGGCAAAAAACTTGTATACATTCTCCAGAATCTTCATTTAGACCAAATGACCCAATACCGTAACAGTCCCGATTTACAAACACAGGCAGATACAATGTACCTGCAGCTGATGCACGAAAACTACGTGGGGTCGTGTGGTGTAGCAGCAGAGTGCTCGACTCGGAACCTAGAGGTCCCGGGTTCGAGTCCTGACATGCCACCGATCTTGTGCCATTGGGAAAGGCACTTTACACGATTTTCCTCACTTCGCTCAGGTGAAAATGAGTATTGTATTGTCCCCTGTGTTGGTGGCAGCAATATAAGTTTGAAAAACTTGAGTGTGCGGTCACTACGTCTTGTGATTACATGTTGGAAATTATTTTAAAAAAGAAAGAAAACTATGTACGCATGCGAACGAACAAAAACTGCATACATGTAGGTTCAGTTTTTCCTGCAAGTAAACTGGCCTGCTTTGAAGTTTGACATGTCAAGCATGTACATTCACATCTTATGTTACCTTGAGGGCTGGTGTACAATCTGAACGTATGTTGTTGATGTTTATCAAAGTAGGGTGTAGGAACAATTCAATGCACGCAGTCTCAGTGTGTTAGATTTTTGCCTGCGTGCAAATTGGGTCCGAACTTTGAAGCGCAGCAAAATCAAGTTCGTGATTGAACTAATAGTAGCAATACAATCATATAAAACTGTATACTAATAGTACTAAACTAGATACACATAAAACGGAGATGCCTGCATATATTTACGGATGTTACAAGTTTACTGTGGGAAAGTGACCTGGAAATCTGTGAACCTAAACCTTCCACAAATAGTTCACAATTTACAGTAGGGCAGAACAATGGGCCCTGGAATTTTGCTACTGTTGACATTCTGATCACAGTCAAACAAAAATATTGATCCTAGCCTTAGTTTTCTCGAGAGAAAAATTGCCAATTGCTATTGCAGAAGAGATTAAAATTTGATTGCAGAACTGCACAACCACCAAACACCAATAAAGTTATGGATTTTTTTGAAAATGTCATTAAAAATGGCACAGCTGGTATATAAGCCCTGAATGAATTGTAGTAAAATTCTTGGACCCCTGCTAGACTATGGAAATTCCAATGGCCATATAAAAAAGCTAATTCCACAAATCAATTGATGACATATGAACATAGCTGTAACAATAACAAGCTGCCAAAAGGCAAAACACACTATTCACAACATAAGCCAAAGAAAGTATAACTAAACATTTTTATTTCAAGAATAATAAAAAATGAATAAAACCAGTTCATACTCTAGGTAAAAACATGAATTGTTTCTGAGCAAAATCTATCACACAATGGTTGCTAAATGCAATTTGATCCATTCAATAAACATATCATACATACTTTGTAAATTCCTTCTAAAACCAAAATATTTCAACCATTTTGTAAATAAGCTTACACTGAGCCACTGCTTTATGTTTGACAATAAAAAAAGTGTTGTTATCGTTGTACTTATTCAATCATGTAATGTATTATCTATTAGCATTTAATAGTGTGTCTGCTGCATTAGGTAAGCCAACTTGCCTCAGGGTACCACAAAGATCTGTCCTAGTTTTCATAGCTGGCTGCAGTTGTTTATTTATTAAAGTCCACCTTTGGGGGAACAAACCTTTGGCCCATTTAATTCTAAAACCCATTTTATCACAAAAACTGTAACGTTAATAACAATAATCTCATTTTTTCTCAAATTTTTGCAAAGAAAAAATACGATGAAAATACTTTTTAAAGAAACTAGAATTAGAATATAGAGGGATGTTTTCGTACCGAGTTAAATCCGACCTTTCTGGGTCAGACCAACAGCTGAAATCCACTGGGATTTGAGGGATCAAAGGTTATTTTTAACCCTCCGAAAATCTACGAATGACTGCTTGAAAAACCAACAACAAAGGGGACTCAATTTTTGAAAAAGCACTAGACGAAATTCTGATCGTTGCGGTAAAACCGGATGGAAGTTGTGCTGTTTTGTTTTCTGTGATTTATAAACGCGGACAGTTGTAAAGTAACGGTCCCTCACGAACAACAACTGACGGCGGCTTGAACCATCTTCAATTTTCTCGCTTGACTGGTGATGGCTTTACATGCCAAATCGCTACATTCCACCGTTTCAGTCTTTACAACAGCCCGTCTGCGGGGAAAATACGGACATTATTTGCGCACAAAAGGTTTAATTTTTGGCGCACAAAAACCGTATGTCCGTGGACAGAGTGCGCCTAGCAGCTGGCGACATCAAAACAACCGGACAAAGGGGGAGGGGGGCGGAGGTAGGACCAAATGGGTAACGGCTTCATTTAACTTGTCCCGAGTATGCAAATGAGGGTGTCCACATGCAAGACATTACACAGCGGTCCCACACGTATGCACCCTTCACTGTTCTTGCACATCCTCACACATTCCCACTAATCCTTCCCTATCCTTACACATCCTTACACACCCTCTGCTATCCTTACTACATCCTTAGCCATCCTCTCCCATCCTCTCCCATCCTCTCCCATCCTCTCCCATCCTTACACATCCTCTCCCATCCTTACACATCCTCTCCCATCCTTACACATTCTCACCCATCCTCTCCCATCCTTACCCATCCTCTCCCATCCTTACACATTCTCTCCCATCCTCTCCCATCCTTACACATTCTCTCCCATCCTTACACATTCTAACCTATCCTCTCTCATCCTTACACATTCTAACCCATCCTTACACATTCTAACCTATCCTCTCTCATCCTTACACATTCTAACCCATCCTTACACATTCTACCCACCCTCTCCCATCCTTACGCATTCTTACCCATCCTCTCCCATCCTTAAACATTCTTACCCATCCTCTCCCATCCTTACACATTCTTACCCATCCTTACACATTCTTACACATTCTCTCCCATCCTTACACATTCTTACACATCCTTACACATTCTTACCCATCCTTACACATTCTTACCCATCCTAACACACCCTCTTCCATCCTTACACACTCTTACCCATCCTCTCCCATCCTCACACATTCTTACCCATCCTTACACATTCTAACCCACCCTCTACCATCCTTACACATTCTTACCCATCCTTTCCCATCCTTACACATTCTTACCCATCCTTACACATTCTTCCCCATCCTCTCCCATCCTTAAACATCCGCTCCCATCCTTACACATTCTTACCCATCCTTACACATTCTTACCCATCCTAACACATCCTCTTCCATCCTTACACACTCTTACCCATCCTCTCCCATCCTCACACATTCTTACCCATCCTTACACATTCTTCCCCATCCTCTCCCATCCTTACACATTCTCTCCCATCCTTACACATTCTATCCCATCCTCTCCCATCCTTACACATTCTAACCCATCCTTCCCGTCCTTACACATTCTTACCCA
>NW_017804575.1:3882190-3906719 GCF_001625305.1 Branchiostoma belcheri
AGTTGCGTTTATCTGTCCGTCCGTCTGTCTGTTGGTCAACAAGATAACTCAAGAACGCCAGGATGGATTGGTTTCATACTTGGTGTGTTGGTAGGGTGTGACGAAAACTGGAAATGATGAGATTTTGGTCCCCCTAGTGGCTTCCCTTGGTACTGCAGCGCAACTTCCGGTTTTGATATCTCGCGATCTGGACATGCTAGGGTCATGAAATTTTGATGGAAGGTAGCTCTTGTGCTTGGGAAGAAGTCATATGAGTTTGGGCCCCCTAGCGGCTTGTTCTGGAACTGCACTTTCTGGCGAAATGTTTAAAAGCCAATAAGTCCAGACAGGAACAACATATTTTCATTATTTTTGGTGTGTAGGTAGCTGAGAGAGAGATGTACATAATTAAATGTAAATTATGCAAATGAGGACTTTATTTGCATAATTAATGAGGAAATTCTATAATTACAGTGTTTTACATTATACTATGTAACCTATGGCAGGCGGAACTTCAACAGATACTAATTATGCAAATGACGACCTAATTTGCATAATTAATGTGAAAATTCTATGATTTCGTAATGGTGAATGATGAGAATGTCATACTTGGGACATCTGTAAGTTAATCAAAAGTTAACATACATCACGATGCATATATCATGTTAATGCAGAGGTCATTTGAACAATTAAAGAAGAAATTTACATTTACATATCAAGATCATATTTCATGGAGGTATGAGATCTCGGAATTCTAGTTTCATCTTATATTTGATGAAGCTGAATAACTGCAATCTGTAGAACCTCAGCTACTGTAAGATGGCAAAGTTCATCATAGCTTGTCGCTATTTCTCTCAGCAAAAGTAGATGAGAGAAAAATAATTCAGTAAAAGTAAAAGCAGATGAGATGGCAAAGTAAGTGAACTTGATGACCTGGAGACAATTAGGGACTATAAAAAGAAACAAAAAAGACTTGAAGAGCTGCATCTATTGACACTGGGCTGGAAATACCACCTGTGTATGCAGGTAATAAAGGAATGCAGGTAAAATTGGAGCTGTGCAGGTAATTTTTCCGATGTCTACCTGAACCTAACCTGCACACTCTATGTACAACTGGATTCATGTACAAATGTACATGTAGTTGTACTAGTATGTGGATTATATTTGATGCACTGACTTTGAACTGCCACGAAGTAGAAAAATAATGACAATGGTTTTGGAACAGCTTTTAGCATGATCCATACTTCCTAAATTATGAGTGGTGCAGGTAAAATTTGTCTTCAGTGCAGAAAATCTTCAGTGCAGAAAAAAAGGATTTCAAGCCCTGATTGAAATGATCGGTTGGAATTTCAATGGACAAGGCGACCATAAGACATGTAATACTATGTCTTATCAACATTGACTATCTTTCCCACACAAAGATGGGCCTTCAGGCATAGACTTACACGTGTTTAAACACTGATCGGGTAAAACTTAAGCCTGGGGCAAAGACAGTACATCCTGAATATGTGTTTCTATTGTACTGATGTCCGTCCATCAATTTCAATGAAAGGCCCTGACTTCATTTGCCCTTAGGAGTCCCTGTGTGGCTGGTATAGCCTGGGTGCCAGACTGTTTCCAGGGCCTACATAGGCCAGTTCCTTGACAACATGCCTGCAATGAAATTATACCACAGCCCCCCTCAGTTAGGCCCTGATTTGCAGGCATGCTGGCTAACTATGAGCCTAGCAAGCATGTTGGCAGATTACTACACCTGCGCAGAACCCTGGATTTTTGCATTTTTTGTCAGATTTTTGGTCAACGTTGCATCATAATTTTGCCTGTTGCAGACGATGTCTTTTCCGACATAACATTTGAAAACTACTGTCAGAATGCTAAAACCTTATATGAGCAAATGCAACCTTATATGAGACATTCTGCCAAAGCGCTATGCACAATACATTACAGGTTTTGCGCAGGTGCAGTATGTTCTGCCGACGTGCTAGCCTAGCATGTTATGAGTTTGGCATACAGGATATAGCTAAGTACTCCATACTACATTACTGTACTACAGAATTGAATTGCAAACTTAATACGCAATGAAAGCATGCTTATCCACCTACCGAGAAATTAAGTCCCTGCAAAAATAAATGAATTTTACGGTATATCGAAGCAGCTATGCAAGGAACCTCCTGCAACCTTGGATGTAATTATGGACTAAATAATTCAGTAAGGACCATATCATTGAAAGAATTCAATCACTATCTATTAACTACCTACACAATGCAAACAAAGCAGGTATTTCCTTCTCTCTTGTGTTGGAACAATCTAATCTGAGTATTTGTTGTGCACAAGTGTCGGGTGTCATTGATGAAAATTGTACATTTCATATTTTGTTTAACCTTTTTCCTACTGCCTAAGCCTGTACAATAGAAAATTGTTTGTCAAATACCTACTTCGGTATGCTAAAGGTTAATTATCTAAGTCTTGCTGCTTTAAATTCAAAGACTGCTTGAAAAAAAAAAAATCCAAAGAGAATTTGCCAGTAACTTGAAATGTTCTGGTGGATACCACACATGTCATGGGAGCTCCTTGCTCAGTGGTGTGTGTAACATGGTTTTATCCTGTCTAAGCCTGGCCCTTCTGTGTTCGTAATTAAATTAGGAAAACGTCTGACCACAGAATACAAGCCATGGGGTAAACAATGCATTAGTGTTTGGGCCACACAGGTACCTAACTTAGGCTGGAAACTGGCCAACCCTTGAAACAGCGTTCTATTCTTACCGTTATTGACTGTGGTCTTGGATTTCTGGATCTCCATTTGGTGACATTATGATTGTCACAGTTCAGAGATCTTTTATTAAAGTTTTAGAGTGTTTGACATCAGGGTGATATGCTCAGCCATCTTGGGCTGCCAGATTTTGTTTGATTTCACTAAAGCTTTTGAATACAGGTACTGCCTAGCATGGGACCCGGGTTGGGTCGAATTTCTGTTCCTGACTTAAGTCAGGATATTTTAGGAACCATGTTTATAAACTCTGTCAAGTACATGGTTATCAATACATCAAGCTGAACACAATAAAAGAGAAAATTATGTTGGGTACTACAAAAACACTTGATACTAATCATTTTGTGATGTCAGGTATTGTAAGTTGGAATAAAAGGACTATAGGTACAGCACTAGGGAAGATTTTTAAATCTTCAAATTTTCCTTAAAAAATTTTAGAAATTCATAAATTATGTGTTTAATTTTGGAAGCAGGTTTTGTGCAGAAAGTGCCAACTGCTGGTGAAAATTGAAAAAAAATTGAGGATTTTAAAATTTTCACCAGTTCCTGCGCAAGTATTCTATACCTGCTCACAAAATTAAAGACATAAACAAACTAGAAAGGTGACATCTGCAAAGCAAATGCATGATATTTACTTTTGCATATGGTCTGCTCTGTTACTCAAACACATTCATATATATCCCATATGGTGACAGGAGTCTAAATCTCTCCTGCTATAAAATTGCAACATAATGTAACTCAACACTAGTTACCATGGTGACAGAGATCTGGTTCAGGCCATTGACCTTATTTGTTTGGAGAAGAAGAAGAGGAAGAAGAAACAGAGCAAGAACAATATGTTTTCCTTCTGCGAAGGTAAACACAAATAAACATGAGACTGACCATGGAGGAGGAGGGAGACTGGATGTTGACGTTGCGGAACAGATCGCGGTTCAGGTACGGACCGGGGAAGGACGGGAACTCTTCACTTGTCTTACCCAGCCAGTACAGTGTGATGGCCACCTGGACATGGTAACATAACATTAGAGAGAGCTAGAGAAGTAACATTTTGCAAAGCAAACGCATAATGTTTACCTTCGGACATGGTCTGCTCTGTTAATTCTTACTCAGACACATTCACATACATGTTACTCAGACACATTCACATACACGTACTACATTGTACTAGTATATGGTGACAGGAGCAGAGCAGACCATGAAATTGCAACATTATGTAACCCAACACCAGTCACCATGGTGACAGACGTCAACAAATCATGTCATTGGTCAGGTCAGGGGTCACTGTTTGGAGAACAAGAAGAAGAAGAGACTGAGCAAAAACAATATGTTTTCCTTTGGTAAACATAATTAGAAAGGTAACATTTGCAAAGCAAATGCATAATGTTTACCTTTGCACATGGTCTGCTCTGTTAATTCTTTCTCAAAGACATTTATATATATGGTGATAGCAGTCTAAATCCCTCCTGCGATAAAATTGCAACATGATGTAACCCAACGCTAGTTACCAAGGTGACCGACATCTGGTTCAGGTCATTGACTTTATTTGTTTGAAGAAGAGGAAGAAACTGAGGAAAAACAATAGGCTTTCCTTCAGTAAACACAATTAAGAATTTATTCCGCGCCTTTGTTCATTGTTGTGTTCATTCATTCATTCATTCATTCATTCATTCATTCATTCATTCATTCATTCATTCATTCATTCATTCATTCATTCATTCATTCATTCATTCATTCATTCATTCATTCATTCATTCATTCATTCATTCATCCATGGTTTAACTTTATCATTGGATGGATAGATGGATGCTTACTTCGATGCATCAGGGAGTTTAAAACAAAATATTCTACTTTTTCTATATTAGAATCTAATAATAAATGTGATCAAACAAGCAAATTGATTAAGCAAATTGTAAGAAAGATGGAATTTGTCACAAGCAAAAAATTAGGGTTTTACAGTCAGAACTCAGATAAAATTTAAACATGGATGTACAGAATGCACAAAACATAATAAATGCTTTACATGCATGTAATGACAGTAAAAAAAGTACTCCTCCCCACAGATAAACAGAAGACTCATATTATTAGTCATACTCACATTTTTGAGCCTGTTTCTTTCTTCCTCAGGGTCTCGCCTGCAGAGAGAAGAAATGCAGAGATTTAAGCCACTTCATACTGTAATACCACAGGATTTACTAGTACTGTACAGTATATTAGTCACCACATCAAGGGTGCCAGAGTATACAACATGCAATTTTACAGAATACAGTGCAATCATATTAGTATGAGTGCAATGTTAGTGGTAAAATTGCACTGTACTAGTAAAATTGCACTGTATACTAAAACGATTGCACTGTATTCCGTAAAATTGCACTGTATACTAGTAAAATTGCACTGTATTCTGTAAAATGACTGTATTCCATAAAATTGTACTGTATTTTGTAAAATGACTGTATTCCGCAAAATTGTACTGTATACTCTGGCACACCTGCACATGTAAAATGCATCATTGGTTACTCACTTTGAGTCATTTTCCAAATATCAAGGGCACAAAGTGGGAAACCCTGTACTTAGACAGATTATCATGCTGCCAATGTTGCCAATGACTAGCTACATACAGCAACACTGCAGCTGTTGACCTCTGACATGGCCTCCTCCAACATGACCACATTTTGAAAGATGAAACTGTCAACAATGGGCAGCCAATCAAAACACAGATGTCTCCTATTGGCTAACTTAATCATAGATTATCAAATGAATAATTTAACTTCTTTATCTATCACATTACATGACATTTGGCTAATATTTCTTTTATACCTAGCATCATTTTATTGGTTCCAAGCCATGACAAGGCTTATGTATATAGACAATTTACATGTAATAAGACAGAGAATCTTCTTCCTTGATTATTATCTTTAGATGCATTTCTGATAAAATTTTCAAGGTTGTATAATGAATCATAATGATATTCTTCATAAAAAGCATTCAGGCACCATGTACCATTATATATGCTTTATAGGAAATGGGCCATACACATATAGCAATTGTCATGATATCCCTTTTACATTGCAGGCCTCAAAATTAATTTTTTTTCTTACTGTCCCAGCACTGTCCCGAAAATAAATTTCAATTGTCCCGATGTGAGGTTGAACTGTCCCAACTATTTTTCAGGACGTACGTTTGACAACATGAAGTCAACTTTATTTTGCTTACGTTCTGACTCCCAAGACCGCTATAATTGCAGAGTAGACAAGAAATTTGGGGGGGGGGGGCTTTTCCGAGCCAAAAGCCGGGACATGTGCCTGATCGACAAAAGTTGGGCTGACATTCTGATGTTGATTATTTTTCTATTATCCCGAAAATGTCTGGCCCAAAGTGACATTTCAGTTGTCCTTAATTTTAGTGGTCAGTGGCCATCGGGACACTGTTAATTTTGAGCCCTGACATTGACACATGGATCCCTACTCCAGCTGTTCAACATGACAACAGTGAGACTGACTGGGATTCTGTCTGACCTCACATTGACACAAGCATTCACACACTGATAAAATCCCCAGATACTTACTGAAAGTGCATCATTCCGCAAACAGAAGCAATGAAATGTACAACATCCCATCTAAAATCTTGTACCTGCATGTAAACACTAGATCCGAAACAATACGTAACAACAAGTTGCCCCTCCCAGTTGTAGATACGACATCGTGACAACAGTGAGTGACATGTTGTCCCTACGCTGTCATGACAACCACTGATGCACATATTGCGCCGAAAGTCACCCGCTGATCATGACAGGACAATGTTACTACACTAACACTTACGTGTTGATGAGAATTGTTGTGGTGAAGCTGTGATATACAATATTGTATTTCCAGGCCTTACCCTACAGCCAGCATGTTTCCTAGCCTAATACATTACAAGCACAGCTATGAGACAGAAGTAGGGAAATATACACTGACATTGGACATGTACACATTACATATGGTTAATGCAATCAAGAAATAAACCAATCAGTTATTACCCAGCGCCGCTGACCCAAGCATACATGCTGGTGTACGGATGAAGCTGTGGTTTCTCCAGCTCCTACGCTACACCCGGCATGGCTGCTAGCCTAAAACCTGCAGGCTTTGGGCGTGTGCATGTCCCCTTACTGAGAGACAGGACATGGCACATGGTAGCCCCGTGCACATGGTCGGAATACCCAGGCAATAGAACCAGACATTCCTGGGATGGCAGCCACCAAAAGCAGAGAGGGGAGGAATGTGGGCATCCTCGTGCCTCCGCTAGGAGGGGATCAACTTCCTAGGTTGAACTAACCAATAGCCTGGCATCACAAAACATGACAACAAATAAACAAACAAACAAACAAATAAGCAGAGGGGGTAGAAATGTGACAGTAACCATGGCCATCCTTGTGTCTCCGCTAGGAGGGGATCAACTTCCTGGGTTGAACCAACCACTAGCCTGGCAGCACAAAACACAACAACAAACAAACAAACAAACAAACAAACAAACAATCAATCAAACAAACAATCAACTAAGCAGAGAGGGGAGGAATGTGGCCATCCTCGTGCCTCCGCTAGGAGGGGATCAACTTCCTAGGTTGAACTAACCAATAGCCTGGCATCACAAAACATGACAACAAGTAAACAAACAAACAAACAAACAAACAACTAAGCAGAGAGGGGAGGAATGTGGCCATCCTCGTGCCTCCGCTAGGAGGGGATCAACTTCCTGGGTTGAACCAACCACTAGTCTGGCAGAACAACACACGACAACAACAAATAAACAAACAAACAAACAAACAACTAAGCAGAGAGAGGAGGAATGTGGCCATCCTCGTGCCTCCGCTAGGAGGGGATCAACTTCCTGGGTTGAACCAACCACTAGCCTGGTAGCACAACACACGACAACAAGTAAACAAACAAACAAATGATCAACTAAGCAGAGAGGGGAAGAATGTGGCCATCCTCGTGCCTCCGCTAGGAGGGGATCAACTTCCTGGGTTGAACCAACCACTAGCCTGACATCACAACACACAACGACAACAAATAAACAAACAATCAACTAAGTAGAGAGGGGAGGAATGTAACAAACAATGGGATCTCCTTGTGCCTTAGCAAGCAGATCAACTTCCAGAGTTACACCAACTATTTTTCTGGCATCACAACATACGACAACAAATAAACAAACAAACAAACAATCTACTAAGCAGAGAGGGGAGGAATGTGACAATCAATGTGGCCATCCTTGTGCCTCAGTTAGGAAAAGATTAACTTCCTGGGTTGAACCAACCACTAGCCTGGCATCACAACACACTACAACAAACAAACAAACAAACAAACAAACAAATATATGCAGAGAGGGGAAAGAATGTGACAAGCCATCCTTGTGCGTTGGCTTGGAAAAAATTAAGTTCCAGGGTTGTACCAACCATTTGTCTGGCAGCAAGACACACAACAACAAACAAACAAACAAACAAATAAGGACAAAAGCAGGATAGGAAGGAATGTGCCTGACCATATACATGTAGGGATAAGCCAGGAAGAGATCAACTTGTCAGGCTAAACCAGCTCCTAATCTGACAGTTCAACACAGAAGCTGTAATCCTGGTGTTGTCAGCTCAACACACAGGTTCTAATCCTCATGTTTGGATAACCAGCTCCACACGTCTTCTGAAACTTGGACCTTAGTGGCAGATCTCTTTGTTAAGGGCTAGACTACCGGAGGGTATGCATGGAAGGGCTTCAGTTTGTTCAAAGCTTGTAATCAGATGTCTTGAAACTCAATTCTGTTGAGTGACAGTTGACTTATACTTAACCATGCTATCAGGCCTCAAAATTAACTTTTTTTTACTGTTGTCCCAGCACTGTCCCAAAAATAAATTTCAATTGTCCCGAAGTGAGGATGAATAGCACTAGTCCCAACCTGTTTTTCAGGAAGTATGTATGACAATAGCTTGAAGTGAACTTTATTTTGCTTAATATATGACTTCCAGGCACACTACTAGTATATTATAGAGTTTTGAGAAAAATTCAGGAGAACTTTCGGGGGCTTTTCCGGAGCCAAAAGCCAGGAAGCGTGCCTGATTAACTAAAGAAGGGCTGACATTCTGATGTTGATTATTTTTCTGTTGTCCCAAAAGTGTCCCATCATCATCATCTGGTCGTGAGAGTCCCAAAAGTGTCCCAAAGAGACTTTTTAGTTGTCCCGGCCTAAATTTCAGTGGTCAGTGGCCATTGGGAAACCATGATTTTTGAGCCCTGGCTAGTATTACCCCCTAAGGCCACACCAATTTAATTTCTTGGTTAACGGATTCGATTCATTTTTTTCTGATTTGCAAATAAACATAAAAATTCAGAATCAACTGCAAAATGCTGATATTTTGCCCTGAACAGTTGAAAACAGTCCTTTTCATTCTAGTTGTTACAATTATTCCATCTTTCAATGCAACTAAAGGTCAAAATTCATTCTTTAAATTTTGAACCGGCCCGGTGTGTTGACTTCATGGCTCCTATCGTACCATTTTGAGCCATAATAGGATGCCTAGGCCTGTTTTTATTTTTATTTTTATTTTTTTCGCTCGCCCGCTCCATTATTTTTCTAGAAAAATCCGTTAACCAAGAAATTAAATTGGTGTGGCCTAAGATGAACAGTTTTCTCACCGTTCCCTGGTAGTAAGGTCGGTGAGGTCGCTGGGCTCGAAGAGTTGGTTCCTGGTCAGTCCTAGGTCCAGACATGCCCGCAGGAACAGGTTCAAGTTGTCCTGAAGGGGACAGTACAGCAACAACATTACACACAGAGGGTACTTACAACCTACAAAATCATGGCAGCACAATTTTTACAAACTTAAGGTCTATCAAATATAAACATGTGCAGTTCTGCAGAGGTACACTAGGGGGAGGAAACTCCAATCCTACCCATGTTACCAGTATACAGCTCACTGATTAACCTTCTCTCTGTTGCCTAATCCAATTTTGGTACCAAATGTGGTGCCAAACAGCTACCTTAGCAGGCTGAAAGTTAAAGGGGGCCTGTAAGGGTGGGTCCCGACAACGCTCTACGCTGAATTCGGAAACTTCTGATTACGCTTTACGATAAATTCCAAGTGGCCACAACGCATTACGTAGAATTAAAACGGCTCTACGGAAAAAGGCTTGCGGGCCCCCGTTAAAGACAGAAGAAGAGAGCCAAAAACTCTTCCAGTGAGACATATGTTCAGATTTGAACTGCTGTTTGTTTGTCTGTTTGTTTATTGTTTATATGTCATTTCCTTGCTAGTGTAAACTTAAGTCTCGTCAGTTTGGCGTAAGGTGCTAATACGTTGTTGTTAAGCCTTGCCAGTTTGGCGTAATGTTTGGGTACATGTTAACACGAGACTTACCAGTTTGGCGTAAGGTGTGGGTAAGTTGTTAATCTTCTTGATGGAACCTGGCTGAATCTTCTGCATCAGTCTTACAGGGGTTAAACAGGGTAAAATGACAGTGTTAGAAAGACCCATCTGAAGTCTGCATTTTGCAGAGACATTTTCAATATTGCAGGAAGAAAAATTAAGCAACCTGCAATTCTGCAGACTGAAAAAATAAGGCTTGGGGTTCAGAGGTATCGGCTTTTGTGTTCACTACTAAGGCCACAGCAAGTAAACTTTATGGATGACATCCTCCGCAGACTCCAAATCTAATGCGAGCGGGCGAAAAAAAAACAAGGCGGGCCAAAAAAAACAAGGATCCTACATTTTGACTCAATCATTGTATAAATGGTTTTGATTCAGTGGGAACATCACATATATACAGCCAACATCACATATCACAGCATTAAAGTAAGAGACAAAACATAAAATCAGAGCCTTCTCTTGTCTCCTCTCTTCATAGTTATCTGCCATCCACCTTCCGGCATGGCAAGACATCTTTGCCCATTTTCGGCATGTTGACCACTGTCAGAAGGCATCAAAATTTCTTGTTTTTTTCCTCAAAATCAGACGAAAATTAATGCGCGCGCTGATGTCATCCATAAAATTTACTTGCTGTGGCCTAACTATTATACAAGTAATTTTGCATGTTACTATTTTTCAAATTGCATGTGAAATGTTAGCCAACATGCAAATATAGGTCCAGACCTGTGTATTTTGCAGAAGGTATTTCTAAATTACAGAACAAAATTTTGACATTCTGCAAAATTGCAGAACACCGAGAAAAAGTATTTCTACCACTGAATGAGGTCAAACAAGGACAAGTCAGACTAACTTACCATCACATGGTACAAATTACCCCAAATACCAACAAAGTCACAGGTCAAGTCTAATTTAAAGCTTGTCTACAATTGCTAAAACTTGATACTCTCTAATAAAGCCACCGCAGAAATTTAAAGATTTACAGTGTGTAAAAGAGGTTTTAATGAACACATGAGGCACTTAAGTTTGTCTGATATACTACCATCTTCCCATGGTAACATTCTATTGTTGTCTGTTATAAGTTACTGAATGCACACACCATGTAAACAAATGTTATCTACTCCAATAACAGTGTGTGTGTGTGTCTGTAACATCTTACTTTAAGTAAATATGACAGGGGTCCACAGTGTGCAGATTGGTGCGATATCGGGTTGATATTTTACCAGTGTTTGGTGGCTAACAAACATGATAATGACAAATTTGTATAAAGAAATAGAGACCAGGTGTACTTACTTGCAGAGCAGTGTGCCGTCCTCCAAGGCTGTGTGGAAGTCTTTGTTCCCAAACTGTTTTCCAGTGACAGACTGGAGTATGATAAAAGTTTTAAAGGGGCATTAAGTAACATTTTGACTGAACATGTTAAGTGAAAAAATCTTTGCTTGATTGTACACGTGTACACATAGAATACAACACGGGGTATTCCGTATCGCCCGAGGTACCAGCCCGACCGCGTGTCGGATCGCCCAACAGCCGAAGGCCGGAGGGAGATCCGATCCGCGGGAGGGCTGGGACCGAGGGTGATCGATGTAGAATACACCGTGTTGTATTTTATTTATGTCATACCCACCCAAGAAAACACGCCTTTCAATGCGAAATAAGCAAAAATTTGGTGTCCCTGATCCCAAAAAATGCAACAACATCAATTCCACCGTCCGAATTGTGCATTCAAATTTTCGAAAGCGTTGCACGCGGTTAGGGCGAAACGCGTTCGAGTCGTTCTATGGAACATTAGAAAGCCCAAGCCGTACGCGTTAAGAACCCCCGGGCCGTACCGCTAGTTATCACACTGGCCGGAACACCCGTATCGAACGTAATCGCGGCCCCTTTATCAACTTATTTTTGTAATTATCTCACATTTCTGACAGTTATGGTTTGCGCTAATTTTACTTTTTTAGTCAGATAAGGAATATAAACTAACCTTTGTCCTAATCTGGAATTATGTAACATATGATTATTGATTTCAATCCACACTTCTCCCATCCACATTGTAACAACCTTATTATTATTATAGTGTACTTGTCATACAGTTTGAACATATACCTAATACATGCTCAAGATTCTGTTACCAATAAATATGTTCATGAGTTTCCTCCAAAGTTAAACTGAAAACGGTTTTGAGCCATAGTATATGATACAACTTATACTGTTGATCCCCACAACACAGCACAATGGCATAGAGGATTAAAAGACGATAGATAATCATTGAAAAAAGCAAGGAAAAAAGTACTAAAAGGCAATGCCAGTTATTAAAACGATATTATGCAAGATTTTTGTGCCAAAATCGTCATTTTCTCATCTAGATTGTCATTTTCAATAACTTCAACATAATTACGTAGCTATTTCGCTTTACCGGCGACTCAGCGCAGCGCGAGAATAAGTTGCACCAGGTCCGCTGTATTTTTAGGAGGCTCCTAAATAGACTGTAAACAAACAACATGGCCATGTTCCACACATACTAGCGCCGAGGAGTTGGCAGCTTTACTCTTCAAATGTCATTATGAACCCAAGTAGGATTATAGTGCAAGAAAATAGTGTGTAAAACAACAATGTTTAAAATAGTGAAAATCTTACATAATATCACTTTTAAGTTGAATTAAAGCTACCTCTATCCAGCAGCGGCACTCCTGTAGCTCCCTGGCCAGCTGGGGGTCCAGTATTTCTATAGGGGGGTCCAGGCTGTCCAGCTCCCCCCCTGCGTCCTCCCCGGTGGGGCGCATCATGGTGGTTACTGGGGGATAGGGGGGTGGGATGTCCCAATGTCATGTTACTGGCAAAAAACTTGTATACATTCTCCAGAATCTTCATTTAGACCAAATGTCACCCATTAATGTAAACCTAAGATTCGATTGATACACACATGCAAATACATTTGTACCTGATGTACAAAAACTGCGTACGGTTGCAATTGAATGAAAACTGCACACAAGTACATGTATGTCCAATTTTTCCTGCAAGTAAACTGGCCTGCTTTGAAGTTTGACATGTCATGCATTCACATCTTACGTTACCTTGAGGGCTGGCGTACAATCTGAGCGTATGTTGTTGTTTATCAAAGTAGGGTGTGGGAACAATTCAATGTGCGCAGTTTCAGTACGTTAGATTTTTGCCTGCGTGTGAATTGGGTCCAAATTTTGAAGCGCAGCAAAATCAAGTTCGTGATTGAACTAATGCATGTAGTAGCAATACAATCATGTAAGACTGTATACTACTAAACTAGATATGACATGAACGGAGATGCCTGCATTTATTTACAGATGTTACAAGTTTACTGTGGGAAAGTGACCTGGAAATCTGTGAACCTAAACCTTCCACAAATATTTCACAATTTACAGTAGGGCAGAACAATGGGCCCTGGAATTTTGCTACTGTTGACATTCTGATCATTGTCAAACAAAAATATTGATCCTACTCTTAGTTTTCTCGAGAAAAAAAATTGCCAATTGCAATTGCAGAAGAGATTAAAATTTGATTGCAGAACTGCACAACCACAAAACACCAATAAAGGTATGGATTTTTTTGAAAATGTCATTAAAAATGGCACAGCTGGTATACTAGTATAAGCCCTGAATGAATTGTAGTAAAATTCTTGGACCCCTGCTAGACTATGGAAATTCCAATGGCCATATAAAATAGCTAATTCCACAAATCACTTGATGACATATGGACATAGCTGTAACAATAACAAGCTGCCAAAAGGCAAAACACACTATTCACGACATAAACCAAAGAAAGTATAACTAAACATTTTTCTTTCAAGTGTAATAAAATATTAACAAAACCATGTTCATACTCTAGGTAAAAACACAAATTGTTTCTGAGCAAAATCTATCACACAATGGTTGCTAAATGTAATTTGATCCATTCAATAAACATGTCATACATACTTTGTAAATTCCTTCTAAAACCAAAATATTTCAACCATTTTGTAAATAAGCTTACACTGAGCCACTGCTTTATGTTTGACAATAAAAAAGTGTTGATATCTTGTACTTATTCAATCATGTAATGTATTAGTATTTAAAAGTGTCTGCTGCATTAGGTAAGCCAACTTGCCTCAGGGTACCACAAAGATCTGCCCTAGTTTTCATAGCTGACTGCAGTTGTTTATTTATTAAAGTCCACCTTTGGGGGAACAAACCTTTGGCCCATTTAATTCTAAAACCCATTTTATCACCAAAACTGTAACGTTAACAATAATCTCATTTTTTCTCAAATTTTTGCAAAGAAAAAATACGATGAAAATACTTTTTAAAGAAACTAGAATTAGAATATAGAGGGATGTTTTCGTGCCGAGTTAAAAAAGCCCTTTTTGGGTCAGACCAACAGCTGAAATCCACTGGGATTTGAGGGATCAAAGGTTATTTTTAACCCTCCGAAAATTCTACGAATGACTGCTTGAAAAACCAACAACAAAGGGGACTCAATTTTTGAAAAAGCACTAGACGAAATTCTGATCGTCGCGGTAAAACCGGATGGAAGTTGTGCTGTTTTGTTTTTGTGATTTATAAACGCGGCCAGTTTAAAGTAACGGTCCCTCACGAACAACAACTGACGGCGGCTTGAACCATCTTCAATTTTCTCGCTTGACTGGTGATGGCTTTACATGCCAAATCGCTACATTCCACCGTTTCAGTCTTTACAACAGCCCGTCTGCGGGGAAAATACGGACATTATTTGCGCACAAAAGGTTTAATTTTTGGCGCACAAAAACCGTATGTCCGTCGACGGAGTGCGCCTAGCAGCTGGCGACATCAAAACAACCGGACAAAGGGGGAGGGGGGCGGAGGTACGAACAAAATCTCCTTCCATCCATTGAACTTCACTCCCATTGTCAGTTCGTCCTACAAGTTCAACAACAACCTATCTGCAACATGATAACATTAGATCTGGTCCTGAAAGTAGATGGGATTGTTTAAAAATGTTGAAATCCAGGTGATCAAACTTACCGTGCACTTGGCGCTACGGCGGGTTCTCGTGAATGACCCCGTGACCCCGATGACGTCATGCCATTGGGAGACAATTGCGCGTCCCGCTCAGGAATGTGGCTCGAAGACTTCGCGGCGCGGAACGATATAAGGTGTTACAGTTCAGCCTTTTTAGGACAAGCGAAACGGCTAAGAGACGTGCGCTAACAGGCGGGCATGCCCCGGGGGTATTAGGGTACGCGACGGGCAGTCAGTCACGGCTAAATATGGGCGGGTTTTCTTTCCGCTCAGGTGAACCTCAATCATCGATCTGCTCCAAGCAGATATGGCTTCAGCTCGGTTTTGTATAAAAAGACTTTTTCAATCCTTTATCGTTTCAGACGTATTTTTCTAAGTCTCTTCAATTTAAGATCGGCGAAATAACACTTTCTTTCTCGAGCGCGCGGCTGACAAGCGACTTCCAATTCATTTCTTAAAAATTCTATAACAACTGGGTAGCCCCATTCTTCAATAATTCTGTTTGGTGATTAAACGTTAAACACAAAAGCAAAGTGGTAGCTTATATACTGAAAGCCTAAGGTTTGGGCTAAAATTAAGTAGAGTAAGCTGGAGCCTACGGTACATGTATAACAGCTTAGAGACAATCCGCTGTGTCCTGTTGGCACAACTTTACACAGTATATATAGACCATGTAACGTTTGAGCTGACCTCATAGATGCACCTGGCCACTATCGCTATTAAGATTTCTGATTGCGTATCTCTAAGGGCGCAGCACTCGCTCATTTTTTTTAGGCTCATCAGTGACATATTAAAGAAAGAAAAAGATGGAAACTTAATGAAGCGATATCACGTGAGATTTTTGCACCCTTAACTGTAGATAGATAATTGAAATTTTCTGATCTAGATTGTCATTTTCAATAACTTCCAACATATTAGCATCACTATTTCGCTTTTCCGGCGACTCAGCGCAGCGCGAGAATAAGTTGCACCAGGCCCGCTGTATTTTTATTTCTTTCTTTATTTCTTTCTTTGAATTTACCACATGCAAAAACAAGAGGAAGGGAGGACAAAACAGGTGTATCAACGCCTTTACAAGTTGTCCTCCCAAACCTGAAATGATAATAAAAAACAATACGAAACCAAATCAAACAATAAACATTAGACATCAAAAATCAGTAGACATGAAATATACAATTCGGTAAAAATTATACACAGAATTGATTATGTACAAAAATGATCAAATATCATTATGTACAGAGTAAAAGCTAATTATATATATATAAATACTAATGCGGCCTTAAAGTAGTGCATGAGGCACACCCACAAGATGTGGACCAGGAGCAGGGGACGTCGATATTGAACTGGGTGTCAAATCTCATAAACGTGGCTCTCTCACTAGCGATCGCTTGAATGTCAAGATGTTGGACATTTCAGAGGCTTGAACCCCAATATTACGGAGGACAGGACTCAGCTGAGTCCTGTCCTCCTTTTAGGAGGCTCCTAAAAAGAATGTCTAAACAAACAGCTAGTGGCTTTCGTTCGGGTATCTTCGGCAGCTTCAACACGTTTTTGCGGCGCAACGACGTTGATCTGTTACTCCCCAAATGTCATTATGAACCCAGGTGGGCTTATCTTCATCTTCATCTTTTCCGGGGCTCAAAGATGTTATGTGAGCCCCGGCTACTCCCCCATATAGCCCCTTCTTGTGCTTATAGCACAAGAAAATGTGTAAAGCAACGATGTTTAAAATAATATTAGTGAAAAATCTTACAAATATTACATGTACCAATGTACGTAAATGCCTTTTCTTTCTACCGCCTGTTTACATACTACCTGCATAAAAAGATAAGAAGTTTATGCGGCGTCAACAACAAGCTACCAAACGGATCATGCGATCGCGAACGGAAGATGTTGGGTTGAAAGTTGAAACCATGGTGTCAAGTTGAAACCTGTTAGAGTCCTGCATATCAGGCCACGGACTCTAGGAGGCGCTGTGACACCATGCATCATCCTGTGACAGATACAGACTAGTGAAACATCGGCGTTTTTATTTAAAACCTTCGCGATCGTCTTGGGTATGATGGTGGACTAGCTATTTGTCATAACTCTTGAAGCCATGGATTGATGTTCATGATTTTTGGCAGATTTTTGGTGGCCATTGCATTTGGGGGAGAAAAATACTAGTACTATCTTTCAAATTGCCATTTTCTGTGAACAATGATTCAACAATTGCAAACCATAATCTTGCCGCACACTTTGTCACAGTTACAGCAGAATTCTGAAGTTAGTTATATAAAGCACCAGTTTCACGAAAAGGCAAAACAGTTCATTTTCCATGCATATGCCGAAAAGGTTTTAGTTTATATTTCGCGCCAAATGCACTTTGACCTAAGCGATACCATATAGGATGGGTAAGGTGGAAATATTTATCACAAATATTTATTCTACATTCATAGGCATACGTTATGAAAGAAAATAATAGTTTTACAATATTATATTATTAGTTTGTGATATAAAGCTGTTAGTTATTTATAGATTATATTCTAAGCCTGAAATTCGTTTTGTATTGATACTATTTCAAAATGTATGTCCCCACATAAAATTGGCTTCGTCCATCAATGGCCGTGCTACGTGGGTGCACCGAACGAGGGGCGGTATGTGGGCGTCACAGGTCGGTATTAAAAGCTTTGCAAACCTTAAAAACATTTTCTCTCATCGTCAGATGATACAGAAGATTCTTGTTGTTCCAACAGTTACATTTCTTCCAGCCAAGAGAGTGAACTGTGTTGGTAGTATTCACTGTATTTTGACTAGCCTGTTTCTCTATGCGTTCGTTCGTATGTGCGTCAGTGCGCTTGTGTATGTGCTGTTGTCCTTACCATATCCAAGCGCAATTTGCCTGTGACACATACTGATTGTTAAGATATTTTTCCCAGTCGGACTGGAAGGGATGTAAAACATCATGGGTAAAGAAGAAGTCCACCTAGTAATGTAACAGTGGGGTTCAAGCGCCGCTAACAGATCCATTCCAATGGGTCCGGACTGTTTGGCGTGGTTGTTAGCGCGCTGGTGTCTACCCAGGTTCGGTGCGGGTTCGATTCCCGGCATCCCGGAAGTCAAAGGTTTTCCTGTTTCTACTCGCTCCTAGTTGTGATACATATAGTTTTTACTCTGTTTCTTCTTCCTCTTCTTCTCCAAACAAATAAGGTCAATGACCTGAACCAGACATCTGTCACCATGGTAACTAGTGTTGGGTTACATCATGTTGCAATTTTATGGCAGGAGGGATTTAGACTCCTGTCACCATCATATATTATGAATGTGTTTAAGTTAGAATTAACAGAGCAGGCCATATGCAGAGGTAAACATTATGCATTTACTTTGCAAATGTTACCTTTCTTCTTAAAGTTTCACTCTTTTTGACTGATGTTCCAGATGGCAGATGATGAGTACAGCTGGGAGGGGTTCACCCTTCACGGCCTGTTCCAGCAGGCTGCGGCTCAGCATCCACACAAGACGGCTGCCGTGTTTGACAACGGACACGACACGACGGTAGTGACGTACTGCGAGCTAGCGCAGGCTGCTGACGACCTGTGCTCCCTCCTGAGGACTGTCGTGCCAGACATCCGAGGACAGTCTGTTGGGCTGTACGCAAAGACAGCACTAAACCTCCCGCTCTGGGTTATCAGGTATTTGCCATTCACAGTCATCTGTTCACAACAGAGCATATACTTCTTCTTCTGCTTAAGTACCCTAGCTAGAACGACCCCTGTACGGGGTATCACTGAGGGGGGAAGCGGTACACGGGTTATGGCAGGGCGGCTTCTACCCTGGCCTTAAAAGCCTCTGATTCCACTCGCTTACCGTGCGGGGAAAAAAAGAAAACTTAAAACAGTCTTTATGTGCTGCAAATAACTGGAATTTGTAATCATGGGTACCTCTGGTCCTTTTTTAGGCAGGTTTCAGGTATTTGTCATAAGGAATATTGATAGCATATACTGTCGGTAGTTTTGTGATTTATACACATATAGACAGATAGATCAATATCAGCAAGTCTCAGCAATGAAAAACAATGGTTCGGACAGATTGCAAGATTTGTCCCTTGAGCCAAGTTTACAGACCAGCAGGACTGTTGTCTACATTCATTGTACACTTCCTACATGTATTCAATTATGCTTATATTTTATCAAATAATTCCTCCCCAGTATTCTGCAGCTGCCAGCATGTCTGGTACCAATAGATCCAGACTCACCCCATCAGTTGAACAACATCCATGTTCCCTACATCCTGGTTCAACTGGAACACATGCAGGTTAGTTCTGTGTGAAATACCAGTAAATGAAGTTAGACGTGCAAAGATTAGGTGTGACAGATCATTTATAGAGAAATATAATGGACCATACAACACTATGGACCCCATCATATCAAATTAAGTCAAGCAATGGGATAAATTCTGGTAAGAGTCAGACATTTCAGATGATTGACCTGAACCAGACGTCTGTCACCATGGTAACTGGTGTTGAGATACATCATGTTGCAGTTTTATAGCAGAAGGGATTTAGACTCCTGTCACCATATATACAGAGCAGAACATATGTGAAGGTAAACATTATGCAGTTGCTTCGCAAATGTTACCTTTCTAGTATTACATAAGTTCTGATATTGTGTGCAAACACATCCTATACTGTATTTTACAGGGGTTCCTGCAGAATTGCTCCCCTCTCCAGGTGTCCACAGTTACCTCCCCCTCCCTGCTGCAACATGGACTGTTCCTGGTCAGGGTACTGGGCACAGCTCCAACCAGATGCAGGAGTTTCCTGGCCTACACACTACAGACCTCAGGAACTACAGGCCAGCCCAAAACTGTGGGGGTTCCTCACAGCTGTATTGTGCCAAACATCCTACATCTCAGGTACTGTAGATCTAAGAATCAGTGACTTTGTCAAGGAATTAACAAATCCACTATTTCTCAGAAGATACTTAATGCAGATTATGGATGTGACTCAGTGATGAAATGCAGCATAGTTTATAGCGTTCTCAGTCACTGCTGATTGATAGCAAACTGTCTTCATCCCAAGGAGGAAACAGGAGGAAAAACTACTTTTTACAGGCCATTTTTGCCTCCACCTCAAAGGCATTTCCTCATGAAGTTGTTAATTATGTTTACCGAAGGAAAAAAAATTGTTTTTGCTCAGTTTCTTCCTCTTCTTTTCCAAACAGTGACCTCTGACCTGACCAATGACATGATTTGTTGAAGTCTGTCATCATGGTGCTGGTGTTGGGTTACATAATGTTGCAATTTCATGGTCTGCTCTGCTCCTGTCACCATATACTAGTAGTACAATTGTTGTACGTGAATATGTTTGAGTAAGAATTAACAGAGCAGTCCGACGGTAAACATTATGCATTTGCTTTGCAAATGTTACTTCTCTAGTTGTAATAATTTTTGTTTCTTATTTCAGGTCTCTGTTTGAGGTCACAGCCCATGATGTCATCTTTAGTGCCTCACCCCTGACCTTTGACCCTTGTATAGTGGAGCTGTTCCTGGCCCTGTCCTGTGGAGCGTCATTACTGATGGTTCCAGACAGGGTGAAGAAAGCACCCAAGTTCCTGGCAGATGTTATTGTCAGGAGACAACAAGTCACAGTTTTACAGGTGCTGATGATTGTGTGATTTTGGCAGCAAAACTGAAAACTCAAATGTTATTGAGATTTGCAGATTTGTATTGTTATTTTGTGTTTCCAGCATTTGAAAACAGTGCAAAAAAAACCCCACACCGAGGACACATGTAGTACCAAAAAATACTTCAGCAGATTGTAAACAAAGCCAGTGCAGATGCAAAGCAGAACTAGAAAGGTAACATTTGCAAAGCAAATGCATAATGTTTACCTTCGCATATGGTCTGCTCTGTTAATTCTCACTCAAGTTATCACTAGTATATGGTGACAGTTCTCATGTTATCACTTATATGGTGACAGGAGCAGAGCAGACCATGAAATTGCAACATTATGTAACCCAACACCAGTCACCATGGTGACAGGGGTCAACAAATCATGTCATTGGTCAGGTCATAGGTCACTGTTTGGAGAAGAAGAAGAGGAAGAAATTGAGCAAAAACAATATGTTTTCCTTCGGCAAACATAAATATGACATATCTGTGCCATGTGCTGAAAGATCTAGATCACTGCCTCATTAGAATATGGCTGTACATGATGCAATACAGAGTTTAGTTACCATGATGAGAATAATACTTACCTACCTAGTCTAGAATTAACAAGAATTCCGAGATTTCATACCTCCATGAAATATGGGCTTGATATGTAAATGTAAATTTCCTCTTTAATTATGCAAATTACCTCCGCATTAACATGATATATGCATCGTGATGTATGTTAATTTTTGATTAACTTACAGATGTCCCAAGTATGACATTCCCATTATTCACCATTAAGAAATCATAGAATTTTTGCATAAATTATGCAAATTAGGTCATCATTTGCATAATTAGTATCTGTTGATGTTCTGCCTGCCATAGGTTACATACATTACATGTATGAAAGTAGTATAATGTAAAACACTGTAATCATAGAATTTCCTCATTAATTATGCAAATTAAGTCTCCATTTGCATAATTTGCTTTTAATCATGTGCATCTCTCTCTCAGCTACCTACACACCAAAAATCATGAAAATACGTTGTTCCTATCTGGACTTATTGGCTTTTAAACATTTCGCCAGAAAGTGCCCTGCAGTTCCAGAACAAGCTGCTAGGGGGACCAAACTCACACCACTTATTCCTGACAGGAAAAGCTATCTGCCACCAAAAAGTCAAGACCATAGCATTTTCAGGACAAAAGATACAAAAACCGGAAGTTCTGCTGCAGTACCAAGGTCATCCACCAGGAGGCCCATATTTGACTTTGACGTTTGTCTTTCCAAGACTTACCAACATACCAAATATCATCATAATCCATAAAGGCGTTCTGAAGTTATGCTGACCACAAAGTTGCGGAAACACAGACAGACAGACAGACATACAAACAGACACGCCAAAAACATTTTTCATGGAGGTAACAATGGTTATGAAGTTTGGTCATCTCATCTGACTGACCCATAATGTTTCTGTGTGGTCTAGGCGACCCCGAGTCTTGTGCGCAGGTTTGGACCAGAGCTGCTTCAGACACGGGTACTCGGTGCAGATTCTTCCCTGCGGCTTCTTGCGTTTGGCGGGGAGGAGTGTCCGGTACCCGCCGACATCCGCGCCTGGAGAGGCCCCGGCAACGCGACCCAGTTCTACAACATCTACGGCATCACCGAGGTGTCGTCATGGGCAACGCTCTATAGAATTCCTGAGGAACACATCAGCACAGGCGACAGGTTTATATCTTATTCCTCAAAATCCCTCACATGGAAGTTAGACTTCATAAGAAAATACACAGTCATTTCTGCCGAATATGACTTCATAATTTAGCTATTGATTTTAAGTGACCACTTCTTTACACCATAAGAAAATGATGTGCGTTGGTACAAATGTCTACTACGAAACCTAAAATCATAGCTTCTGTGTGCCTTTGCTCCAGTTCCAGAGTGCCTCTAGGCCAGCCTCTTCTAGGTACTAAACTGGAGGTCAGGAACACAGAGGGGAAACCTGTGTCAGAGGGGCGAGGGGTGCTGTACATTGGTGAGTCTCTTTACTTGATTTATCAATTTTCTGCATAATTATGTAATTGGATCATGCCCGTAGCCAGGGGGGGGGTTCGAAGAACCCCCCCACAAGGCTCAAGCTCAAAGGTCCACTTTTTGGTCCACTTTTTATGTAAAGGTCCACTTTTTGGTCCACTTTTTATGTAAAGGTCCAAGATTTTTCTTGAAAAGATAGACTGGAATAGTAGAAAAACTGCTCCCTTTGTCATTGAATAGAAACTTATCTCTGATTTTTTCTTTGAAATCCTCGCAAAAACGCCCGAAATGCCATTTTAGAAGGTTCATTTTTCAAAATTTTCCGGGGGAACATGCCCCCGGACCCCCCCAAGGAATCTCATGCCTACGGCGCTTAAGGTCCCCTCAAGCAGTGGGAAGAACCCCCCCATTCAAAATCCTGGCTACGGGCATGTGGATGTTCCACTAGTATATGTACTTATGGTCTACAGCACTCACTGACAGTAAACTCTATTAGTATTAGTCTGAAGCCTCAACAGCTTTTCCTGAAATTCCATGGAAAGAACATAAAATATGTGTAAGGAATGTTGTTGATACTACAAATTGAATGGGCAGTGGAGAACCATATTTATTCTAATTCCAGGTGGTGGCCACAGGCGTTGTTACCTGGACGGTGAAGATGTGACGCTATCCTCAGACATTATTATGCGGTCGTCAGGGGATATCATCGATCACCATGGCGATGATTTAGTCTTCTGTGGTCGCCTTGACGACCAGGTGAAACGCAACGGAAAACGGGTAGACTTGAGGTGGATAGAACAGGTAGCATGTTTGTTTCATCCTAGCAAAAAAGTATTCTTTTAGGCTTGTCTATCTGTGTGTGTTTGTGCAGTGCAGTTTCTGTACGTTCTGCCAGAGGGTGCTTCAGTTCTGAAGGGTGAAGTCTTCCATCTCTGATCACTTGTTCTATATTGTTGCTTGCAAAGTGGTCAGTGAAATATGTGTAATATTGTTGAGGGTACTATGTTTGAGTGGAGTGTCTAGATCTGTGTATGATCATATAGTTTTTTTAATGGCACTGCCCCAGAGGCATTGCCAAATGTGCAGGAACTCATGTCCAATCCCTCCACAGGTGGGCTGCAGGTTGGATGGAGTGGAGGCCTGTGTTGCTGTGATGGACAGGAAAGACAGACTCCTGCTGTTTGTCGTCCTGTCAGCTGTCAACTCTCGGGGTCAAGGTCGTGATGAGGACGTCCTGCAGGCTCTGAGGGCAGAGCTGCCCACCCACACTGTACCTGACAAGGTCATGGAGGTGACGGAGTTGCCAGTTACCAGACATGGTACTTTAATCACCTTATCAGCATGTTGCATACAAACTTACAGTAAGTTTCACTTCATGGATTTGTGTATGAGCGGTAATTGACTTGTTTCTATAATTATAAGGTACAAGGTAGTAAGGCCACACCAATTTAATTTGTTGGTTCTCGGATTTTTTCAGAAAAAATATGAAGCGACAGGGCGAAAAAAAATAAAAATAAAAACAGGTTTAGGCATCCTATTATAGGCTTAAATGCTACAAAATGAGCAATGAAGTCAACACAAAAGGCTGGGTTAAAATTTAAACATTGAATTTTGAACTTTTAATCAAACCACTGCCATGATAGATGGGAAAACTGTAACAACTAGGAAGAAAAGGACTTTCCTCAACTGTTGGGGGGCAAAACATGAGCATTTTTCAGTTGATTCAGGACCAGAAT
>NW_017804575.1:3906857-3955069 GCF_001625305.1 Branchiostoma belcheri
TCAACTGTTGGGGGGCAAAACATGAGCATTTTTCAGTTGATTCAGGACCAGAATCAAATTTTTTTTTTGCAAATCAGAAAAAAACGAAGAGGCGAATCCGAGAACCAACAAATTAAATTGGTGTGGCCTAAGTTGATGATTCTGTTTTGTTGTTACCAGGAAAAGTTGACAAGGAAGCATTGCTGCTATCTGCACAACTAGAACCACCTCTGACAGTGGACCGTGACACTGATATGCACCAGTGTGTATGTGATCTTTGGCAGGTGGGTGGCTCAATGGATTTCTTCAATGTACAGTAACTGTTGTACTTCTTTCCACCAAAACAACCAATGGACTCCTTTTACAATCACAAACCTGTACAAGTGACCACACCAGAATAAAGACCACCTGTTTATTGTATCTCATTTTTCCTGCTCCCTTTACTCACCGGGTATTAATCTTTCCATTGACCTAAGGATTTACAGACAGTTCAAAACTGTAGTTGTAATCTAATTTTTTCATATCTATAACTTACCATTTATCTGTATCTGTATCTGTATAGCCGGTATAACTGCCCTTCAGCGTAACACACAGCTTCACAGGCACGCGGCGTGGCGGCAGCTGGCTATATTACACCGATCAACTTGTTACACCTTATGCTTTAACATCTAACTCTGAACATTGTTTAAAGCTATCTAATGATAATGCCCCTTACTGTACTCGGTGACAGAGAGTTCCAGTAGTTCTAGAGAAGAAAGAGTTTTTGAAAACCCCAATTCTTTGTTGATAACTCCGGTACTTGAAGGCATAACTATTTCTTGTTCTCTTCTGGGCTGGTATTAGGTACTTAGTAGTTGGTACTTCCACCAGTTTATTAGTCACTAATTGTACGTCATGCATAGTCTGGACGTTTTTCGTCTGTCTTCCAGTGACACCCACTGTAGGTTTCTTTTCATGATTTCTCCAGCGATCTGGGGGAACCCTGACAACAGACCAGGAGGAGAACCAGACGTTGTCGTTCCTGTCCAGTGGAGGAGACTCCCTCACAGCAGTCCAGCTGGCAGAAAACCTGCAGGACACATTCAGACACACCTTTCCTCACGCCCTGGACATCATCTTACATCAGACCTTAGGAGACCTCGTGAGATATGCACAGTCTGTATTACAGGAAAAGAACAACGTCCAAATCAACGAACCTTCCAGTTCAAAATTAGAGATTACACAAGAACATATACTACATAAGGGACAATCTAGTTCCAGAAAAATGTCTGGAGAAGACAAAAAGTCTCAGGAGAAGAGATCTGTGATCAGACATTCAGGTGAGCAGCTGCCAAAGAAGATGAAGACATCTGAAGACAGTGTTCTAAGACCGGTCCATAAAAGAACACAGGTGTCACAAGATGTTAGTAGAACTAACTGTGCTTTAGCTGTGCAGAGAGGTTCCCAAACTGTTTGTCTCCAACCCAGCATAGAGGAGAATGGACAAGTTCACTGCGTAGCACCAGATGTTACATCGTCAACTGCAGCTAGGGAAGATGTCAGTTGCTTAGCAACAGAAGCCACTGTTTCCATGGAGACAGGGTGGACATGTGACACAGGAAAATGTGTGGACGCCTCGCCACTTCTAATCACTGATGTCAGGTACTGCATGTTTTATCTAGTGTACAGTATTGCTGTTTTTAGCAGTTGACCAAGCACAGGGCTCGAAATACTGGGTGCATGTGCACCTTAGTGCACCCAAAATTGGAGCTCTGCACCCAATTTTTTTCTGTGGGTGCACTGGTACACACAAATATTTTTGTAGGTACATGCATTTTTTCACATATCAAATGTATACAGGATATTCTTGGCATATAAGTGTCAGAAAAACAATAAAATCTATGTTGCAGTACTGTTTAAGATTTTGAAGCTCCCATTTCAGATGTTTTGTTTTATATGGTGCACACAAAAATTTTTTGTGCACCCAATTTTGTAGGTTGGGTGCACCAGTGCACCTATTCCCAAAAATGAATTTCGAGCCCTGAAGCACAAAAGGCGAAGTTTTGCTGGATGTTTAGTAGTTCGCCCAAATGAAGTGAAATTTGTTGTTGGCATGTATTTCTGTCTGTGTCTGAGTGTGTGTGTTTGTGTGTGTGTATGTATAGATGAATTTCTGTACTGCGAGTTTTTTTATTGCAATTTCCAATGTACACAACACAATGTTGCATCATGTTCTAAGTGCTGCTTTTTATGTTAATTGCTTTGTTAATTTATGGTTTATTAATCTAAATTAATTTATTTATTTATCAATTTTTTCTGATGAAGGTGACAGTGGTTGTTGAAAATTTGTTCTGTTTAATCTTTGTGTCGGAATAAAGTTCAACATTATTCAACATGATTACTACCAACACAGATGAACTTTCATGATAATCAATCTTATTTGTTTTTCCAGTTGGTACCCAGCAGGGGTTGTGTTCATCGGCTCACACTCCCACAGGTTTTGTGCAGTTGCCATGGATACAGGGGACCTGTTGTGGGACACAGAGCTGGGGGACAGGGTTGAATCCTCAGCCTGTTGTTCTACTGATGGGGAACTCATCATTGTGGGTGAGAATGTCTCAGTGTTTGTTTGTTTGTTTGTTTTTTTAAAATGGTTTTTATTGTCCAAACAGTACCCGTGCAGTCGCAGCCTTTATACGGCTGAATTGATGCAGGGTATCACATAATAATCAAGACAAATCACAACAATCAAATAATACACAATCATGATACACATATTTGTTCCACAAATTTTTGTGGAACTGTCACAAGGGTCTATACGGCAGCCATTCGGCGCCAGGTGACCTCAATACGACTTTCCCCAACAGAAGTTAGGTACCCATTCACACCTGGGTGGAGTGAGGAAATTCGTGTAAAGTGCCTTTTCCAAGGGCACAACGTCGGGGCGCATGTTCAGACATGCCCCGAGTACGACTCGGAATCGAACCCGGGTCTCCCGGTTCATAGTCGAACGCTCTAACCACTACACCACCCAACGCCACTCTTGTTGATAAGAAAGGGGATTTTATGGATGATACCAGATATGATGTAAAGTAGAAAGGTCACAGTTGCAAAGCAAATGCATAACGTTTACCTTCTAATATATATAAGGGAACAAACTACTGCTCTGTTTAGTCTTACTCAAACACATTCATATAATAGGGTGACCAGCCCCTCTAACTTTGTATCACTTGATACATAATGTAATCCAATACCATGGTGACAGCCATCTGGTCCAGGTCATTGACCTTATTTGCGAAGAAGAAGAAACCAAGCTAAAACAATATGTTTTCCTTCTGTGAAGGCAAACATAAAATCTTTCTTTTGAAAAAAAAACAAAAACAGGCCCTACATCTGCTTGGATACCACCTGGCAAGTATTGTCTGGAAAATATGATTAAATCTTAGATGTTAGGAACTCAAAACTATAGAACTGGTATTAATGATTGAATAGCAAAGTTCTTTTTATCACAACCATTTATTTTTCGAGCCGACATTTCAATGACCTTCTGTCATCTTCATCAGGGCACTTCTGACTGGTTTAGTTTGCACTGACACTAGATGTTACTTGGTGCATAGTGCACTAAAGGTGTTACAATTTAAGTGCACTATGAACTATGTAACACCTTTAGTGTACTATGCACCAAGTAACATCTAGTGTCAGTGCACAGTAAACCAGTCAGAATTGTCCTGATGAAGATGACAGACGGTCATCAAAACGTCGGCTTGAAAAATAAATGATTGTGATAAAAAGACCTTTGCTATTCAGTCGTTTACCAACCTGATGAAATTATTTACGGTGGTATTAATGATGTCTGACATTTCCTTCCATTAGGTTGCTATGACAACTGTGTCTACGTTCTCGAGTCGCGGACGGGGGCGATACGATGGCGTTACCACACAGGAGGTGCAGTGAAGTCTAGCCCTTGCCTGGATACGAAATCTTCGATTGTCTTTGTTGGGTCACATGATCAGCACGTGCACGCTCTGGATCTGAAGGTCAGCTGACACATTTAGTCCTGTATTTTCTCTTCATTAGTTGTTGCTGTTTGTCCTTGTTACGTGCAACAGTTGTTTGTGCATAAAATGTGCACTAGTCTAGCCCAAAATTGATGTTTATGCACAAGCCATGTATATGCCGTGCTTTTCATTTTCAAAATATGTATAATGTTTGTAACTGTAAAAACTGCTTAATTCAGCCTCTCGGCTGCAAAAAAGCTTCCAACTTACTGTACTATGTATGTAGTATGTGTGTTATTTTTGCAAATAAACCAGTCATATATATTTGCCAAATGACCAGAATCCTTTAAATCATTACTGTTTTTCGATAAATTACTCCTGGCCAGTTATGTTTCCAATAAATGTAAATTATAACCTTTGCCTAGAAGGTTATGTTTTCAGTAGCGTTTGTGTGTTTGTGTGTTTCCATCTGTCTGTCAATAAAGGTGATAACTCAAGAAGGCTTGTCTTGATATTTGGTATGTTGGTAGGCCTTGATGGGACCTCGAAATGATTAGATTTTTTGAGCCACCTGGCACTTGTTATGGTACTGCAGTGGAACTTCCAGTTTTGATATCTCATGGTCTGGACATTATAGGAAATCATGGTTAGTGTTATACATCTAGTGACTGTGTACCTGTGTATATCCCCAGGCTCAGTGCTGTGTGTGGAAGACCCACTGTGGTGGAGGTTCTGTGTTCTCCTCACCATGCCTGGGGTCCAGTCCCAGACTGCTGTGTGTGGGAACACTGACAGGCATACTGATCGCCATCAACCCGGTAATCATGTCTTACCACAGACTTTCTCCACTCTGTCTTTGTTAAAGGAGAGTGTTTTGCTATGATGCCCCAGTGAGTCATATTTTGTTCCATTGCGTACTTTCTGTACACCCATCTGAACATCCTGTAGTGGGGTCGTGTGGCGCAGTGGTAGCGCTTTCGGCTCAGGACCTAGAGGCCCTGGGTTCGATCCCCACCCATGTCACCGATCTTGTGCCCTTGGGAAAGGCACTTTACATGACTTTCCTCACTTCACTCGGGTGTGAATGAATACCTAGCCTCGGATAGGACATTAAATGAAGGTCCCGTGTTTGGGGAGAGCCATAACCCGCGCACGTAAAAGAACCCACCACACCATTCGAAAAAGAGTAGGGGCATGCCCCGGTGTGCGATGGTACAAAATTCTACTGTCTGGGAGTTGGTGATTCACTACAAATCACCCAGATGGAGGCCTGGGGAACCCCTGTACTAGCCACAAAAGGCAGCAGAATCTTCAGCTAGTTGAAGGCGCCTGCCTCAAATGAAAGAAGAAGAAGATCCTGTACCCACTGTTATAGAACAGTCATTAATAGTAATATGATCCTCAACTCAAACCATCTGGATATATATATACCCTTTCTCTTCACCTGGGTATTGAACTGAACTTACTTTTCACAAACAAATGCCTTGCATACAGCAGTTAGAAACCCAGTTTCTATCTCCAAGTAGTTCAAGTCAAGAAGCTAAATCTACAACATGGTGTCAGAAGTGGGATCCAGCAAGGCCAACATAGGTCATGAACTCGTCAGCTCTCCCATCATATGTGTACATGGTTTTCCTTGCATCAGGGTCACTAGTGGCCCAAAATTGATACCTTTTTTATTAATTGTAATCTTAAAACTGTAGTAAACTTGGGTATAGCAACTATTCAAGGGTCTTAGCAAAAGTGGTCACCATATAGACAGGTGGCCATCATTGACAGGAAGCTGACCATACCTATGCTTAATCTAAAAAAACAACCTAGAAGTGACCAAAGTGGACAAGCCCTCATGAGGTAGTTAGTACAAAACTAATGTAGTTCATGTTGGACTGAATTGCAAGAAGAGATGTAAATAAATGGTAATGTCCTGTGTTCTAATAGGATACAGGTGCTGTTCTATGGCGCACTGCCTGCCCCAAGCCCATCTTCTCTTCCCCTCGTATCACATCGCGGTGGATCTACGTGGGATGTGTGGATGGAGAACTGTACTGCGTGGATCACCGTGGCAACATCACCTGGAGTTTCACGACCGCCGGCCCCATCTTCTCATCTCCATCTTTATCATCATCATCATCAACAAGTGACGTTTTGGAGGGACAGGATGTGATTGTTGTGGGGTCACATGATCACCATGTGTACTGTCTAACAGCCCAAGGTCATCTCAGGTGGAAGTTTGAAACAGACTCAGCTGTGTACGCCACACCCTTTGTCTTTCACCTTCATGCAGGCTCCACAACAGTCTTAGAGTCTAGCGAAATCTTAAACCAGAAACAGTCTCCTAACATGTCTCATTCACCAGTGCCTTCAGTTGACGCTATAGCCAAAGTGAGAACTAAAAAGGACAGCACCACAGCTGTCAGTACATCTCAAGGTCACCCATGCGTGGCTGTTGCTTCCACCAAGGGCACACTGTACATTTTGACCTTGGACTCAGGAAGCTGTCTGTCCACCCTGACGCTGCCGGGAGAAGTTTTCTCCTCTCCTGTTGTCTGGGGAGACCTGCTGGTTGTAGGCTGCAGGGATGACCTGGTCTATGGGGTAAAGGTCAGGAGTCATACAGGTCAAAGGACAGAGGTCACCAATTCTGTGACATAAATGATTAATTGATGTACGAGTAGTATTTTTTTACTTTTTAATAACTTTTACTGTCAAAATTAAGATGGCAATAATAGTGTTGAAGAGTACTGACATATATCATAACTATGTCACTAAAGGTCCTGAGTCTGCGCTTTGATTATTTTTTGCCATTCTGGATTTTATAGCCCATACTCTTTCTTGTGAGGAACCTTAATGTGTAATAGCCGAAAGGAGCAGTAAGCATTAAGTACTGTCTTCAATTCTTAGACTATGCCTATGGACCCGATTTTGTAATTTGGTGAATTTCCTCAAAGTAAAAGAAAATAAATATGATAGGAATTGAAAATATTCATTGATTATATTGCTATCATATTAAGATTGTGTAATATGATTTGTAGAAATATTAATAGCCCTTCAATTGTTACATTTGTATAGAAAAATATTATTTTTGAAACTGCATAAATTTTGCCAATGAGGCAACATCACCTGAATATGAGTATTCATTCTGTGCACGCTATACTACTTTCGTGGACTATTCACTTCTAATGAATACAAATTCTACATTTAGTGGAGCCGATCAGCAGTGATGGGCAGCTAGCAATTTAATCAGCGTATGATTGTCGGACCTGTCGTGCCGGCACATCGTTACTGGGCGTAACGGCAACAGGCGTGAATTCTAACCGGTTCGTCTGAGGATAGCCTCCGTTGCAGACCCCACCGGGCATTTTTTTTTGTATTTACCGAAGGAAAACATATTATTTTTGCTCAGTTTCTTATTTTCCAATCACAATGACCTGAACCATACTCTCCAAGCAGAGGTTTGGGGGTATTTTTAGCGTGTTTTAAGGCTTTTTTATCAGGGTTTCTCCTTTGCACTGAATTTTTTTGGGGGTTTGATGGGGAAAAAAATCAGTGCAATAGAGAAACCCCGATAAAAAAAGCCTAAAAACACGCTAAAAATACCCCCAAAACCCAAACCTCTGCTTGGAGGAAAAAAATTCAGTGCAAAAGAGAAACCCCGATAAAAAGCCCAAAAACACGCTAAAAATACCCCCAAAACCCAAACCTCTGCTTGGAGAGTACTGAACCAGACGTCTGTCACCATGGTAATGGTATATCGCTGATGGAAAACGGTTGCTTGTTTTGTATCATAGGCTGGTTCTAGCTATTTATGGGCGGTACCCCAGAAATAAAGAGACACCTCATGTAGCGTGCAGTTATGGGGCTATTTGAAATGCTCCAAATATGAAATAATGACAAAAATGGCAGTAAATGTCAATATCAGACAGATTTCCTCATCCAGAACCCGACAACCAATCAGAAGCCGGAAGCTGTCTAGAACCCGACAACCAATCAGAAGCCGGAAGCTATCCAGAACCCAACAACCAATCAGAAGCCGGAAGCTATCTGGAACCCGACAACCAATCAGAAGCCGGAAGCTGTCTAGAACGATACCCGACAACCAATCAGAAGCCGGAAGCTGTCTAGATCTGAACACTGCACGTAGCTAGTTGAAAAGAAATGCGCCGTATGGTCTGCGGCGGAGGCTAGTCAGAAGGTACAGCCTGTTGACGCTGGTTGTAATCTGAAGCTCCACTTCACGCGGTAACGACCGCGCCGCAAACTGGTCATTGAACACGTTTGAATGGAGTCCTGCTGATGTTGATGTGTGCGAAGAATTGTGATTGCCCGTTTCACCGCATCTTCAGGACAATTTTTTTTACAATTCTCGCCCTTCTGTCCATTTTCAGAATTATCACCCTTCTGCGGTACCATATGCATGTTATAACTTCTTAACGTCATCCAATGCGATTTCAGGGCAGAAAAACTGGAAATATTCTAAGGCAATCTTTGTGGTGTTGACAGTACTGCTTCACGTTCGCACATTTAGATCAGCATTTCATACTTTGGGCATTTAAAACTGCAGGAACAAGCCCCAAGATGAGTCCTTAATTTTCTGGGTGGTACCCTAAAAATCAGCCCAGGGCCGTTCCAGTAAATAACCAGTTTCTGTCAGAATTTTTGGGAATGTCTGCTCCATGAGGGTCCATATACATTGGGATAGTATGGTTTCAACTCAGTACGACTAGAATATTCGTTTTGAAAAATCGGTTTTCCAAGCCCTAAAAACTGAACTGGATGCCTTTAATGGGCGATTTATTCTCACAGAAGACTTTGGATTGCTGGCTTCCTTTGGTTTCTTGTGCACACCGATGACACGGACTAAAATTAGCCTGAGCAGGTCTTTTCAACTTGCTGGCGATATGATGGGAATTGGCCAAATATGCTAAATAATTTGCCAGTGGAGTTTTTGCCTATGCCTAAACGGCCAAGTCCTCTGGCAAAAAGTTGTCCCATTTTTTAATATATGGCCACAGCAAGTAATTTTTATGGATGACATCAGCGCGCGCATTAATTTTCGCCTGATTTGGGAAAAAAAACAAGAAATTTTGTTGCCTTCTGACAGTGGTCACCATGCCGAAAATGTGCAAAGATGTCTGTTGCCAAGCCAGAAGTTGTATGGCAGATAACTATAAAGAGAGGAGACAAGAAAAGGCTCTGATTTAATGTTTTGTTTCTTACTTTGATGCAGTGATATGTGATGCTGGCTGTGTATATGTGATGTTCCCAATGAATCAAAACCATCTGTACAATGATTGAGTCAAAATTTTAAAATGTAGTAACCTTGTTTTTTCGGCCCACCTTGTTTTTTTTCGCCCGCTCGCATTAGATTTGGAGTCTGTGGAGGATGTCATCCATAACAAGAGTTCCACAATCTCATACCTTCGCCAAATGAGGTTAACCCTTGCGGGTGACGAATTATACAATTTTAATCATTGATTTTGTAAATAAGAGCCTCATTTGCATGGACTATGTCAGTTGATCATATTCTTCATCCAATGACAGCCTTATCATAACAAAAAGGCTATTTTAGCACTTCCTCATAAATTATGCAAATGAGGTCATGATTTGAATAAATTATGTTTGTTGATGTTCACCTTCACTTAACTTCCAAATGTGGCAAGTATGAAATTCGGGGTGCAGCAGTTACAGCTATGAAATTATAAGAATTTTCCATTAATTATGCAAATTAGGTCCTCATTTACATAATATATATCCTCAGATGTTTTTCTCGTTCTCAAGTAGATGTCACAAGTGTTTCATAGTTCTATTATCGAACAAAGCAGAGTTATAGAATTTCCTCATTAATTATGCAAATTAGCGCCTGATTTGCATAATTGCCATCTGATCATGTCAAGCATCACTTATACTACTTACATACCAAAAATCACGACAATACGTCAACCGGTTCTTGAGTTATCGTCCTTCAAATTTTTTCAACAAATGCTCCTGCAGTTCCAGAACAAGGCGCTAGGGGACCCAAACTCACGTCACTTCTTCCCTACCACAAGAGCATTCTACCAACCAAACTTCGTGACCCTAGCATGTCCAGAACATGAGATATCAAAACCGGAAGTTCAGCTGCAGTACCTAGGAAAGCCGCCAGGGGGCCCAAAATCTAATAATTTCTAGGTCTCATTAAGACCTACCCACCTACCAAGTTTCATTCCAATCCATTTACTGCTTCTCGAGTTATCTTGCTAAACCACACACACACAAACACACATACCCACACACAGACAAACGCTACTGAAAACATAACCTTCTTGGCGAAGGTAAAAATTACTTGTTGTGGCCTAGTATGTATTTTTGCACTACTTCTACTCTTCACACAAGACGACCGCCCCCTACATGACCTTGTCCCTGTCTCTAGCTCAGCAGCTACCGTACGCTCATTCAGAAACAAAAAACACCACTTTCATCCCCCACCCAGAACTCTTTCCTACATCAGTCCATCAGACTCTATAATCAGACTATATAATCAGAATGGTACTTGTCATGTACAGTTCATATTAGAACCATGTATACATTTGTATATACGTGTATTTTAGTATTGTAAATATCAATGTCATTCAGGCAACATTATGTGTATGTCTGCAATGTTGATATAACAATAAAGAATTGACGAAATTGAAGAATTGATTTACAAGTAGAATTGGCCTCGTCTGGTCCTGCACACCCCCGTGTCCATCCGAGGTGGTATGCTCCAGATGGATCCGTTAGGCTCTGCATCATTAGTAGCGTTTCTAGTGGAAATTTCAAAGAGCCACTTAGCGGGCTCGGAAAGAATACATTAGTTCCAGCTCTTCGGAAGAGGAGACTAAGTGCCTGAGAGGTTACACGGCATCACAATCACTTGTTTTTTTCCTCTTCCAATTTTCCCAGCCCGACTAGATAAATTGTACGCTTCTGGCAGATCTGTTGTTGGTCAATGCAATAATAATTTCAGGGCGGCAAAGCTGGATTTTCAAAGTCAATTTTCTGGAAGGTCGTTCAATGAAGTACTAGTAAGTTGAATCAACTCTATCCCATACTATACTGATATCTGTTAGGCAAAAATGCGATACAGCTCACTTTGATACAGCTTTGACGGCCAACTTGAAAGATGAAATTGAGCATAAGGTTGGTTTTCCAAATACTGAAAGTTGCAGATATACTGTCTTCATTATATGACTAAGTTACAATTACATAGCCTGGGTGCCATCCTATTTGTATTGTATACCGGAGCTACCATACTCGCTCCCTAAAAATATATTTTACACAGAAACAGTTTTTTATAGGTAATAATGTAACATTCCGTCAGAAAACACCCATATTTTGGGGGAGTTGTGGAACAGGTCATTTATCTCGTAGGCTTTTATGGGTGTGCGCTAATAGTTTTTTCTAAGCAGATGATAGGTTATTTAAAGTTAAAACTTTTGATCCAACACAACAAAGTTCTCTCACCTAGAGCTTTTGACCAGTCATTCTGGTCTTCCTCAGTAGACTGACCCAGTGAAGCTTGTCACGTGGCTTTTCACTGGACACTGTAAGAATGTTGGACACTGAACAAGGCTATTTCCTGAAAGGGGCGAAAGAGGCTATTTTCATCAGGGCCCATCACCCTTCACTCAACCGCGACGGGGGCCGACATCGTCTACCAGATACCTTTGACTCAGGACCCAGTGTTGACGTCACACTTCAAAGAAGCCACGTGACAAGCTTCACTGGGTCAGTCTACTGAGGAAGACCAGAGTGACTGGTCGAAAGCTCTAGGTGAGAGAACTTTGTTGTGTTGGAACAAAAGTTTTAACTTTAAACATTGTAGCTACCAACACAGATGAACTTTCATGATAGATGATGGGTTCTGTGTTTTTAACGCCCCTTGCAATTGTCTGGCCGCCAGCTGTTGCGTCTCATTGGCCGCCGGAAACTCCAATCGATGTGAGGGTCAGGTTACCTAAATTATCCGTAACTTTTCATAATTGATCAGAAAAGGACAAAATATTCGTCTCTGCCAGAATAACATATTACGCTGCGAGTTGTGTTGCAATACGAAGGAAAGCCACCAGGGGTCCCAGAATCTAATCATTTCCGACGTTGGATTGTTCAAGCAAGATTCCATACCAGTACCGAATTTGAATACAGTTCACCATAATTTTTTTTCCGAAACATGTAATCACAAGACGTGGTGACGGCACACTCAAGTTTTTTCAACGTATATTAATGCCGCCACCAACACAGGGACAGTACAATACTCATTTACACCTGAGCGAAGTGAGGAAAGTTGTGTAAAGTGCCTTTCCCAAGGGCACAAGATCGGTGGCATGTCAGGACTCGAACCCGGGGCCTTTGGTTCCGAGTCGAGAACGCTGCCGTTACGCCACACGACCCCAGCATAATTAGCTTCTAAACCACAATCAAACACCGTTATATATATGCCAAAAACAACATACTGGTAAGCTTCTCCCGAAAAGCCAAGTCATGGAGCCTGGTATGCCCGGGGGCTAGTTTGTGGTGGCAAATCATCAGAAAACAGTAATTATCAGAAAAAAAGCAACAAGCAAAAGCAGCCAGAAAGCCACATGAAAGCTACTGCTAGTTTGTCGTGGCAAATCATCAAAAAACAGTAATTAGGCCACACCAGGTAAATTTTATGGATGACGTCCTTTAGAGAACCTAAATCTAATGCGAGAGGGCGAAAAAAAACAAGAAGGGCCCTAAACAACAAGATGCCTAGATAAGAAATATACTAAGAGACGACAAATGTTAGGACACAAATTGAATGTGGTGATACAGTGTAACAAGCAAGAAGTCTTTCATTCATCATCAAAATAGCAAAAAAATCAGTTGAAACAGCAGTTGTAGTCCTGTCCTGTTTCTTTCATCACATTTTTGCTCGTTACCCATTTCGCGTTACGGGTTTCACGTCAATCTGACGATTTGCAGCACTGTCGTGACTCTTTGGTCATAGTTACAGGAAGCAGAATTTCTTTTTTCCTAGGAACAGGCCAAAATCAATGCGCGCGCGGACGTCATCCATAAAATTTACTTGGTGTGGCCTTATCAGAAGCAAGAAAAGCAAGAAGCAAAAGCAGCCAGAAAGCCACCGAAAAGCTACTGATCTCCGATATTCCGTGCGTCTTTCATCTTGTACATCCATTCTTGAAGCAGGTCCTTTCACACAGCACGCGACCTCCTTTGCAGTTCCGAGTAATCATGAGAAAGCAGTTCCGAAAAGTACGCCGCCTACGCGTTCATCTTTTTAAACGTCATTACGGTTGATGTTTTTCTTGGAAGTGACGAGAAAATGATCACAATTGGTTATGGCACATCGTCCGAAAAACGGCTGCAATCTTAGAAAGGTACCTTGTCAGAAAATGAAGACACTAAAAGGATATAGATCCAAACACGCGGATAATCTATGGCGGAGGAAAATCAGACGACGACGGTAGTAATGAAATCACGCTACCCTACGTGACTGGCAAAGAAACGGCAGGATGATAGAAACACGGCGGGGGATTATAGAGCGTTTTCACGTGACGTCACCACTGTTCCCACCCGCCATGTTGGTGTCCCTATTTGTATTTCTGTGGATTCTACCCCAAGCGTTTTCGAAAGCTTTTGAAGTTATCTGACCCTCTATAACAACCACTTCTGACCGTTCGTAGTTCAACGTAGAGAACATAGAATAAGACCCGGACGATAGAACATGCAAATCAAGGACACCAACATGGCGATCAGCACCTGTATACTAGTACTTAATTGGTATGGAACGTGAGTGAATATACTCTGTTTTTTGGCGTATATTAAATCTCTAAGCCTATGATGCCGATTTGTAGTCCATACTTCAGTCAATTTAATAGGCCTTTCAACTTCTTTTCTCTACGTATTTGCCTCAAATCGATGCAAAAAGACATGCATACAAACCAAGGTTGTCTGGAGATTATACACATTAGGCCACAGCAAGTAAATTTTATGGATGACATCCTCCACAGACTCCAAATCTAATGCGAGCGGACGAAAAAAAACAAGGCGGGCCGAAAAAAACAAGGTTCCTACATTTTAAAATTTTGACTCAATCATTGTACAAATGGTTTTGATTCAGTGGGAGCATCACATACATGTACACACAGCCAGCATCACATATCACCGCTTCAAAGTAAGAAACAAAACATTAAATCAGAGCCTTTTCTTGTCTCATCTCTTCATAGTTATCTGCCATCCACCTTCCGGCATGGCAACAGACATCTTTTGACATCTTTCGGCGTGTTGACAACTGTCAGAAGGCAACAAAATACTAGTATCTTGTTGTTGTTTTTTTTTTCAAAATCAAGCGAAAATTAATGCGCGCCCTGATCTCATCCATGAAAATTACTTGCTGTGGGGCGCCACATTGATCAGGCCCGGCCATCAGATGGTATATACACGTTAATCCCCACCGGGAGCTACAGTAGGTCAGAGTTCACGCTCATGCCACCGAAAACCGATCGAGGATCGCCCGTTAGACGCGTCTTTCATATTTCGGTCGCGGCCAATCTTCAAACGCTCTCTTTCCTCTCGCCGCGAGGCTTTGGTTAAGTTCTGAATAATCAAAAGACTGTTACGAAAGAGTGGCCGATTTTTTTTTACGTCGTATGTTTTCGTGATATCAACTAGTGTTTCTGACATATTGTTTTCCCTCGTGTTTCTTCATCTTTTCCTGCCATTTCTTAATTTTTGGGCCAAATGACATGAAATTTGGCATGAAGGTAGAGTGGCCAAATACACTCAGATGTTTTTTTTTCTTCTTTTTTTTTATACAGGCTTTTTCTCAAGCCGTATCATAGCTAGTATGAAACAAGCGAATGGTATTCTATTCCTTTGAAATTCTGGGTATATTGTGGCATGATGGTGGAAACAAGGATGTTCTATTATTCAAACATAGGAGTTTATATCATATAGAACCTTCTTGGAAATAAACGAATGATCAAACGAACGCATTGACAGATGTGGAACCTAATGTCGAGCTCTTGTTATTAGATTACCATACATTTCAGTCAGGCTGTGTGTTTCTAACACTTGAGGTACGGGCGATATGAACCTGCGGTGTGTTTCTTACACTCCAGCCCGCACACCATCACGTTATGAACCCGCCTCTCCTCATGCCCACTGAGTCAGCCAAGCGCCGAGCCAAAATTGGCATCCCGTCTCCATGGCAACGCGCCGCGTAATTGCTAGCGCGGTGGAAAATTTGCGGAAAATCGGCGGTGCGTCACAGTGTGGGGAGAGAGAGGGTCGATCCCGGCTCGTCTGATAGTTTATCCCGTTCGCGCCGCGGGAGAACCGGGCTTGGCTGTGCGCGCCTGCCGAGGGACTGTACGGGGCTCTGTCCGCGCCTACAAGCAGACAGGACTAACCAGCGGCCTCCAGACGCCCATCCGCCTGCCATTTTTGATGGAACAGGTTGCCGCGCCGGGGGAAAATTGATTTCCACTTGATGGAATCGCCAAGGTGAGTTCGTCCTTCCTCTCATCAGAACTGATTCCTTTTGTCACCATCACAACACCAACTTCTCTCCCCGGTGCCGGGGTTTGTTTTCTGCCATCAAAACCAATCTACAAGCGCTACACACAAAGCGCTCAGCCGTCCGTATGATCGCTGGCGGATTCTGTAATGAAATGGCGATAATCTGTCTCCGTCTCTTTTTATACGTACGTTTGGGTCGCCATTCTGCTCCCATAGCGAGCTCGAGCAAGGAAGGTCAGATAGGAGATATACACGCAGGTTGTAAACACAGGCAGATATAGTGTAGGTGATAGACCAGGGCCTTCTTTTTTTTCAGATTTTTCGTTCGACAGCGTTTTAGTTTTTTTATTCATCAGGAAGCTCTTGAAAGCCTGTAAAATTCGACCGGTTTTAGGAGATACGGGAAAAATAAAGCTCACACGCCGGCAGGGTTGCGCTCCCAGCCGACCAGCCATATGGTTACGACAGACATGTGCTTTTGATGCGGTATTTACAATGGCAAAACATACCGGCTTCGCACAAAACGGAACCTAGCTGAAGAGCTATACTTTCAATGTTTTTGCCCCCCCTCCTCCGTTGTACATATAACTACGGGCGATGTCGTTGTTTTGCTTTTAAAGAGCAATGGTTATTCATATACACACAACAGGTTGGAGATCAAAACAAACAGCAGCCTCGCGCAGAGCGGAACCCAGCTGAAGATGCCAGAGCTGCACTTCACATATTTCCCGTCCTTCCACCCACCTGTTGTACATACTAGTACTATGCCATGGGCAACGGTCAATGTCGTCTGCCGTTTTATATTGCTTCTAACGGGCAATGGTTGTTCAAGTACAGCAGGTTGGAGACCAAAACACACAACAACCTCGCACAGAACGGAATTCCGCTGAAGAGCTGCACTTTTTATGTTTTCCGCCCCCCTCCCCGTATATATGTAAGACTACGGGTAACTGTCAAATTTCGATTGTTGTTAACGTTTATTTTGCGGCTTACACAAAATGGTTATTCAAATACCTGCAACAGAGTGGATATCAAAAGACACCCATCTCATATGCAGGGAACGGACAAAATTAAACGGCTCTTGAATTGTAAGGCACATTTCTTCAATATTTTCTGCCATCACATATCAACCGCTGTCTATCGCTGTGGAATATTGCATTATATTAATAATTATCCGTCAAAATTCATTTTTACTATTCGGAGAATTTCGTGTTCGATATTTTTTTTTTTCAATTTCTAGTGACATTTTTGTATACAGATACAAAAGGGCAACATGTAAAGAAAAACAAAATAATCCAGAACAAAACTAAATCCTCCACAACAGATCCGAATATTACATATATAAACAAAAAAATAAGGTGAAAAAGAAACTTAGCATAATGATGATTCTTTTTTTTTTTACATGTAATATTCGATACCAGAAACACCTTATTTTGGAGAATAGTGTGGTTGGTCCAGTTAGTGCTTATCATAAAAAGAGACGACTCCCGTCTTAATCAGATTATGTTTCTTTTCATAAAGCACTTAGCATATAAAATGAGCGTTGGGAAAATTACATATGAAACAGAAGGCAACGGGACTGGTCAATACACTTGAGCTTTGAGCTTATTTTAAGCAATTTTTAGGCAATTTTATCGTTTTTTTACGCCATGAAAAAAAATCCAATGAAAAAAGAAACCCCAACAAAAAAGCATAAAAACACGCCCCAAATAACCCAAAATCCAAACCTCTGCTTGGAGAGTAACTGGTCAATAGGACCTTAGGAGACGAAAGAGAGAGAGGGGGGTATCAAGGACCTTTCTACATGTATTCGCTATTTTCGTTTTTGTAACCTATACGTGCATGTAGACTGCTTTAATACAAGGCTGCGCCATGTCGTGCACAAACAGACTTAAAATCTAGACACTTAGGCTAATAAACAGCTCACTCCAAAGTCAAGTTTATCTCAGTATTACTTTGAATGTTGCAAGGGCGCTTTATATTTGGGCCATCGCCAAGCGTCATCATCTAAGTATTTTGTTTCTACAAAGATGACTGCACGGAAGGTGGGATTTAGTAGTAGCAGTAGCAAGACTTGATTATTTAGTACGTTTATTTAGTACGTATTTTTATTTGTGGGTGAAAAAAGTTGTGTTAAATGTTTTTTTTTGTACAGTGGTTTATTTTTTTAGGTCATAGTATCTGTATCTGTATCTGTATAGCCGGTATAACCGCCTTTCGGCGTAACACACCAGCTTCGCAGGCACGCGGCGCGGCGGCAGCTGGCTACATTACACCGATCGACTTGTTACACCTAACCCTTGAACTTCTAGCTCTAGACATAGTGCCAATATGTAATAGAGTTTTTACCAAAAGGTAAATATATAATAAACCTTTTGGTAAAAATATGGGTTAGAGGAGGTGCCAGCACATTTTTTTACCAATAGCTAAATGGTATGGCATGATTTTATGGTAAAAAAAATGAGTCATTGTTTGATTGCAATCTTTAGCACATGTCAATGCAGTTAGCACTCTTTTCCAAGACAATTTTTTTTGGTAGCAAATAAATGGGATAAATAACCAAGCCTCAGTAGCAGACTGGTTTAATATTTCTCAACAAGAGATATACATGCCTTCTGGTAGCCTTATTGGAGGGCTGAATTGTGAGGCTATCTACAGAAGTGTCTGTCTATAAAGTGATTATACATTAACTGTTGTCATCAGTTAGCAAACAACGGTATATTGACTTGTTCAACATTAACAATTGCATTCGAAAGTAATTTAACAAACAATGCTAAATATGAAACAATACTAGCCTAGATTTAATTATCCTCTTTAGCAGGCTCTACGACTGTTTTTTAGCCTTTATAAATGTATTTTTTAAAATTTCTGCCATATTACTTCTACCCCGTTACAAATAGAAGTGATACTAGTATGCCAGAAACACACACACATACACACGCACACACACACATACACACACACACACACACACACACACACACACAACACACACACACACACACACACACACACACACACACACACACACACACAAACACACACAAACACAATGCATTAAAAGCAGCCCCCCCCCCCACAATAATATATAGCCTGCTTAGGAAGCACGGTAATGCTTGCGATGAAGAAGACCAGATACCGGTGAATCATTATTCAATTATCAGATTAAGGAGATAATATTCATCCAGATTATAAAAAGGGATTACGGAAACACCAGACAAAACACCAGACAAAAAAATTCGAACTTCATATCGTGATTTACGTAGTTCTTGTGAGCAATTTCCTGCAGTAGTTTGTGCTATGACTAGGCATCTATGTTGCCAGCGATTCTCGGGCTGAGAACGAGCCGGATTCTTCTTACATCTGCTTGGAGATTAGTACCGACACCATAAGTACTCGTAGTTAGCACTTTTCACTTTCTTGACAATTGGACATAATGCGTGAAAGTGATTGGGTGTGATGATCATTGCATCAGGTTATTGGCAGCAGATTCACACAAGGTGGACAGATGGGAAGAAAACGTACGGTACAAAACACGTTTTAGGATGTTGCAAACGGTCTAAAACACGTTTTAGGATGTTGCAAACGGTCTAAAACACGTTTTAGGATGTTGTAAACGGTCTGAAACACGTTTTAGGATGTTACAAACGGTCTAAAATACGTTTTAGGATGTTGCAAACGGTCTAAAACACGTTTTAGGATGTTACAAACGGTCTAAAATACGTTTTAGGATGTTGCAAACGGTGCAAAACACGTTTTAAGATGTTGCAACGGTCTAAAACACATTTTAGGATGTTGCAAACAGGACAAAACACGTTGTAATATGTTACAAACGGTGTAAAACATATTTTGAAGTCCAATAATGTGTTGAATCCAAATCCAGTACTATCGTGGCCTTACCACTTCCTGTCCTATTGAGGTCACCAGAGTCCAATGGCGTGAGTAGGGATTTAACGGTCGCCATGGCGACCTAAAACATGGCGTGAGCCGGATAGTAACGTGTTGCCATGGTAACCGGAAACATTACGTAAGGAGAGCAGTGACCTTTTCAAACTGGGCCAGTAGCCATATATGGGTGTCTCACAAATTGTTATTTGTACGTAATGATACACATTGATACCCTGACACACATAACCATCTGGTTTAAAGCTCACTGGAATACATATGTGTTATACAATATTATATACATGTACATGTTCATGTACATGTATATAGTGAGCCAAAAAGAAATATCAGCCAGCTCAGTCGATCATTGACCTTTACGTAAGTGGTTTAACATCTAAGTTCAATCCACATTAGAAGACAGCCGTAATGTTTTGTTTTGTTTTGTTTTGTTTTGTTTTGTTTTGTTTTGTTTTGTTTTGTTTTGTTTTGTTTTGTTTTGTTTTGTTTTGTTTTGTTTTGTTTTGTTTTGTTTTGTTTTGTTTTGTTTTGTTTTGTTTTGTTTCTCTAGATTCTGTGGTTGGGTCTGAGGTCGAGGAAAAAAATGTTGTGTTTCCTGTTTCCCGACCGACCCTAGGAAAAACTGCGGACTCTAGCCTTTTTTGTGTGGATCCCTGCAAGGGGCATAATTTAAATTTTCCGAGCTGATCGACCATTTTTAGCTCCATGATCTGACATCTGAGTGATGAAACATTGTACAATCAGTTTTCCAACATTGGCATTGAAAATATACTCAATGTGTCGTCATGCAAGTTTTACTTTGACTGTAATTTGTCAATCATTAGAGATTGACAAAGTCTAGTAAAAAAAAAGCAAGACAAAAAGATAATCCCTACCCACCTTCCCTAATTTTTTCAGGAGTGAAACAGGAAACACAACATTTTTTTCCTAGGCCTGAGTTTTCATTACCATATGATAATTTCACGGTGACTTGGTTATATCTTCTAGCCCCCTGAGACTGCAAATGTGGAGCGATCAAAACGACCAAAAATCCGATTATTATTTCAATATTTTGCATTGATAAAGGGGTGTACTTTTGTGTATGATTTGTGTGTTTTGTTGTCCTTCAAATCACACTTCTTCATAATAATCCTATTCTTTACATACAGCGCAATTTGTCAACACCTTCTCCTCACATTCAAACGGTTGGGGCTCTTTTTATGAAGAACTTTATTGCACGACAATTGTACAGGGTACATTGTATGGCAAATAGGTAACAATAAGTAGCATAGTAAAATAGATAGGTATAGAATAAAACTTAACAACTTATATATAGAAAAGAAATAATCAAAAGTTAGCTTAGGCTTTACAATCAGGCGGAGTTATTTATGGGTACATGTGACAGCAAATCAGTATTCTTTCTAATAACAAAACAGTCTTTTATGTATCTACCTATTTGTGCATTGTGTGGGCTGTTGCATTTAAATATATAATCAAATCTATCTGTAGCAACAAGTCTATTGAAATCTGTCGTATTTGAAGTGAGAAATTTGAATAGCTTACCACGTAGGACATCATATCTAGAGCATTCCAAAATAAAATGAAATTCATCTTTGAGGGGAAATTCAACTTTGCTATTCAGTCGTTTACCAACCTGATGAAATTATTTACGGAAGATGTAATTCAGTTTCCACTCTCGATCGTTTGATCATCTGTACTAAAGTGGCTCATTATGGTTGTTGTTGTGTGAGTGCGTACTTCCAATGACTCAGTGTGAGCATGTAATCACGGCTTAGTACGTAGGCGTGATACCACTGACTTAGGCCACAGCAAGTAAATTTTATGGATGACATCCTCCACAGACTCCAAATCTAATGCGAGCGGGCGAAAAAAAACAAGGCGGGCCGAAAAAACAAGGTTTCTACAATTTAAAATGTTGACTCAATCATTGTACAGATGGTTTTGATTAAGTGGGAACATCACATATACACAGCCATCATCACATATCACTGCATCAAGGGAAGAAACAAAACATTAAATCAGAGCCTTTTCATGTCTCCTCTCTTCATAGTTATCTGCCATCCACCTTCCGGCATGGCAACAGACATCTTTGCCCATTTTCGGCATGTTGACCACTGTCAGAAGGCAACAAAATTTCTTGTTTTTTTTCTCCAAAATCAGGCGAAAATGAATGCGCGCTCTGATGTCATCCATAAAATTTACTTGCTGTGGCCTTAGTATGAATTCGATGGTGTACATAATATAAATATATAACGCCAATGGCTTACTGAAAAGATCACTTCTGAGGAGATTTCCCCTTCAGTGCGTGGCTGTTTTCTCCGGTGACTAATCTGTGGGGATTACGGCTAAGCCTCCAGATGCAGCCCGACTCGTGCTAATGTGTTCCGTCGTCCACCTGAGTCCTTTCTAGCCTCCATAGCAGACTTCTCGGTGGGCATTTTTTATGCTGGTGTTTTTTTTTTTGCTGCTTACATGATGTAGATTTTTTCTTGCTCGTTTCTAGTCCATAATTTTACACAGGAAGCGGGACTAATTAAACCTCAGTAGCAACAGGTAAACGGAACAAAATTAGCTTAAAAAGTTAAATCCCCAGCCTTTCGATTGAGCCTGATGTTGAGGCTACGTCGCCCCTCCGTTGTCTAGAATCCCTGACCACGTTGTCAGGCTTTAACTAAGAGTCGTGGCTTTCTTGTTGTTTATTATGTGTCTTTCTTAGGAAATCATATCAGTTCTAATTGTACGAATTGTTCTGTCTACGTAGGCGGTACACAAGAAGCCGAGTAAAATTAGAACGTAACTGATATACCATCAGGAAAAAAGACACATTTTAAAGAGACACATTATGTAAGATTTTTGCGCCAAAACTCACGGTAAATACAAATAATCAAAATTTTCTCAACTTTCTTCTAAATTTACTAGGCTAGTCATTTTCAATAGCGTTCAACATATTAGCGTCACTATTTCGCATTTCCAGCGACTCAGCGCAGAGCGAGTATTAGTTGCGCCAGGCCCGCTGTATTTTTAGGAGGCTCCTAAAAAGAATGTAAACAATCAGTGGCTTTCGTTCGGGTATCTTCGATCGGCAGCTTCAACACGTTTTTGCGGCGCAACGTTGCGACGTTGATCTGTAACTCCCCAATTGTCATTATGAACCCAGGTGGGCTTATAGCACAAGAAAATTTGTAAAACGATGTTTAAAATAGTGAAAAATCTTACATAATATCGCTTTAAGCCCCCTTCCCCCCAGGCTAGACTCCTAGAGCCTTCTCAGTATGGTATGGACTCCCGCCACTGGAGATCCAATCAACCACGAGAGCCTATCGGCCTCGTTACGGCAGGAAATAACCAGCCACTTAGGAACAGGCTGTTTTAGATGCACATCATGATGGCATGATGATGGCCATCGATCTACTGGGTTTTGTGGCCGCGGTTTTGTAGTAAAATCCAATAGATCATCGGGTGCAACCAGCATTTTCTTCACATATAGGTGAATCATATGGTCATCATAATGGGCTTCGTGTAAGCTCCGTTTGTTGTTATCCATAGTTACCGTCGTCATGAATAGGTTTATGCCATGAAGAAGGTTATGTTTTGGAACTCTCCAAGCAGAGGTTTATGCTTATTTTTGACGTGATTTAAGGCGTTTTTATTCCATTTTCGTACTGGTATCTTTTTTTACGCCAACCCAACTTCGGGTGGCGGATTGCCTGGCAAGTGGACACTGCCTGGCCAATTTGATACTGCATTTGCAGCCACCAAACGATCTGCTTGGGGATGAATGTCTAAGTGGTAGTGTTTGTAACTGTGCAGAGGTTTGTTTGTGGTTTATGGATCTGATGTCAGCATATCTCACGAAGCTATGCACTGTTTTGCTTTAATGATTGTATATCTTTATCGCAAACATCGCCTCCAAGCAGATGAATCGGTCTGGGAAATTTTGTAGGAAACTTTTATAAGTCTGACTCTAGTACTGTAGTGGTGTGCATCCCCTTGCCCCCGCCGTTACCGACGACGAGTTTGATGAAAAAACATGAGTAAAACTTTGAGACTGAGCCTGGACGTCTATCTCCTGGTGTCCAGTCTATGGCGGTTTTGGCAGGGCTCTTTCTGGGGCTGTAGTACCCTGGATGCCAAACTAGTATCGGGCCGTTAGCCGTTTTCCTTCGGCAGCCGAGAGCCCTTCGCCCGCCTGCCTAAATTACCGCTACGCTGGAGTTGAGCCCGGGGGGAGTTTGGCTGGCCCTTTTACGTTTGTCCGGCCAGCCAAACCTGCCCCCGGGCTAGACTCCCCCAAGATACGGAATGTCCAGGAGATTCAATATGAATGTGTTGCGAGACCTCTGAGTTAACAGAGCTAGGACTTAATACCACTTCTACGTTGAGACTAAATAACGCCCACTTAAATACGTCGGCCTGGGTTTTCAGTAGAACACTACAGATAAGTGTTTATGTCTGAGCAGAAGGTTGAGAATTTCTTCACCAATTTGACTGACGTCCGCTCCTGTTCAGCAATGTTTTGACGACAGGAATATTATAATAGCCCGACACAATTCTTACATTACTCCCCTAGCGGTGTGTTTGGACTAAATGTTATGTCAAAATTGTCGTCTGACATTTTATCTGTGCAATTATCATAAGTTATTTCCTTCATTATCTGTCCAATTGAAGCGTCTCACGTCATACTGTGACAGAAACATAATTACTATTTAGGTCATATTTCGGCCTGTTACATTTATTTTCATAGTAAACCAATATCAGATAATGATATTCATCACATTGCGAGGGTTGATTTGTAAAAGTATACATATATGCATAAACCTATTAATTCCCTGTATATTTGTGAACAGTCCAAATATAAATAAATTCTCGACAAGACAGTTCGAAATAAAATGTGCTTAAGCTTTAATTAATAAAATCCCTGGAAATGTTAATAAGGATTAACATCTTCATTCTTGCTCCCTCAAATCCTACATTGATCCCTTAAAAGCACTATACCATGTATCAAGCAGAAAAAAATTCATTTCATTTTGATTTTCTCATTCTTTATTCAAATCGGCAGTGTTATCATATACTCCTCCATGCAATTGCCATATGTTATTAGCATCATTATTGTGCCTGATTGATTGCGATCCCCAAAATTACAAGCTGCCTGATGTAATTAAATGGTGCACCAATCAGGATGCCGGGAAGCTAAAAACAAACCACATCTTAATAACGTCATAAATCAGGCAACTGGAAAGATTCTCCGAAAAGCCAGACGTTTTCAGTTAGCATCTGCCGTCTTTGATTGGTCACGGAGAATGATTTGATTAGTTTTTCATTATTACATAATTGTTCTACACGGATGTTTAATCTTCATCGACAAACAACATGTTGTTACATCGCAGTAGGCTAATGGAGATGAATTTGTCAAGGTTAAACGGTTGGGTGGGAAGGTCATACATCCGGGGCACTAATGATGTTCACATCCGGGACACTAATGACCTTTGACCTGTGTGGGTTCTCAGCCAATTTTCAAAAACGAAATATTTCATAATTACAGACGATACGATTAGATTTACGTGGAAGAGAGCATGTCTTTTCAAATGACACGTGGAACTTACCATTCGCAACAGGTTGCCTTGTACGGCTTCTAACGTGTTTGTATTTGACGTTAGGAAAGTAATTTCCACTTCCGATGAAAGCTTTTAATAATGATGTACATGTCACAATACTACTGATGAGGTGGTGGTGGAATATCTTATTGAAACACTCTACGTATTCATCAGAAAGAACCCATGGTATTGCCCAGTGGCTAGAGTGCCGGTCTTGTATTCGGAGGTCGGAGGTTCAAATCTCTTTTGGATCATACCAAAGACTTCAAAAAGTGTAATACCAGCACTTGTCGAGAAAAATGCTTAGCATAGAAAGCATACACTGGCAAATTATTGCGAGATGAGATGCCCATATTGGTTGGAACAAGTACATGTTTTTGTAATAATAACAATAATAACATACGTGCCTTGTGTATTCGAAATTTGAACTGACCAATATTCATGACCTGTACAGTCATATAAGTTATGTATATGCTATGTTATATAAGGAAAAATGTGTAACGTCTTTATCTGATGACATCGAAAAAATTGTCTTCATATAGTTTTTTTTTCTTTTTTTTTAACGGTGTCGCTCTATGCAAGGCCAATTATTTTTGGCCACTTCTAGGCATAGGGCTAGAGGTACTTAAGTGAGTATAATGTAGTTATGTCAGGAGATGGCGGTGGACCTTTGTTTTGAAGCTTTGTGGATTGTACTCGGACTGAAAGCATCTGTTTGGAAGAGAGTTCCATAATTTTGCAGTCCGGGGAAATATTGCAATTTTGCAATTTTTCAGATGCGTCAGTGACCATATTGGGTCAATTTGTGTTTTTTTTTGTATTGTTGTACTGTGAATGATAATAAAGTTTGTTAAAAAATCTAGAAAAATATTGGGTCAATTGCTTGTTTTCGGCTTGCTCGGTGCTGTACATGTATTCCAAAACACATTTCCAAACATTAAGTCGAAATTAAATATCATGTTTTGGAATACAGCATGCTACTTAATTCTAATGTCCGGGGTCTTGGGATATCAAGTTACAAATGTGACTAACTCGCATGTACGTATGCAGGGATTAGTATAGGGTGTCCATGTGACCGTGCGTTAACGTTTGTCATGAGAGCAAAAGCGGCGGCATTAAAATATAATCTCCACAAAGAGAAATACGATCTCCTTCATCGCCAAACAGACGTTGGAAGGGAAAAATAGTATCATAACGCTTTCTGTGTGCCATATGAGAAATGGGGGACCCAGAAAACATAACAACCTTAGCAATTAGCATGTTGATTTGATGATATCAGTGGATGACATCCTCTGAGAACCCCAAAACTGATGCGCGTGTGCGAATAAAAAAAGTTTGGCAAAAAAAGTTGTTTTCATTATGAAATCTAGGTGGTTTTGAAGGTTGTACAAATGACTCAGAGTATGGTTTGGCGAATAATCTAGTCTTCAAATTCATTTCTTTGCATTTTCGTCTTCTTCGTTTTATTTTCGCATTCTACGACATTGGTATTGTTTTCCAATGTTTTTTTTCAACTTACGGTATATATTTGCTCATTTTGCAACTGTTTTGTACAATTTACAGTATTGTTGAAAACTTTTTTTGGAAATGGCCGAAAATTCATGCGCGCGCGGATGTCATCCATATAATCTACCTAATCTACCTAATAGAAGAGTGTGTAGTACAGGATTATATATATTATCATCAGTGTGTGCCGCTGGAATCACACAGCCATCAGCATGATGGAGAGATTGTTTGTTACGGGTCAGAAGGACAATTTGGGTAATGTTGAATATCAGGGGCCATTAAGCACTGTCAGAGCAGGCTATGACCCAGCTATGACGCACTATTAGCAGAAGCACTCGCGGATTAATAGAAATGTTTTCAGCGGGTCGACAGAGTTCAGTGGAGACGTTTAGAACGTGACTCGGGGTGGGAGCTCGCGTGTGAAAGAATTAGGACATGGCTGTGATATAAATGGATGTTTTTACATGCGTGACTTAGTTCGTGTTTGTGTGATAGATTCATTTTCATGTAAGCATCTTTATGTATGTAGAACATGGTTGTGATATAAATGGATGGCTACATGCGTGACTTAGTCCGTGTTTGTGTGATAGATTCATTTTCTTGTACGCATCTTTATGTATGTAGAACATGGTTGTGATATAAATGAATGGTAACATATTTTTGTAATGGATTAATTTCGTGTACGCGTCTTTCCGTTGGTAATGTGGAACGGTATTTGCATTAGGATGAAGAAAATTTTGAAGTGAAAAATAAGCGAAGAACACTCTATAGCTGCCTTGAGAGTAGTAACAATGGAATCTACTGTCTTGTACCATATTCTAACGCTGACACTTAATATAAAAATGAATGCAATGCCAGCTTTGTAAATACATAGTATTCCAGAAAAAAGTCTTTCACTCTATTCTAAACACGAACCCTTTGCTCATAATTATTCAAACACGAATCCTGTACTTACACACTGTATTCTATCCAAGAGCTCTGTAATTACATTGTATTCTTAACACGAACTTTTTGCAAACACAGATTCACAAGATGACTCCCCACCTGGACTTATGAAGACACACTAGCGGCCGTATCCGAAGAGAACAGTAGGAAATGGCGTGACGGAGCTCAAGAATTGTCCAGGTCACTTGAAATGTAAAACTACGATGATGATCGATGCTGTTATATAGTTTTTTTTGTTATGATGTTTGTCGGCATCACTAAGCATTTTGTGGATTGCGGCAAGCTATATCTATGGCTGTAAAAGACTAGAAAAGACATCAAAACGAAGAAATCATGTCAAAATGGTGGACGTTAAACCGGAAAGTCGGCGCCGCGAAGTCGGACAGCGGACCGAAGACGTCAGACGGCAGCATGCCGGGGTGCCTGACCAGGGAGACCGGGAAGAGAACCGGCTGGGGCAAGCCGCTCATGGAGCTGTCGGCCAACGCTCTGACCGCCACGGCCGTGACGATCTCTCCCGGCGCCGGCCCGAGTCAGACGCTCACGCCCGGGGCTGATCCGGAGTCCGGCAGGGCGCAGCAGCAGCTCTCCCCGGCGGCAGGGAACGTCACCCCCAGGCGGACCCTGAAGCCCCAGGCCGCCGTCATGGAGGACGAACTGGAGGTGTTGGAGGATGGAGACCGGTCCCCGTCCCGGAGTACTCGGTAAGTCACATTCCCGGTGTCCCGGAGTACTCGGTAAGTCACATTTCCGGTGTCCCGGAGTACTCGGTAAGTCACATATCCCCGTTCCGGAGTACTCGGTAAGTCACCATCTCTGTACCAGAGCACACACCAGTAAGTCACCATCTCTGTACCAGAGCACACACCAGTAAGTCACCATCTCTGTACCAGAGCACACACCAGTAAGTCACCATCTCTGTACCAGAGCACACACCAGTAAGTCACCATCTCTGTACCAGAGCACACACCAGTAAGTCACCATCTCTGTCCCAGTGCACACACCCATACGTCACATATCTCTGTCCCAGAACACACATAGGTAAGTCTCATATCGCTGTGCCAGAACACACACCAGTAAGTCACATTTCTCTGTCCCAGAGCACACATAGGTAAGTTACATATCTTTGTCCCAGAGCACACATCGGTAAGTCACATTTCTCTGTCCCAGAGCACACACCAGTAAGTCACCATCTCTGTCCCAGAGCACACACCAGTAAGTCGCCATCTCTGTCCTTGAGCACACATCGTTAAAACAATTTTTTCTCACATTAAAGTTTAACGTCACCTAACTTCCTACCGTTTTCTGACGCTTTCCTATTTTGTTTCTTTCCCCTGTAAGAAGGTCGGTGTCTCGAGCTGTCTCCACCATAGACGACACCAGCTCAGAGATCATCAGGGTGGCGGGAGAGGACGGCAGGTACAACACTTTTACGTCCGATCACATTCGTTGCACGATCGTCGTACGTGCGATCGCAATATGAGGGAATTCTTGGGATAGACGTGGTGTGTCGTATAAAATTTGTTACGGAAAAGGCTGTGTCAGACTCTTGTTCAATTTCATTTCATTTCATTTATTGGTGATGCCAAACAACGCATTACAAGTGGGAGCCAGGCAGCCAGAAGGCTGGTGGCGGCTGCCACTGGTACATACAACACAACACAGGACAAGTCAATACAATATACAGGACCTAACAACAAGTTACGAATATCAAAATAGCAAAACATATCAATGCATTATACAATATCAAAGACACAACATCATCAAATTAATAAAGTAATCTTAATAATATCTATAATCAAAAGTGGAAGGGAAAGACGGAACGGTTGGAAAGTCAGAAAAGTTAAAAAGTTGTTTAAAAGTTAGTAATCTGATGAGAGGTGGTTCCTGCATTTGGCCTTGAAATTCTAACTGTGGCGGACCCTGTGACTTCACTGGGTAGATGGTTCCACAGGCGTGCAGTGTACAGGAAGAAACTGTTTTTGTAGGTGTTTGTTCTACTCCGGGGGATGTGCAGGTGGTGGGCATTCCGCAGTCGTAGCTGGGATTGACTATTTGCAACTCTTGTAGTGGGCACAAGTGGCAATTTCCCCCTTTGTTATCTATGTATTGTGTCCTCTCTTTGCCATCATTTATCATTGGGTGGGGAATCGGACTTGCGCTTTTGAATTTCCTGTATTTACTGTTTTGCCTGTCTTAAAGTTGCGTTTGTTTTTTCTTTATTATATGTATTTATTTAGTGGTGCCGTAAACATAAGTGCTTTCCACTTAAAATAAGTGCGGCACCACCATGTTTTGTACCCTTTTCTATGTGAACGAATAAAAAAAAGACTCTTGTCGGAAGTTAGGTCTGTCACAGTCTGCTTGAAAATCCTACGACATGAAAATTGTACGAATGTGACCAGGCCGTAACTTAGGTTGACTAGCTGGTTAACTATAACTGACTAACAAACCAGCCAACTTACGACTTTGTCTTGTCACGTTTTGGGGGGAGTCGTTTTTTTTTTAATCAGTGCAGAGTGAACCTGAACTTAACATCGTATAACGATGATCTTCGGTTCCATATGTCACATCAATTCCCCTCGCATAATTACATTCATTCATACCCTTATCAAATACATATACATAATACTGTCACCAAGTACAGTAGGGGCACTGTCAATAGATAGCTTTAAACAATGTCTAGAGCTAGAAGTTCAAGGGTTAGGTGTAACAAGTCGATCGGTGTAATATAGCCAGCTGCCGCCGCGCCGCGTGCCTGCGAAGCTGGTGTGTTACGCCGAAAGGCGGTTATACCGGCTATACAGATACAGATACATAATTGCATGGTTCATAATTGTCAAAAAGTAGAAAATCTCTAAGAGGAATTCAACAAGAATCTGTTTACTGCAGTCTTGAATTTAGTCATATTAGGACTGTCAGGGAAAACCGAGGCTGGTAAGGAGTTCCACAGCCTGCTAGTCCTTGGTACATATGAAGACATGTTTGGGAAGTTACTTTCCACCACAGTGTGACAATGTGATTACATGAATCCACCTAGAGTCTGGATATCGTCGTCCACTGGGAAATTTGAAGGTTTTCGTTTAATCTCTACCCGGACGACTCAATTCCATGAACGGCCTAGTTCCAATCCTAACTAATCTTCTTGGCGATTCTTGTAATAATCTCTCATGCCCTTGGCCGAGAAACAGGGTTGACGACAAGATTTCATACACCCAGAATGGTCTCTGGAGTCCGTACGTATGCAGACTGTCTGTGGAGCACACTTTCCACATTTCACTGAAATGTTGAAAAAATGAAGCATTGCACTCTGTTCAGTTTTGACTTAGGCAGATCTAGCATTTAGGCATACTTGGCTGTGCTTTCGTCCTGTATCAAAATTTCAAATACGGTTTATAACAGGAGACTGTCCTGAAAACTGTGAAATGGCATCATGTCCGTCTACTGGCAACTGTATTGTGGAAAGGCCTGAACTGAAATCTCACCGCGGGAATTTTCCAGGTCGGAAGGCGCCACGTCCAGACGGAGCTCGAGGATGGGTTCCCGCCAAGGCGCGCTGTCCAGGATCGTCCGGACCCTGCAGCTCATCAGGACGTGGGCCACCCGCAGACGGGAGGAGGAGGACGGCCCGCGGCCTGACTCCTTCCTGCAGGTCGATAACTTACACATCCTAGCCGTAATCATTTATCCTACAATCTCAGCATGGTCTCATGCAAGGCCAACCGACTTGTATATATAAAATAACCTTTACTCTGTATAAATAGGCAAATATATCAGAGACTAGAGAAGTAACATTTGCGAAGCAAATGCAAAATGTTTACCTTCGGACATGGTCTGCTCTGTTATAATTCTTACTCAAACACATTCACATACATGTACAACTAGTATATGGTGACAGGAGCAGAGCAGACCATGAAATTGCAACATTATGTAACCCAACACCAGTCACCATGGTGACAGACGTCAACAAATCATGTCATTGGCCAGGTCAGAAGTTAGTGTTTGGAGAAGAAGAAGAGGAAGAAACTGAGCAAAAACAATATGTTTGCCTTCGGTAAACATAAATATTAAGACCTTAGAACTAGATCTAGTAGATCATTCGTGAATAGTTTCATCAGGTTGGTAAGACACTCTTTTTACACAACCAAGTCTTTTATTCAACCAACGTTTCATTGACGGTCATCGAAACGTTGGCTGAATAAAAGACTTGGTTGTGTAAAAAGAGTCTCTTTAATTACCTGGGTAGGTCTAAACTCAACATGTTGATTTATTCACATACTTGTACGTACTTTAATATATTTGTATCCACTTGCTTGTTTGTACGTATAGTTGACGAAAACCCTGCGAAAGTCGCTGCACTTTGGTCGTGTTCAAAAGATTGTTGCATAGACACATTTGCAAACACAAATATTTGCATGTATGATAACAGTTAAACTTTACGTGACCAACACCAAGTAAATTGGGACTTACCCCAAATTTTCGACTGACTCCGTTAGTCTTGTTCACGGAATGGACCCTTCTACTGCAGCTTCCGGGACGTGACGTCGGAAACACGTGGTTGCAGCAGAGGGTCATACGTGGCAGATAACCTATGACGCCCCCCGTCTCTGTTCAGTGTTGGTCACGTAAAGTTTAACTGTTATCATAATGTTATATACCAACACAGATGAACTTTCATGCTAATATTTGCATGTGTTTTTCATATAACGACCCCTTCGTCTGAGTCTTTCTCCAGACGTTTGACATGAACGTCTTTACTCCATATACGTCTCAAGTGTAGCTTTGTCTTTGTTCTCCAGAGATTCCACATGGGCCAGGTGATCCAGGAGGATGAGGGGGGTAACAGCCGAGAGGGGGACAACGTGTCCCGGGCGGGGGCCGAACCGCAGGGCAACAAGGTGGCAAACAGGTACGGAACACGTTTTTTTTAACGGTGTCGCTCAATGCAAGGCCAAGTATTTTTGGCCACTTCTAGGCATGGAGCTAGAGGTACTAAAGTGAGTATAATATAGTTATGTCAGGAGATGGCGGTGGACCTTTGTTTTGAAGCTTTGTGGATTGTAGTCGGACGGTTAGCAGCTGTTTGGAGTTCCATAATTTTGCAGTCCGGGTTCTCCTAGCCAGCCTGGTACATGATCCTGTCAAATACACGACTCCGACACTACTTGGGGGTTTCCAATATACCCTAGACAAGGGGTGGGAGAGGTTTAGTCGTGATGTGGGAGACTAAACCTAACCTAACCCCAATCGTAATTCTAACCCTAGTCCTGAACAATGATTCCCAACTCTAACCCTAACCCTAACCCTAACCCTAACTCTAATACCAACCCCAACCCCAGCCCTATCCCTAAACACCTGACCTCTCACGTATATGGCAGCTCAATGATTTGGCTCAACACTGGGTGGCTGTAGGCATGCTTTTGAAAGTGCTAAAGACATCCCGGACTGGGTAGGGTTGTTGATTCGGTAATGTAGTGGAAATAATGGGAATATCAATCCCTACTTTTGGTCAAATTTTTGTTTTGTTTTGTTTTGTTAGCCCAAGGAGGTTTATGATAAAACCTCATTGGTCAGCGGGCCTACTTAGCAAAGGAGTCCGGTCTGTACGATATACTCTGTATATTTGCTGGTAGGCCGAGATCATGCGGGCAATGATTTACATTACTGTAAAACGTTAAACTTTATTCCAACACACAATTTACAGGGATCAAATTTTCAGCGACCACTGTCGCCTTCATCAGGATAATTAATGACCAATCACTTCACAACGTGATCTCGCGAGAGTTACGGTTTACAACAGTGGTCGCTGAAAATTTGATCCCTGTAAATTGTGTGTTGGAATAAAGTTGAACGTTTTACTATGATTACTACCAACACAGATGAACTTTCATGATGATTTACATTACTCATGCTCATTTTTTCTCCATTAGCTCCAACAACACTGGCTTAAGAATAACTAGAAAGGTAACATTTGCAAAGCAAATATGATCGAATATGATCTGCTCTGTTAAACTCAAACACATTCATATATATGTTGACAGGACTCTAAATCCCTCCTGCTGTAAAATTGCAACATAATGTAACTCAACACTAGTTACCATGGTGACAGACGTCTGGTTTAGGTCATTGACCTTATTTGTTTGGAGAAGACAAGAAATAAGAAACATAGAAAAAACAGTATGTTTTTCTTCTGTGAAGGTTAACATAATAAACACAAATACACTCGATCTGGTGGTTCCTGTCTCCCACACCAACAATCATATGAGAACTTTTGTACCAACAACTGTTAGGCTCTGGAACAGTCTTCCAAGGGAGATCAGGGACAGACAAAGATTCAAACGTGAAGTTATTCCTCAGAGCAAAACTTTGACAGCGTTCTGTCTACTAACTCAGTCCTGCTGCTAATGCTGAGTGAGAGCTGACATAGATAAAAAAAAAATAAATAAATAAAATTTACCCAAATGGCGGGAATAATTTGACTGAGGAGTCTAGCCATCATAGGGTAACATTTACCCGCACATTTTGCCGTTCCGACCTGTTCAAAGTGCTCAGACGAATCGTACAGAATGGTTTCTAATTACTTTTGAAGGTTTTTACTGAGACTTAAATAAACTGGAGACATAACAGATATTCCCGCGAGTGATGTGGCCGTTGGGAGAACGCTGCTTGTTTGCGCTAAGCCGCGGATACATCAGGTGCTTACAGGGTCCAATTAAGAGCTAGTTATGCGGGTGTAGAGGATGACATTGGGAAATGGTTGACGTGCGCGACATGAATGCTTATTTGAAATTCTTAAAGGCATCCAATGTGATTTCAGGGCAGCAAAACTAGAAATATTCTGAACTAGAGTTCGACGATCTCATACCTTCGCCAAACGATCTTAACTTTTATGACTGATCATGATCTACTAGCGAAGGTAATAAAGATTATATTTTGCATGAGTAATAACCTTGAATGTTGAAATTAGCCTAGGTATACGGGAGTCTAGCAATGTGGTGAAGCCTTTAGTGAAGTCATCAATATGGTGATTAACGTGCAGCAGGTTTAATTACCTGTAGCATAAATTTTTGTCATTGAATATGCAAATTAAGTCCCTATTTACATGTACTGGATCCTTTGCATAATCTATATGTAGACATTGTGCTTTTCACTTAAGTTACATGAGGTATGACGGATGCATATGATGTCAAACACATGTTGATGGACACATTGATCTGGTGATGTTTATTAATGACCTTGCAAAATGTACAAAACAGTTCTCTTCATTTCTAAAACGGCAACCAAATATATAAATAATATCTATATGTTCAGATAAAATTTACACATACAAACATGTCTATGTACACCACGGATCAATATTTAGTAACACTGCTGCAAAATTCTACTTCAGTGTAATGGAATTGTACAATTCACATGAGACATCACAATGTGTAGTGAGGTAGATTTTACAGCATCAACGAAACACAGACCATGTCATGATCGGAATAATATGTGTCATGAACAGTTACCAATAGACTGTCTTCATCAAGGCCGCGGACGTAAACGTGGTCAAGAAGACTACCATAGTCAGTTGTGGGAGATTGCACGAACTGCCTGAAGCCAAATTGTTCCATCACATTCAGAATTTTGGGAGGGGGGCATTTCAAGAGGTCAAAATTAAAATCCCCAAGGACAACTGTTATCATTTTACTTGGAAGTAAGATCAGAAGTCTTTGTAATCTGTTGATGAAGTCTTCTTCCGGTAAGGTCTGTGGTCTGTAAATGTTTACAATGTTAACTGTGGTGGACTCCTTGGTGATAGTAATCGCCGTATACTCCAGGCCCCCTACCGGAATATGTAGCTGTGTGGGGATAATGTCCTGTCTAGCAACAGTCATGACTCCGCCTCCTCTTCCCACTCTGTCTGCTCTGAAGGATAGCGAATGTGGTAGGAATAGATCAGCCTGTTGATTCTTGTGCAGGAATGTTTCGACGAAGCAGAAAACATCAAAGGGGAGTGCTGTTTTGTCTGCTTTCAAGTCTTGTAAATGCTCCGTATAGGAACGGATGTTGAGGAATTTGATTGTGAGATCATTGTTCCCTACAGTGGAAGAACATGACAAAGGAACCTTCGGCACAGGTACTTGTTGTAGACGGAGCATTTCATCCAAAACAGCTGTGTTCACGCGAATTGATGTTGGCTTAAAACCCAGCAGATACAAGTCATTTAAGCTTCGCACACGGCTTAGAGCAACGTAAGCTTGACCAGGCATGAAGCAACCTTTGCTTTCCATTGAGACAACAATTCTGCTCAATGTCTTGCCTTGAACTTTGTGAATGGTGCAGCCCCATGCTAATGACAGTGGAAATTGAGCACGCTGTGCTTGGACCGACCGTCTTCCCTTACCAGCGAAGAACTGAACGGTTTGTCTTTTGATGGGTACTGCTCCGGGGTAAGCCTGCTTATATTGGCTGTCGGTAATGGCTTGTTTGCCAACACGATCACTATCAAACTTAACCAGGATGGTATGGACATCAGGACCTGTGCTGTCAATGCCAACGACCGTTGCAAATGTTCCATTTACAAGTCCATCTGCAACGTCAATATTAACCGTCACCATCACCCTTGCTCCCACGGCTACAGACACGACTTCTCGCAAGCCACCCGTGTCACTTGGCTTGGTGGACATGTTAACATTAGTGAAACCCGTTAGAAGATCTTTCTTCGAGTCGATGGCTTTGATATCAAACACCTTTGACGAAAGTGTTGTCAGGTGTTTGGCATTGTGCTCGTCTACTTCTCTGTTGGTTTTGAAGACGTGCAGCGCTTCTGATGGATAGCTTGGGTCGGTTCTGGATATGACCCTGGACTTGAGAAGGTGAATGTCATCTTCTGTGCATGAGGCTGTTCTTACTCTCATCAGAAGGTTTGCAAAGTTTTGGTCTTCTTTCTGTCGCATGCTCTCCGTGAGTTCCATCATGTGGAAGTTTTCCTCCCACAGAGATCCATGCAACTTGGCGTAGCTGTCTGAAGGCAGGCCGAAGACATGATTCTGACCGACAGGCTGGAGTTGGAACAGGTCTCCGACAGCCAGGATGCTGACCCCTCCAAACCGGCTGTCAGGGTCGGGGCTGCCACAGATGTCCTGCAGACGGCGGTGGATGTGATACAGGAGGTCTGCACCGACCATCGACACCTCGTCCACAATAAGGAGCTTCAGCTTTCCCAAGCGTGAGCGAAGTGTGTTCAGTCGGTCACTGCTTAATGGCTGATAGTCTTTGCCCCTGTTCAGACCACAACTGAGGCTGAGAGCTGAGTGCAAGGTCATACCATTAATGCCAAACGCGGCTGTTCCTGTAAAGGCAGTCAACATAACTGGGAGGTCATTTGGGTCGAAATAATGTCCAGACAAAGGTCTGAGAAGTCTCAGTGTTTCATGATGAACCAACTTGATTATATGGCTCTTGCCAACTCCACCGGGGCCACTCAGAAATACCGTGTACTGTGGCACGTGTTGGTTTTGTTTCAGAGCAATGATGGTATCTTTGCACCATTTGCGATGAAACCTGAGAACTTCCATTTGCTGGCTGTTTAAAGACCGCATCATAGCTCTGTATTCCTCTGAACTCATCAGCACTTTATTCATCTCTGCTGAAAAGCGTGCGTGAAGTTCACAACTAGGACTGGGTGTTGAATGTGGGGCCAGGTCGATGTTTCCACATTGGTCTTCCTGGAATACTTCTGTCTCCACAGTTATTCCTTCATCTTGTTGCTCAGCCTGTTGGAACTCCACATTCGGAGCAACACTATCCCACATGTCTTCTGGGGGACCATTTTGACGCAGGTCATCATAGGCTGCATTGACTGCATCAGCGTTTATGCTGAACATCGCTTCATTGGCACGGATGGTGTCTATGACGTGTTCATAGTGTTCTTTGAACGATGGGAAGTTTGCTTTGATGTCGACTTCCTCGTTTCGCCAAGGCAAGTATAGCATGAGTAAATTCCCGTACTTGTCCTCGCCATCTTTTCTTTCTTTGTGAAACCTGCAAGGAGTATGTGATATGCACTATTATTACAATGTCAACAACGGAAATCAAAAGCTCACCAACAAGCATCAAGTGTGTGCAGTGTCATGTAAAATGTGAATGATTGATGTACCTGATGATGCAGTGCTTTTTCCTCTTTCTCATGGTGCCCAAGTTGTTCTGCAGTGTGATGACGGCTGGATACATGTCGTCTTGGTTGCTTCCTTCATTGTCGGCAGCACCATTTTCATCCCTGCCATCCAGCACATCTGGAATGTGGTCGTCGGGCAGATAACTTCCACCGGTTGTGTACGTGGCTGAAAATTCAGCTAGGGACATTTTTTCGAGGACGTTCGGTCGGCACACGTACCTATCGAGGGGTGACGTACAGAAGATATTATCGTCCTCGTCGTCCATGGCGTCCAGGACACTCCGCGGCTTGAGCATGGACACCCGTTTGTCTTTTGGAGCAGTGTTTACAAAGACCACTTTCCTACTGGCTCTTTTTAGTGGCAGAGAAAGCAGCCTGTACACAGCCTCCTGTGCACTCACCTCTCTGTTATTGAGAAAGGCTGATCCGACCTTCCTCAGTGTAGATTTCAGGTCATCGCCTCTGCTCTCCTCCAGCACCTTCTTTAGCACCTCGCTCATTGCTCTTTCCCCTTTCAACATGTAACTAGTAATGTACATGATGCATGAATATGCATCCAGAATAAATTGAAGGTCCATGTTAGCACGCCAGGTTTGAAGGATGCTTGGGTTGTATTGATTTATGAATCTTTCGGATGGATGACGCTGAAGGACGATTTGTTCACCTGATTTTGTCAGCTTCAGCGCCTGTTGGTACACATCTGGACCCACCTTGGCCCTTTGCAGCAGCTGTTCCAGGGAAATATCTTCAGGAGTGTTTTTGTCTTCCATTACGGTACGCACTTTCCGGAAAACCTCCTCTTTTACTTTGAGGTCCCTTTTTACAACTAACGGATCTGCCTCGGATGGTCTGGCAATCATGGTCAAACAGCTGGGCGGATGCGGAAACCTGAATCTGCATGACCCAGATCTCCGACATGTCTGTGAATGTACATGCTTTTGCAAAGAGAGTACCAGGTGCCTCAGGTCTTCTTCCTCTTCGCCCGGAATGGCACAGGTTTGATGCTTGTTAATGAAGTTGACCACGTCGCTGTCACTGTTCACACCGAGTTTTGGGGCGTCCTTCATCCAGAGTATCGTATGTGCATGGGGGGACCCCCGGGCTTGGAACTCAATGCGAATCATGTAGTCTTGGAGTTGACCAATCGGGTTAGCCTTTCCTCCGATGAATTCGCTGAAAAACAGGGTTAGTCGGTGGTGGAACTGCCGGGCTGCGGTAACCGGATTGCATCGAAGCCATTTGGACTTCTCCTGCCATGTCATGTTCTGTATGTCATCAGCCGTCAGATTTCTTCCATATTGATGAGCAATACTCTGGATCACCTCTGGCCATTGCATGTCCGCAGCTGATAACGTGAGGAACCACGTGGGTATGCCCAGCTGTCGGACATAGGCCAGTAAATCCAGTAGAGCTTTGTTCCAGTAGGGTGGAGATCCCCTTACGTTCGTCAAGAACTTGAACGCATTGTCAGTACGCAGCATTGCCTGTACATTGTCCAAGTTCTTCATTAGGCCAGCGTTGATCTTCCTATTCTGAAATGTATGGCCCCTGGTCTGGCGCAGATTGATCTGGATGCTATCTTTGATCTGCTTTGCTTCTACTGAATATTGTGCAGCCAGCAGGTACTCGATGTCTTTAGCAAATCGTCCATCCTTGTGCAAAAGCCGTAGGTTGAAATACTTCCGAGGCGTGATTCCCTTCTGGCGCTTCTCACCTAACCCCCCGCGGCCATACGGATACTTAGATGGATTGGCAAGCTCTTCAAATCTATCATCAGTGAAGAAAGCGCAGGGTGTTTGATTCTCCCCTGGCGCAACAGAGTATATATTGTCGCCATTGGGAACTTGTTCTTCCTGTAGTAGGGTGTCATAAGGAAGACCCCGTAGTTTGCTTGTTTCCTGAAAGGCAACTGTATCTTCCTCATCTTCCTCATTTTCAGACTCTGTTTCTGAGTCTACGACACCAGCATCCTGCAAGGCCACATAATGAAGCTCGCCAATCTGCCCTATTGTAATTGTGTTTTGACTTCTCTGCAGTAGAGGATGAACATCAACCGGCCAGTCGGGAGTGATGGTGTTGATGACTTTGATATTGATATTTAGCATGTTAGCAAGAGCGTGAACTGCCAGGGAATCGGCCCATTCCCCATTTCGCAATCCATGAATGTATGATTGATACCGTTGGTCTTGATGCGTGTTGCATGTTGGCGTTGGTCTGGATCTGACAGGATCTGTAAGGAAACCTGAGTACTGAATTCTTTGTACTCTGTGGTCTCCAGGTAGTTGATTAGCCGTGTTCTTAACTCGGGACCAGGGATAGCTTGCACACCAGCTGCTGGAAGCGATACAGAGACAGCATGAAAGAAACAGTCTCCATCCCCTGGCACATCCCTGATCTCAAGATTTCGCCTCCTTGCTAAATCTCTCAGAATCTGATAGCCATCATCAGTAGATGGTGGGCATGGAGATAGTGGGCATGAAGCTGGTTGGCATGAAGGTGGTGGGCTTGGAGATGGTGGGCATGGAGATGGTGGGCATGGAGACGGTGGACATGCAGGCAAACTCTCCCTTATCTCCGGATCCTCACAACCATTTGCTGTCATGGCCTCCCATAAATCACAGTCTTGGTTTCTCCATTGCTGTTCCCAGTCAGCAGAAATCGAAACATCCTTGTATAATGGGTTGTTCTTCTTCAACCATTCTAACGCATGCATTACTCTTTGAGGCCTGATGTACTCATGCATGTAGTGGCCTTTGTAAGATAGTTTCCTTTTCAGTTTAAATGCAACAACTTGAGCAGCTTCAGGTAATCTGGGCAATATAGATACCACTGACTGTAGCTTAGAGGGAACATTTACTGCACTCCCGTGAATGGCCTTCTGTCCTCCACGGGGTAATGCAACCAGTTTCATAAATGGTATTCGTTGGCTGATCAATCTCAACTCTAACGGCCTCAGATCTTGCAATTCAGGAGGTACAGGGGCAAGGTCAAGGTTATTAAACCATGACTGGGTTGGGAGCTCTCCTTTCTTAAGGTATCTATGGCACGTCTGGCAAACCCAGGACTTGCCATTAGTTTGCCATGTTGTACCAATTGATTTGGACTGAAGTATGCCATTTGTTGTTTCGTTTGTCGGGTAGTTTTCAACCTTCATTTCCAAGACTGTAGCTCTGTAAAGCAGCCGGCAGCATGATATGCAAGCATAAATTGGCCCTTCCTCTATTTTCGACCTGAAGCAGGTGGCACAGTCTTCAATTGTCATGTCCTTGCTTTGTTCCTCTCTTCTTTTTTTCTTCATTCGGGTCCTTGCAGATGCACGTCCTGCCTCAACAATTTCCTGTGTAGCATGCTTTCTATGTGTATGCATGGCAGCTCTGTTAAATGCGCGGCGCCTCTCGGCTGCTTCTACAGCCTCTTCTTCTCTGCGTCTTTTCTCTGCTTCTCTGTTATACATGCGTCTTTTTGTAGCAGCTGCTGGTGTTTCGTTCAATCTGAAACGCTGCATGCCTTCTCTGTTACACATACGCCTTGTCTTAGCAGCTTCATGTGTCTCATTCAGTCTCAAACTCTGCATGGCTTTTTGGTTAGACAGACGTCTTTTCTCAGCAGCGTCTGACGTCTCATTTAATCTCTGTTTTTTCTTTCCGTCCCGGTCAGACCTACGCCTTTTCTCAGCGGCGTCTGACGTCTCATTTAATCTCTGGTTTTTCTTGCTGTCCCGGTCAGACCTACGCCTTTTCTCAGCGGCGTCTGACGTCTCATTTAATCTCTGGTTTTTCTTGCTGTCCCGGTCAGACCTACGCCTTTTCTCAGCAGCGTCTGACGTCTCATTTAATCTCTGGTTTTTCTTGCTATCCCGGTCAGACCTACGCCTTTTCTCAGCAGCGTCTGACGTCTCATTTAATCTCTGTTTTTTCTTGCTGTCCCGGTCAGACCTACGCCTTTTCTCAGCAGTGTCTGACGTCTCATTTAATCTCTGCCTTTTCTTACACGCAGAGATCAACCTTTTCCTCTGATCTACACTTTTGCACCTTGACCTAGGCATAGTTATGCTTTGACGTTTCTGTTGACAGCGTACTTATTTGTTCAATTTTGATTGGTCTCCTGATGTTCTTAGTAGTGCTGCTGTAAGAAATTAAGTATTTTGTTTGTAAAATACATAAAGTATGGTTTTACAAAATTCTCAGAAAAGGTAGAGCTGATAGAAAACGAGGCAAGCTTGTCTCTTGCTTTGCTTATCTGCTTGGAAAGTTACATGTATACATAAATGTATGCAGCTTTACTATGTTGTAAGTTGGTGCCTTCCTTGAAAATGATGCCCACGCACTGAAATGCCAAAATTGAGTGCTGAACCCCACTTGTCCACAAATGAATTCCTATAGATGGCAACTTCCTGACTTCCTACTCCATACCTTTAATCTAATGCCCTTTAAATTAATGGTTTATGAAAATGTTTCACAAACAAGTTGACAGACAAAATTATTTGCGGACACTAGATATTCTTCGTGATAACTTTGAATGGGTAACATCGACTACATGTCTTGAATATCTCTTACTTTAATAGAAAGGAAACTTCCATGTCCCTAACGGGCCCCCGAAACACTATCCAGCTTTAGCAGATCAGACAAAGGGGTCTGTAAAAACAAACCATACAAATCCCTTTGTTAGGTCTAATAGTTTTACTCACCGGTCATCCTCCTTTCCTCGGCTCAAGCCTCTTCTCATTTAAAATATCCATGCTGTATACAGGTCTCTTGAAAGTCTCCCACGGACAAACGAGTTCCATTTGCTAAAGGTACCAAACTTGGCTGATGCAACATGCATCTCCTTTGTGCAAGGCAGGGAAAGGCGTGTGTGGTTTATGCAACAAAACACCAGCTGTCAGACAGCTCCTCTAACGCCAAACACGTGTGGAAGCAAAACACGTGTGGAAGCAGTGGGGCTTGCTACCAGTTTGATTGATGACGTTCTCCCTCGGTATGTACAGTTGACCAGATTCTATTACAGCCTGACCTATATATTTCAGGCCAAAGGTGCTACTGACTGTAGAGTGTTGAAAACAAAAACCTGCCTCATTTTGCTCTGTACTGTAGTGCACTGTATCTAAACTGGTAGGAGCATCCTTCGTTTTCACTGTCACTCATCAATGTATCCAATATATATATATATAGTGTATTCTTAAGTTATGTTGACCACAGATATGATTTATGAATTACCTCATAAATTATGCAAATCACACCCATATTTGCATCACTGTCACATAATTATGCCAAGCATTACTTAAGCTACCTACATACCAAAAATCATGACTATCCGTCACTCGGGTATTGAGGTAATCTCTTTTAAATACTTTTAAACAAATGTCCTTGTAGTTCCAGAGCAAGCCTCTAGGAAGCCCAAACTCACGCCACGTCCTCCCCAGCACATTCTACCTATCATTCAAATTTTGTGACCCTAGCATGTCTAGATCGTGAGATATCAATAAAAGACATACAGTCTTATCTTAACAAAGAATGCCATTTTAGCATTTCCTCATAAATTATGCAAATGAGGTCATTATTTGAATTGATGTTGAGTTGATGTTTAATGATGTTCACCTTCATTTAACTTTCAAATATCCTAAGTATGGAATTCGAGGCAGTTATCATTGCTGAATTATAACATTTTCTCATTAATTATGCAAATTAAGTCTTAATTTACATAATCGATATCTGCCTGTGTTTCTCTTGGTCTCAATTACATATGCCACAAGCTTGAATAGTCCTATTATGTGATGCAACTGATTTATAGAATTTCCTCATGAATTATGCAAATTACGGTAATATTTGCATAATACTCACATTATTATGTCAAACATCACTTAAGTTACCTACACACCAAAAACCCTGATTATCCATCAATCGGTTCTTGAGTTATCCTCTTTTAAACATTTGTCCTTTAAACCCCTCTGCAGTTCTAGAGCAAGCAAGTAGGGGGCCCAAACTCATGTCACTTCATCCCCAGCACAAGAGCTATCTACCACCTAAATTTCGTTACCCTTGCATGTCTGGATCGTGAGATATCAAACCCGGAAGTTCTGCTGCAGTACCATGACAAGCCGCCGGGCGGCCCAAAATCCAATCATTTTGAGGTCTCATCAAGACCTACCCACCTACCAAATATCAAGTCAGTCCTACTAAGCCTTCTCAAGTTATAGTGTTGACAGACAGACAGACAGACAGACACACACACACATACACGAACGCCTCTGAAAACATAACCTTCTTGGCGAAGGTAATAAGGCAATCTTTGTGATATTGACACATACTGTTTCACATTAGCACATTTGAGTCAGTATTCTACACTTTGGGCTTTTACAGTTGCAGAAACAAGCGCCAAGATTGGTCCTTTATTTTCTGGGTGGTACCCTAAAAATCAGCCCAGGGCCCTTCCAGTGACCATTTTTCCGTCAGAATTTTGGGAAGTTTTGCTCCATGAGAGTCAATATACATTGAGACAGTGTGGTTTCAACTCAATATGTAAATGACTGAGAATATTGGCTTTAAAAACTACACTGGATGCCTTTAAACCTTTTAGATTCGGCACAAACACAGCGTTACAGACACACGTATGTAGGGGCCGGTAATCTATAAATTAAGCACAGATACAGAATTCATTTATTAGACTTGCTCCTGAGGTAAAGAGATTCGTGGATTTTAAATGAAATCTATAATACATAGAATGTTCAAATGACGCCATTTTATGATATACCCAGAGTTATACCTACGTATATCCTACAATCGTACCCAGAATGACTAAATTTTATGTCAATGCAGCTTTTATGTAACCATTTGCCTCGTACTCGTTAGTGGTTTTTAGATGGGGCTTCAACTCTACCGCATTGAACAGGACTCCTTTATATAACGTTGGATATTCAATAGTCCTGTAGCAGACAAACAACTTTATTTGAGCTACTTGATCTACGGCAGCAGCAACAACAACAAAGGTGTTCTTCTCCAAACCTTGGGAACAAATACAGGCCTCCTTTATATAACGTTGGATATTCAACATACGTTAGTCCTGTAGCAGACAAACAACTTTATTTGAGCTACTTGATCTACGGCAGCAGCAACAACAACAAAGATGCTCTTCTCCAAACCTTGGGAACAAATACAGGCCTCCTTCATATAACGTTGGATATCCAACATACGTTAGTCCTGTAGCAGACAAACAACTTTATTTGATCTAAGTCATCTACTGCAGCAGCAGCAACAACAAAGGTGTTCTTCTCCAAACCTTGGGAACAAATAGGACTCGTTACCAAAGCTTCCCATTCATTTCGCATCTATGATTTTTTTTAATTTTCGAAAAATTCTCATTGAAGAGATTCATTTGTCACGTATAGATACAGTTACTAGTAAATTCTTTCATCAGTGACAACTTGGAAGGATATAAAGATACTAACCTCCAAATTTTCGATGGCGAGATTAGGCCACTCCATGAACAAGATGGACTGATAGCCATCGAAAATTTGGAGGTTAGTATCCTTATCCTTCCAAGTTGTCACTGATGAAAGAATTCACTAGTAACTCGAAAAGTTCTATATTTTTTCTTTCTTTATTTCAATGAAAAAATACAGCACTGGCAAAACATTTATACAGTGACGAATTAGTATCTAAAATCATGTACAAAATGAAATCGCATCTATGAGTTTCCAGGCTATATTTTTGCTACTAGCCTAGCCGACGTCTGAGACCGAGACTATCATTAGTTTATACAATGTAGCTCGAACCGGGTGACCTTATTGAGACGGAAGGGAGCCTCTAAGGCTAATCTAGGTGACGTCATAGGCGTTGCCATGGCAACTATAGCTCTTGCCTCCTGTGATCCGATTTCCAGGTCAGCCAGACGATCTCAGTGGGGGAGAAATAGCCTCATTAAAAGCTTAATGAAATGGAAGGCATACATCAAACTGTGCCACGTCTCATACCCGAGACGTCACCAACTCTAGCTAAGCAAAACCCACCGGCCTGATTTCACAGAATCCTTGGAAATAAAACTAAAGACAAACTAGAGAAGTAACATTTGCAAAGCAATGTTTGTAATGTTTGCCTTCGGACATGGTCTGCCCTGTTAGTTTTTACTCAAACACATTCACATACATGTACTACGAGTATATGGTGACAGGAGTATAGCAGACCATGAAATTGCAACATGATGTAACCCAACACCAGTCACCATGGTGACAGACGTCAACAAATCATGTCATTGGTCAGGTCAGAGGTCACTATTTGGAGAAGAAGAAGAAACTGAGCAAAAACAATATATATGTTTTCCTTCGGTAAACATAAAAAGATCTCAGTTTGGAGACACACGGGAGATAATTAGCACAAGGATGACACGCAAATTCACGCAAATAGGGGTATTAGAAAAGCAATGCAATTCATTTATCACAATGCCTCCTTAATGACGTCAATGCCACAAGAAAGGTACAATTAAGGGTCAATGACCTGCCCGACATGTTTACGGTGACAAGCGACTTACATGTAATACCTTCAAATAATCCAGTACGTCCCCGAAAAATAAGCGTCACGTTGTTAATGTTTAGAGGCACTTAAAGATGGTGCATGTTCACAAAAAAGAAATGTCTGAGTGTGAAGGACATTTCTGAATGAAATGTTTTCTCTACTCGTAAAGGGTACGTAAAGGGAAGGGACAGAGGTGGACTGATGTCTGAGTGTGAAGGATATGTCTGAATGAAATGTTTTCTCTACTCGTAAAGGGTACGTAAAGGGAAGGGACAGAGGTGGACTGATGTCTGAGTGTGAAGAATATGCCTATAAATAAAATGTTTTTTCTGCTCGTAAAGGGTACGTAAAGGACAGAGGTGGACTGATGTCTGAGTGTGAAGAATATGCCTGAATAAAATGTTTTTTCTGCTCGTAAAGGGTACGTAAAGGACAGAGGTGGACTGATGTCTGAGTGTGGAGGATATGTCTGAATGAAATGTTTTCTCTGCTCGTAAAGGGTACGTAAAGGGAAAGGACAGAGGTGGACTGATGTCTGAGTGTGAAGGATATTTCTGAATGAAATGTTTTCTCTGCTCGTAAAGGGTACGTAAAGGTAAAGGACAGAGGTGGACTGACTACGTGATTGACCCTGCCGATAACTTCTACTACCGGTGGCTGCTGGTGATCACGGCCGCCGTGCTGTACAACTGGACCATCCTCATCACCAGGGCGGTGTTTCTCCAGCTCCAGGCGGACTACTGGAGACTGTGGATGACGCTAGACTACATCTGTGACGCCATCTACATCATGGACATGGCGGTCAGGTTTAGAACAGGTAAGAGAGCTGGGGACGGGGGGCGGTACCGACTTCCAACGAACTCTGACCCAGTGCTGACGTCATACGTGCGGAAAAAACACGTGTCTACAGCACTTGGGCCGGATAGTTGATAAAGACCAAGAGATTCGGTCGAAAATTCCGATGAGTTGGAGAATAGTTCTCAATAAGAGAGCATCTGATGTATCTGCTTTGAGATAAGTAACAGTAGATCTTTCTTTACGGGTTTTCACTACTGACACTTTCCTGACGCGCAATGATCTATGAGATGTGTGACGTCAGGAGTAGGTCAACGGTGCCCAGAAGTCGATATCTGCCGCCGTCCAGTAGATCGTATTGATCACATTGTCATCTTTACCTTTAGGATACCTCGAACAAGGCCTGTTGGTGAAAGATGTGAAGAAGCTGTGTAAACACTACATCTCCACGTTCAACTTCAAGTTGGACTGTCTGTCCATCCTGCCGCTGGACCTCCTGTACATCGCCCTGGGGACGGTCGACCAGCCCGAGCTGCGCTTCCCCCGCCTGCTGCGGGTCCGCAGGGCGCTGGAGTGCTTCGAGCGGACGGAGACACGGACGAACTTTCCCAACCTGTTCCGCATCATCAACCTCGTCCTCTACATCTTCATCATCATCCACTGGAACGCCTGCTTCTACTTCGCCATCTCCAGCGCCCTGGGGTTCGGTGTGGACGGATGGGTGTACCCCAACACCTCGTACCCTATCAACAACACTCTCAGCAGGAAATACATCTACAGGTGAGACAGATGCATAGATTTTTTTTATAATCCAACATTTCATGACTAGACATGGTGACGGCACACTCAAGTTATATCAACTTATTTTAAACCGCCACCAATGCAGATGACAAATACAGGACAGGACAATACTCATTTTCACTTGAGTTAAGTGAGGAAAGTCGTGTAAAGTGCCTTTCCCAAGAGCACAAGTTCGGTGGCATGTCAGGACTCGAACCCGGGACCTCTTGGTTCACCCGAGTCAAGCACTCTGCCATTACGCCACACCATCCGACACAAAGAGGTTCTGTATACATGTTCACTGTCAAATGCATATACCGCCATTGTCAGATACGTGCAGTTGTCAACATCTCTCTGATGTTGGTACCTTCTAAACTAGGACTGGTAAGGCCATGTTGATTTGATTATATGGATGACATCCTCCGGGAACCCCAAAATTGATGCGAGCGTGCGAATAAAAAAAAAGTTTTGCAAAAAAAAAAGTTGTTTTCATTATGAAATCTACGTGGTCATGAGGGTTGAACAAATGGGACAGAATATGGTT
>NW_017804575.1:3955089-3982324 GCF_001625305.1 Branchiostoma belcheri
ACGTCAGGAGTAGGTCAACGGTGCCCAGAAGTCGATATCTGCCGCCGTCCAGTAGATCGTATTGATCACATTGTCATCTTTACCTTTAGGATACCTCGAACAAGGCCTGTTGGTGAAAGATGTGAAGAAGCTGTGTAAACACTACATCTCCACGTTCAACTTCAAGTTGGACTGTCTGTCCATCCTGCCGCTGGACCTCCTGTACATCGCCCTGGGGACGGTCGACCAGCCCGAGCTGCGCTTCCCCCGCCTGCTGCGGGTCCGCAGGGCGCTGGAGTGCTTCGAGCGGACGGAGACACGGACGAACTTTCCCAACCTGTTCCGCATCATCAACCTCGTCCTCTACATCTTCATCATCATCCACTGGAACGCCTGCTTCTACTTCGCCATCTCCAGCGCCCTGGGGTTCGGTGTGGACGGATGGGTGTACCCCAACACCTCGTACCCTATCAACAACACTCTCAGCAGGAAATACATCTACAGGTGAGACAGAGTTTTTTTTATAATCCAACATTTCATGACTAGATATGGTGATGGCACACTCAAGTTATATCAACTTATTTTAAGCCGCCACCAATGCAGAGGACAAATACAGAACAGGACAATACTCATTTTCACTTGAGTTAAGTGAGGAAAGTCGTGTAAAGTGTCTTTCCCAAGAGCACAAGTTCGGTGGCATGTCAGGACTCGAACTCGGGACCTCTTGGTTCACCCGAGTCAAGCACTCTGCCATTACGCCACACCACAAGACACAAAGAGGTTCTGTATACATGTTCACTGTCAAATGCATATACCGCCATTGTCAGATACGTGCAGTTGTCAACATCTTTCTTTCTTTCTTTATTTGCACATATATATATAAAAAAATTCATAACCAAATAATAACATTCAAAGAATATGCGGGGTAGGCCAGAAACCTGGGTGGTTTTTCAAAGGGCCTACCCCAAACAAAGGTAACTTAAGACAAACATATTTGAATTAAACATCAAATTCTCTGATGTTGGTACCTTCTAAACTAGGACTGGTAATGAGCAAAGGTGGACTTGTGTGGACTTTCTTGACCTATTGTTTCACCCCACAGCCTGTACTGGTCCACCCTGACGTTAACGACCATCGGTGAGACGCCGACGCCGGAGCAGGATATCGAGTTCGTGTTTGTGGTGTTCGACTTCCTCGTCGGCGTGCTGATTTTCGCCACCATCGTCGGTAACGTGGGCACGATGATCACCAACATGAACGCCGTCAGAGCCGAGTTCCAGGCCAAGGTGGACGGCATCAAGCAATACATGGAGTTCCGACAGGTATGGAATTTTAACACTAAGGACAAAAAGGGTCCTTCAGCACTAAGGACTAGGTTTTCAGCACTAAGGACAGGGAATTTTAACACTAAGGACAAAAGGGGTCCTTCAGCACTAAGGACTAGGTTTTCAGCACTAAGGACATGGAATTTTAACACTAAGGACAAAAGGGGTCCTTCAGCACTAAGGACTAGGTTTTCAGCACTAAGGACAGGGAATTTTAACACTAAGGACAAAAGGGGTCCTTCAGCAATAAGGACGGGATTTTCAGCACCAAGGACAGGGAATTTTTCGCATTAAGGACAGGAGAACTCTAACAGCACTAAGGACAGGGTTTTCAGCACCAAGGACAGGGAAGGTTTTTCAGCACTAAGGAGGGAAAGATGGTTCAGAACGAAGGGTAGGGAAGGTTCTTCAGCTCTATGGACTGGGGGCTTCAGCAATAAGGACTTGGTTTTCAGCACCAAGGACAGGGATTTTTTCATCAATTCAGCACTAAGGATAGGGAAGGTTCTTCAGCTCTGAGGAAACGCTTTCAGGAAAAGACATGAGAAGGGATCTGGATATTCTACATAAAACCCAGATTAAGAGCTGTTCAGAACATGACGGGATTTCAGAAAAGAAAGCAAAGTGCTACTGCCTGGGGATAATCTGGATCAGCGATGATAGATTCCTTCTAATATAGTTGATCGCCACTTCCTCTTAAAGTTAAACCGCTGATGTGATAGATATAACAGTTCATCTAATAACACTTAAGCAAGATGGGCTTCTCCAGATTTGTTTGTCATGGTTGTTCCTGCCATCCTTTCAACAGGTTTGAGTTTAAGTATAAGTTTGAATTTTCCGTTACATGTTATATAAGATTTAAATTTAAAATTCATTTATATATTCTGGAGTTATTGCTTCAATTTTTGTTTATGTTTGTACTTCAGTTAAACCTCTGTTAACTTATTTTTTTTCAATTACTTATTGTTATTTATTATTACCATTTGATTTGTTACCATTATTACAGTTGTCAATTAATTTAGTCAGGGGAAGATCACGGACAAGCCATTATGGCTTCTTATCTTTCCCCTGCATATCCTATTTTACTGTAATATGTTCTTTTTATTGTTCTCTCTGATTATATGCAAACAAACAAACAAACAAACAAACAAACAAACAAACAAACAAACTTTCAACAGGTGTCCAAGGACCTACAGAACAGGGTCATCAAGTGGTTCGACTACCTCTGGACCAACCAGAAGTCCCTGGACGAGGAGGAGGTGCTGAGGTCCCTGCCCGACAAGCTGAAGGCAGAGATCGCCATCCACGTCCACCTGGACACGCTGAAGAGAGTCTCCATCTTCTCCGACTGCGAGCCGGGACTGCTGGTCGAGATCGTGCTGAAGCTAAAACCACAGGTAAACTTAAACTTCACGTAAATCAAGACTACAGATGAACCAGAACCACAGGGAAACCGACACTTCACGTAAGCCATGACTGCAAATGAACCAAAACCACAGGTAATTGTCGCTACACAAAAGCTAGAAAAAATATAGTGTGACTTTGTTGAGCGTTTCATTCACTACCATATTAATGAAGCGGGCGGGTGCCTGCCACCATGTTGGCGTACTTGATTTGCACTTGATGGACCATGCTCAAGCGTACACATTAAAAAAAAATGTCAACGGAGAGTTTAAGTTTGATGTATTCTTCTGGTATAATCTGCATCTGAGAGCCCTTGACAGAAGTTATTGGAGAGGATTGGAAGATCCATGGAGATGGCCAGAAATGCTTGAGATATGATTCACTGAAATTCAAATACTAGTAGCTGCCCCCCCTCTCCATGTTGGTATCCCTATGATCTCACGTCGTAATACCCTCTTACATACACCTGCATGTAGCTAGTGTGATGTAGAAAGTGCTGCTCAACATGTTTTGCATATTCTTGAAACACTATGGCAGAGTCATAGCGTTGAAACTGCTGCTTATTGTTCTGCTCTCAGGTCTTCTCACCCGGAGACTACATCTGCAGGAAGGGGGACATCGGGAAGGAGATGTACATCGTGAAACAGGGTAAGCTGGCTGTGGTTGCAGACGATGGAGTCACCACGTTCGTCACTCTCAGCGACGGGAGCTACTTTGGAGAGGTGCGTGGGAATTTACTAGTATTATGAAAACAAATAATTATTAAAACTAAAAAAAGGAAAACAGAGGAAAAACAGAGGAAAAATAGTTTTCCCTCTGTTTCCTCTTCTTCTTCTTCTCCGAACCGATAAGGCCAATGACTGTCACCATGGTAACTGGTGTTGGGTTACATCATGTTGCAATTTTATAGCAGGAGAGATTTAGACTCCTGTCACCATATCTATATAGCTATGTGAATGTGTTTGGGTAAGAATTAAAAGAGCAGACCATATGCGAAAGTAAACATTATGCATTTGCTCTGCAGTGTTGCCTTTCTAGTGATTCCTATCTTTGGAGAGGTGCGTGGGATATAGTTCATCATGAAAACTCCTAATAATTACTATCTTAGACTCACTTAATGATAATATCAATAACATATTGCCAGTCAGTCTGGCGCCTGAGTGAGACCGAGGACAGTCTACTCCATATAATATCCTTCGTCTGACTAAAACGTCAAGTTCTCAAGTTGATATTAGCCGACAAGACTAACTGATACACTCCGATAAACTATCAAGTCGACGAATCAAGATTCGACCGGTAGAAGTGTTGACAGTTGAGTACATCCAGATAAGGCCACACCAATTTAATTTCTTGGTTAACGGATTCGCCCGCTTCATTTTTTTTCTGATTTGCAAATAAAAATAAAAATTCAGAATCAACTGCAAAATGCTCATATTTTGCCCTGAACAGTTGAAAACAGTCCTTTTCTTCCTAGTCGTTACAGTTATTCCATCTTTCAATGCAGTGGTATCATTAGAAGTTCAAAATTCATTGTTTAAATTTTGAACCAGCCTTTCGTGTTGACTTCATACCTTCTATCGTAGCATTTGGGGCTATAATAGGATGCCTAGATCTGTTTTTATTTTTATTTTTTTTCGCCCTGTCGCTTCATATTTTTCCTGAAAAAATCCGAGAACCAACAAATTAAATTGGTGTGGCCTAAAAATAAAAATTCAGAATCAACTGCAAAATGCTCATATTTTGCCCTGAACAGTTGAAAACAGTCCTTTTCATCCTAGTTGTTACAGTTATTCCATCTTTCAATGCAATGGTATCATTAAAAGTTCAAAATCCATTGTTTAAATTTTGAACCAGCCTGCTGTGTTGACTTCATGGCTCCTATCGTACCATTTTGGGCCATAATAGGATGCCTAGGCCTGTTTTTATTTTTTTTCGCCCGCCCGCTCCATTATTTTTCTAGAAAAATCCGTTAGCCAAGAAATTAAATTGGTGTGGCCTAAACACACAATTGCAATCTTCTACTAGTTTCCAGCATACTTGAATAAATAAATAAAAATTTCAATGTAGCCATTTATTATGATGTTTAATGATTCAATCCCAAAGTTCTTTTAGGATATCAGGCTATGGAATTTCATTAAATGTGGTTGTTTTCTTACATGTTTGATTTTAAATTTTTGCCAAAAAATCTCTGTTTTTTTTAGGTCAGCATTCTTAACATCACCGGTAGTAAAACCGGAAACAGACGGACAGCCAACGTGCGCTCCATCGGCTATTCAGACCTTTTCTGTCTGTCTAAAGACGACTTACTAGATGCCTTAAAGGAATACCCTGACGCCAAGAACATCCTCGAAGATCGCGGCAGGAAAATCCTTATGAAGGTGAGTAAAATGGTCTTTCTTGAGGCGCGGTCACATTTCCCAACCCCGGCCGGGCAGTCGTATGGAACGAAAATTATTATATAAGACAGCAAAACACACAAAAAAAGTTTTAGAAAATTAACCACGAGCACTATATACATATTGTGCTTATACTCTTAATTGTTTATTTTTAGTTCACGCAAACAACCCGGCCGGGCCCCGGCTTGGAAATGTGACCTTGCCCTTACTGTTTCTCTGGTTGTTACAAAAATGGTGCTGGTGCATTATCAATTAATATATTTCTACCTTATATAGTCAGTATTAGTCACACTACCGTGTATGCGACCTATTCTAATATTTCATCGGCTGACAATGGTACACGTTCATGACAACAGACACCATGCAGCTATTGCCATTAACGACCACATCATGCACATGAGGCGTACATTTGCATGGTCTTTTGATCCGGCTCCGTAAAATACAAGGACAAAGGATTCCTCTGATGACATTACCATACCATCTCCCCTTGGATTCTGAACTCTGTTGGCCATGCCTTATTTACATAAAATGGTCATCAATGGCTACAGTTACCACTGGCAACACACATAAAAACTATGTAACATATGAGCATGAAAGTTAATCTGAGTTGGTAAATTACATTATGAAAAACTTAAAGTGCCCAGGATTACTTCAAGAGAGGCATAAAAGAGGCCATGTACATCAGGGCACTTCAACCATCGCTCAACCGGGACGGGGGGTGATATCGACTTCAGACAACCTTTGACCCTTTGCTGACGTCACACGTGGGAAAAATCACGTGTCCACAGCATTTGGGTCAGATAGCTGAGGAAGACTGAGTGATTCAGTCGAAAATTTCTGGTGAGTCAAATTTTGAGTTGGAGAACAGTTTAAGTTTCTCATTATGTAACACATGGTTGGTTTTGTTGTTGTAGGACGGTCTCCTGGATGAAACAGTTCCGAACGCCGGGAAACTCGCCACGCCCAGGGACGCCGAAGACAAGATAGAGAAGATGGAGCAGAGTCTGGACACGCTACAGACAAGATTCGCCCGTCTCCTCGCGGAATTCTCCTCTTCGCAACAGAAACTGAAGAAGCGGCTGACCAAACTGGAGCAGAATCTCTCGGAAAAAGGCGGGAAGCCACGGGCGGCACAGGACGGGAACGACTACAGCAGTGATGATGAGCTGACGTGTTAGAGACAGTGACGACAAGGTAACGTCCTCAGAACGTCTGCTGTAGCAACGTCGTGATAAGCTAACGTCTTAAGAAAGCTCACCATGGCTACAGAAGTGACGATGAGCTAAAGAAGAAAACAAGGATGTCTTGAGATTTCCCGCAGAGGCAACAGCAGTGGCGACTGGCTCGTTGTGTAAAATTTCCATTCACTACAACAGGGTACATGTCTGCCTTGACTACAGAAATGACACTCAAATATCGTCTTGAGGAGTCTCACGCAGTCAACAGCAAGCCTTACTAGACGGTGAAGCAGGCTTTTCCAAAGAATGGCCAAAAGCAGGGTAGTTTTTTCTGACATTGTTTGTCAATGAGTGTCATCATGCCATATGAATATGGCCGAAAATAGGGACTGTCAAGGAGTAGCTAATTAAGTGCATCTCCAAGGGACTTACAAAATCCACTTGCAATTCTACAGTATATTTCTTACGAATATTTCAATCTATACAAGGGCGTCAGCCACATCCTAGAGCAGCTTCAACATTCAACAGATTCCAGGGCTAGATAATGACAGGTTTGAGACTTTAGAAAAATAAATATTTATATATGATAGAGACATTTGTACACTTAATGAATATGTTTGTAGTAAAATGCACTTAAGATCAAATTATTAGTAGGGGTCGACTGAATGACAGTTGTTTTCCCAGAAAGTTGTTGTAAGGCCACACCAATTTAATTTCTTGGTTAACGGATGTTTCTAGAAAAATAATGGAGTGGGCGGGCGAAAAAAAAAATAAAAACAGGCCTAGGCATCCTATTATGGCCCAAAATGGTACGATAGGAGCCATGAAGTCAACACACCAGGCTGGTTCAAAATTTAAACAATGAATTTTGAACTTTTAATGATACAATTGCATTGAAAGATGGACTGTAACTGTAACAACTAGGATGGAAAGGACTGTTTTCAACTGTTCAGGGCAAAATATGAGCATTTTGCAGTTGATTCTGAATTTTTATTTTTATTTCCAAATCAGAAAAAAATGAAGCGGGCGAATCCGTTAACCAAGAAATTAAATTGGTGTGGCCTAAAGTGTGACCAGTGCACAGTTGTAATTTTTGTCATTCCTGATGTTGCATTTGCATTCTATTTTAGTTTGCACAAGTTCATATTGGACATTATCTACAATCATGGAAATTTGCACCGTGTTGGAACAGTGATGTTTTAACTCGTCAAAGGATTTTTTACACTTGAATATGTAAAAAAAGTCCGTATCAGCATTTGAATTTTTGTGTGATAAAGTGTGGGTGTAGAAATAACGCTTTTTAGATGTAAAGGAAATAAATCATCTGCGGGTAATATGTACAGAAAAATATTTTAAATTCAACCATCTCATCTTCCTCTATTCTCATATACATTTACACAGATTCACGTCAGTGTTCTTGGGATGCTCTGCTGGTCCACATCAGTCTATGCATCCTTCTGGAAACCCTACTGGTTCTGATATTCTGTACTCTCCTCTGTACTACTCTCAAAGCAGAGGTTTGGGTTTTGGTATTTTTAGCGTGTTTTTAGGCTTTTTTTATCGGGGTTTCTCTTTTGCACTGAATTTTTTTCCCCACCAAACCCAACCTCTGCCGGCACTCACCCCGGGGCGGGGCAAACCTATTCAAGAAAGGTGATTAGGTTTATAGCCCATTGAAGCTTTCGACTGCCGGCAGAGGTTGGGTTTGGTGGGAAAAAAAATTCAGTGTAAAAGAGAAACCCCGATAAAATAGCCTAAAAATACGCTAAAAATACCCCCAAAACCCAAACCTGGCATGAGAGAATGGAACTGCTGTATGTTTCTGGTCTATCTACCCCCATATGCAATCACCATCATCTAAGGCTGCACGAATTCATTTTCTTGTTTAATTTTCAGACTTCGAACAAGCAACGTAAAGAGAAGAATGTTTGTATCCTGGTACACATGACTTAGCTTACAGGGCTCTATAGTTCTAATCTTGTCTTCTAAACTCACTTTGAACTTAAGGGAACTAAGAAAACTACTTGTATGGCTTAAGGCAGCACAGCAAATTTTCCATGTGTGGCAGACTTGTGATGAGTCACTGATGTGCATGAAGTTTGCCTTAACAGATGTTTTGTGTAGATAAAAACACAAGAAAACCTTGCTGTACCCTTCTGCAGCTTCTACTACATTTTACATCCCAGGCTACTCCAATGATGGGTTTCAAATGAAGCTCTACACTTTAATACATGTATGTCAATTCTGTACATATCCTCAGAGGGCAATTTACATTTTGATGGATATCGTGTAACATTTGCAAAGTATTTTTGTAGGTCCTTGTCAATAAATTGTTTTGCAATCCATGACTTGTGGTGTTTGGTATCTTACAGAGAGTAGTTTCACAATAACAATATGGTTGTGATAGTTGCTTTCAAAGTATAATTCTGCTGATTCCAGGACGCATAACCACTTTAGTGGTCTCCAGTGTCCTATAACTTCAATCCAACTGTATTACTCCTCTCTGCCATCCAATCAAATCACCCAATAAATTCACATCATTCCTCTTAGCCATCCAATCACATCATTCCTCTCAGCCATCCAATCAAACCACCCTATCCAATCACATCATTCCTCTCTGCCATCCAATCAAACCATTCCTCTCTGCCATCCAATCAAACCACCCCATCCAAATCACATCATTCCTCTCTGCCATCCAATCAAACCACCCCATCCAATCACATCATTCCTCTCTGCCATCCAATCAAACCACCCCATCCAATCACATCATTCCTCTCTGCCATCAATTAAACCACCCCATCCAATCACATCATTCCTCTCTGCCATCCAATCAAACCACCCCATCCAATCACATCATTATCCTCTCTGCCATCCAATCAAATCACCCCATCCAATCTTCCCCATATCCCATTAATTTCATTAAAATTTCCACCAATCAGGGGCCACAACCTACCCAATTGTCCAAAACAAAAGCATGGACAGCCAATGACCTGGGGTAATTTTACCACTTTGTTCTTCCCTACCTTGACTACAGGTCTGGATCTAGTTCCAGCATTCCACACCTAGACTATACACCATTGCTGGCCACCTCTAAATCTAACAGTAGGAAAGAGGGCAAAGCAAAAAAAGGATTCAAAAATTGTCCTTCAGCAATGAAATATCATTATGCACCAAGCAGTATACATCTTACAGTCTGTTCCCAATGGTCTATTTTACAGTTGACTTTACAATGTGGACCTTTGAGAAATGACATGATTACAACCTTATGCTGTACAGATCTAGTAATCTTTAAACTGTTCCATTCATGTAAAATGAAGTCTTCTCTGCATCACCTCATAGCTATACACTATTGACCTTCAACCAAGTAAGAACCAAAATATAATAAAAGCTAGTGCAAAAGGAATATCTTTGGCATAACGTCATGTAATACATCGACATTGTTTTGCCATGATCCTAACTTTACAAATCTCCCAAATAAAACTTTATACATGATTGGAAATGAGTAGCCAACTATAGAACTACATTTAGTCTAGGAATCTTTCATTTCACATAATTTCTTGTGGACCTTTTCCAATCTTGAGCAGACCGATTGCTGAAAGGACTGTCTGTATCACGAAGTGATACATAAAATCCACAGCCAAAATAAAATATGGAATGTCAACTGGCTACGAAGGGTGGAATCTCCGAGACGTTTCTGATACTAGTACCTAAAGGCTTGTTGTTCACCCTCTGGTCTACTGGCCTTGTATCCATCCTATTCTAGCTAAGGTTTTCTCATCTTTCATGCAGTTAGATCATCGCAGCTGAGGTACCAATGGTACTGGGGAGTCACTATCTGAGGCCAGGAATCTCGACAACTTAAAGTTTTCAATAAAAAAAAAAATTGAAGTATGTGATTTGATTAACAATCTGGACCCTACCCACATTGAAATGTTTGGTTCTTTTGTTCTGCATTGTTTCGGGAATCAAATATTTCACAGAAGCAGTGTAACAGGGAGTTAACTTCTGAATGCCTGTTTTTAACTGCAAATGTTACCATTACATTAACTCATAGCAGTTATCAGTGGAAATGTAAATATTGGCACTCTCTAAGTTCATTAGATACCGTTTAAAATGATTTTATGTACATTGTGCAATATCAGGTGAACTCTTATATTGTCTGTCCCCCTGCATGCTCGGCCAACTATGACCGATATGACCTGGGATTAATGTGAATTTCTTCATTTTCGAATAAAGAATGATTTTACTACATTGAAAGGACGGCCTGACTTAGAGCCAATCAGAACTCTCACCCATGTTTTAGGCGGATATTCAAATGACAACCTTTTCCCTGTTACTTGGTGCCAGATAGTGCTGCGTACCTAAACCCACATTTAGGTTCAGGTCCGGATTCAAGTCCAGAGGTTTAGGTTCAATTCTGGACTCGTAAGTCTGGACCTAAACCCATGGCATATACAAAATTGCAGGTTGGCAACCTTGCAATGTTGTCTGGGTGGAAACTTTGGCCACATAACATGAAGGCCGACACTTGACGATGCCCAATGGCAATGTTTTCTTCATTTTGCAGCAAAGATTTTGCAATCTATGGAAGGTTTTAGGTGGTTTGGAAAGAAAAGGGGTATGTGAAATGGTCTTTTATGGTTATAAGTCCGGACTCGGTTCTTGACTTTTAGGTTTTTTTGGACTTGAACTTAAACATTCTTACAAGTCCGGATCCAAGTCCAGTGAACCGGTATGCAGCACTACTGGGTGCCTGACTATTCTGCATAGAAGTGAACCTGAGCTAGACTAGGATGGATACCAGGCTACTGGTCTACATTATCACAGTCAGGTTTGGTCGTAACGTCTCATATCGGCATGCCCTAGACATGTCTGCAGCATACAGAGCTACAGGGGCCATGATATGCCTTGAAGTCTCCTGGTTCTGCTCTCCTGTACCTCCTGAGGAGGCAGATGTCTAACTACTGTCTCTGGACTGGTAGAACAGGATGTAACCCGACTCTGACGTCTTCTGGATATCGGACGTCAGCCCGTAGAAGTCTTCGATTGCGTGAGCGTCGATTTTCTACATGGCAAACATGACATGAAGAACATTCAGTTTTACATGACGAAAAATTTTGCATATGATACAATATGTATAATTATGGCTTCACCAACACCATGTAGTGACTTGGTGATTGTGAAAAAGTGATTTTGTGTGTGTGGAAGCATTTTAACTGGACCATAACATAATGTGGGGTCACTAGAAAAATTCATTCTTAAAGAGGGGAGGCATGTTTTTTAAATTAAGTATTGGAGAGGGGGACAGGACCAGGAGGGGATGTGGTGAAGCCATTTGCTGCATTTGCTCCTGAGCAAATGCCTGCCTTTCTAGTATTTAATTTGTCATTTTCACATTGCATGGTTTAATCATAAGCCTGTCACACATAGCTGAAAATGGCCTATTGAGTCAGACGTTCTCCAGACCATGGTTGGTACAACATTAAGTTTATTTATTTAATTGTGAACAGACACCTGTGTTTGGAAATTGGTCAGCAAGGTTGCCTACTAGTCTTGAAAATCGTCTGTGCCAGCTGACTTTAAATAATTCTACAAACGAGAAGCTCAGGATATTGGATTGGCTCAGACCATTCAGACTCACCTCCACAATGTCATCATCAAACAGCAGCCAGAAGCCATGAGACTTGACAATGGTGATGTAATGGCCTCGGTTAGGTCCACTGGAAATCAACAACATATTTTCATTCCACTTCAAGGGAGTGTTGAGCATGATGTCCCTCGCGGGACCTTGGCTCAGTAATTATTTAATTATTTAAGAGTATAGAACTGTTCATTTCTGTCTGTGTATCTGTAAATCTGTCTGTTTTTCTGAAATTCTCAACATACACAATACAGAATGGACCTATAACGGGGGGTGCCCTAATTCCGACCTACCCCTAATTCCGTACTAGTTCGAAAAATTCTTGTCGCGGCGTTATGCATGGGAGCACGTGCCTATAAATAACCACAAGAATGGACAAAGTTTCTGTGTTGACATCGGTAATCTCACAAAGTTTGTTCCAGTTCGCACGCTCCGACAACAGACGAGTGAAAAATCTTTATAAATTCGACGCTTGTTCGGGGGTTGACGAGCATGTCAAAAAACGCAGCTTTGATTTTGAAACAGCCGCTTTGGAGCAAGTAGTGTAATGGTACAAAGAAGACTTGTTTGGGACAGAAAAATAGTTGTAGATTGTTTTAGTCATAATTTATATATTTTAAATACTAAACTGTCTCCTCAGATTGACCTTTGTTAAACACTAGGTCGGAATTAGGGCACCCCTTTTGCGATAGAACGTTCCACCGGCAGAATGACGAAAAACCTGCCGTAAGTTTCGCGAACCATTACGCATGGGTGCAAGGCGCTACACTGAAGTAAAATACACAACTGTTTAGCTTTAATCTTTGTTATCTGTATCTGTAAATATTAAAGCTCGTGTTGCGCGAGTTTTGGGTCAGACAAACCATTACCAAAGGTATGTGCGTTTGCATGGAACATAGGTCGGAATTAGGACCCCTCCCGTTACCATTATTACGTCACAGTTTGTTTACCGCAATGAATGCCGGCCAATCGACGTTTATACAGGGTGCGTAGCGCGGTGTGTGTTTGTGTAGCGTTAGGCTTATATAAGGCTTTTAATACAGTGCTACTTTCGTCTAATGTCACAACTAAATCACCCATGCGGCATGTAATGCTGTGTCAACACAACTAGACGCAGCAAAAAATCAGACATACCTTACTTTGAAAACTTTGAAATGATCTTTATTCTTTAACTGACCGTTCTAGAATGTTCTTTAGAACAGGTAAACAAACTGTGACATAATAATGGTATAGGTCCATTGTCATACATCCTCAGTGCTGCTACTTTGTTTGTGGGACTGAAAGAGTTTCAAAGTCCCCCATCTCTGATTTCCTTCATTCATATGCTAATGCTGCCACTGATGTCATATATTCTTTCCTTTTCCCTTCCCTATTTCACTCTTAATGTTTAACACAAAACAAGTCATAAAGTTATTAATGTCTTGTAAAGATGTGTGAGAGCTCACCTGCCACAGTGGATGACAACAGCCACCAGGTCGTATATCTTATCTGCATTGACTGCATCATCAGACTGTACAAGGAACAAAACAAAACCAGGTGTTTAAGACAAAGCTGAGGAACAAAAAAAAATGAAGATAGCCCAAATATCAGCTGATAATTTGGTCAACATACATGTATACTACTTGTGCTGAAAAGAGAAGGGGTAACTTAAAACATGTAACAGTAAGGGGGCACACCCCAGTTTATTTGGCGTCTCTATTGGAGGCTGCACACCCTCAAATCTAGCGACCGTATCTGGCGTGGTATAATTCGGAATGAGAATAACTGTATATTGGACGAAAGGATATCTCTTCAGCTACAAGACCAGCTGAGTTTGGTTTCTTCAACCTTTTTAAGTTTGGTAAAATCAACGGAAAAAACAGTTTTTTCACTCCAAAATTAATGCCCAAAATTGCGAATTTTCGCGTAGGATAATCCCATAGAAAAAAATTTTCCGGCAGAAATGACTGATGCTGGCAGAAAGACCCAAGCCTTGACTATACTCGAGTAAATTATAAAGAAAATTCTAGTACTGTAATTTTCTAAACAGTCCACGGCACGAGGGGTTGCAAATGCACCCCTACGAGGGCGCAGAGCGAAATCTAGGTCAAACGGGCGGATTACACTTGGCGCGCAAGGATACCCGGAAGTAAGGTTCGGAGCCAAAAGAAATTTTCACCCCCAAAACACCACTTCCTACACTCTTCAGCCATGCTAATGTTTAATGACACTTCGTGGCAGTTTATGAGAAATGTCACCTCAAACTTGGACCCTCAAAACCCTTTCGTCACTTTTTTACAACGGACTATCACGGACCCCGGTCGCGCAAGAACTGGGGTGTGCACCGTTAACAGCCTCCAGTTTGATTTAGGACTTCCAGTTTAATTCCGGACTAATTCCGATATCTCAGCAACCTTACATCTAGATGGGCTAAAATCTCAAACTATTGGTAAAAATGATGTAAGAAATACGTGGCAGCCATCAAGGACCCCTTGGGGATTAACCCAATTCTGCAGAATTCTGGGAACTGGAGCAAGAACTCTGGGAACTGAAGCCAGAATTCTGGGACAAATTCTGCAGAATTGGGTTAATCCCTGAGGGGTTTTCGATGCCTGCTACATATACATCCTTCTTACATCCTTTTTACCTATAGTTTACGATATTAGCCCATCTAGATGTAAGGTTGCTGAGATATGGGAATTAGTCCGGAATTAAACTGGAAGTCCAGAATTAAACTGTAGGCTAGTGTTATGTTAATAATTACATTTGTAGTAATAGCACAGCAAAGGGTTAGTACATGTACCGGTATATTAGCACGTCGGCAGAACGTATTGCGCCTGCACAGAACCCTGGATTTTCACGCCCTGGATTTTTGGTCAACGTTGCATTAGAATTTTGCCTGTTGCAGAGGATATCTTTTCCGACATAACATCTGGAAACTACAGACGAGATGTTTTCCTTATATGCGCGAATACGAGCTTATATGAGACGTTTTACCGAAGTGCTATGTACAATGCATTACGGTTTCACGCAGGTGCAGTACGTTCTGCCGACGTGCTCGGTATATTGCTTTACTGACACATGAGCTCTTATTTTTCAGTACTCACAGTGTTGAAAAGTCTGAGTTCCAGGGGAAACACAACCCTGTAGGACAGTTTGGTGTAGCGATGTAGCTGCTCCATGTACTTAAACCTCTTCAGGTGCAGAGCCAGAATCATCGGCAGCTTTTTCACTCTCATGCTGTGAAAGCAATGTTTTAATAAGTCTAAGACAACACAGAGGCTATGATAACTAGAAAGGTAACATTTGCAAAGCAAATGCATGCGTGTTTACCTTTACATGGCCCAGCTTAACAAACTACTGCATTGTTTATTCTTACTCCAAGACACTCATATATATGGTGACCATGCAGCCCCTCTTGAACTCAGTTCTGCATGGCTCTTGCAACCTTATGTAACCCAACACCAGTCACTATGGAAACAGACATCTGGTCCTGGTCATTGACCTTATTTGTTTGGAACGGAAGAAGAAGAAGAGGAAGAAACTGAGCAAAAACAATATTTCCTTCAGTTTACTGTAAACATAATAAAGCTGGAATCACACAGCAGAGACATACACTGATTTGGCTGATTTGTCAATTGCAGTTTACAGTTAATTTACTGCGAGTTCATAACCAAGAACACTTATTATAATATATCATGAAGCAGAAAAATAGGAGAGCAAAAGAACCTGAACACAACCTAAGCACAGAAAGTCTGTCAACGCACATGTAATTAACAACCATACATAAACGGGTATTCAACACTGACAACAATATATTATTACTATCTACTCTACACTCTACAGTAGTTTTGGAAAGGAGGATGTCTCTATTTGTATCTTACCGTTTTTGTGCTTCCTGCTTGCTGCAGCACATCTCACAGTAGTACTTGTACTCACTACACAACGTCTCTGTATTACTGAAGCCTCTGTACAGAAAAACACAAGCGGCACATGTCTTAGTTATGATTGGATTGTATGTAATCAAAACGTTCACGTAGTGCTCAACTGCAGTACTCTTTTGCATGACTAGGAGGCATTTCAGGAGCAACTGTGGTGAGGAAAATAATCTGCAATTGCATGCACATGTAAAATTTCTACCAAAAGATTGCTTTGCAATAAAGACCACTGTGGCCAGTTTTTAAGGAACTGTTCCATAGATTATTTTCTCACTAATTCAAGCATTAAAAATCCTGTCTGTGGTAACCATCTGTCTAATGTAACAATTTCTTCAAGTTGCTTTAGTGGTCACTGCAGACAAGTTTCACTGTACCTGAAAGCCTAGGCAAACCAACCATGTTCAAAGCCAGTATTGTCTGCCTGCCTTACCTTAAACAATGCGTTATAGATGTGTTCTGGTCCACATCTACTGACAGGTCCAGGAAATCCTCATCTTTGCTGCTGACCTGCAGAAATAAAGCAAAACAAGGAGTGATTCTTACATTCAAAATGGCTCACGTATACACAGTTTTTTTTTCGTTTTATGTATTCTTCTGCTATTCTCTTCTCTAGATACTCTACAATAGATGTCCAAAACACTTGACATATGATTCACTGACATGCGAATAGCTGTGTTTGCCTCAATGTTGTTGCCCCTATAAAATCACGTAAAAACGCTCTAAAACACCATACAATCCAGTTTGCCCACTTACCGTCTCACAGCAGAGGCACCTGGTCTCATTGGTCAGCGTTCCCTGGAAGATATCGTGGACCCAGGTCGGGTCAGACTTGGAGTTGTTGTCTGTCCCATTGATGCCTTTGGCTTGTTGCTTCTCTGCTGTAAACATTAAAGGCATGTCAGCAAGTATTATTTCAGTTCAGGGGGCACACCCCAGTTTATTTTGGGTCTCAATTCGATTCTGCATACCCTCAACTCTAGCGACCGTCTCTTTCAGGAAAAACCTCTTAAGCCAAAACACTCTGTTTGCAAATGAAGGATATCCCTCTAGCTACAAGAACAAAAGAATTTCAATTTCTTTCACCTCTCACATTTTAGCAAATTTTAGGGGGAAAAAGAATTTTTCGCTGAAAAATGATGCCAAAAATTGGCCATTTTCACGTGGAATTAAACCCATCACCCAGATTTTTGCCACCGATATGACTTATATGGTCGGAAAGAGAAAACCCTTATGTATTATTAAGAAAAGTATAAAGAAAATCCTAACACTGAGATTATCACAATAGCCCGTCGCGCGAGGCATAGCTACAGCACCCCCCCGAACGCATACAAGGCAAAACTAGGTCAAACCGAAGCACCACGCTCAGGGCGGAAGGACACCCGGAAGTAAGTCTCGGGCCCGAAATCAATTTTCACCCAAAACACGCCACTTCTTACACTTTTCAGCCATGTTAGTAGCTAATCCCATTTTGCAGCAGATTATGAGAAATGTAAACTCAAACATGAACCATCGGAACCCCTTCGTCACTTTTTTTCCGGGCACTATAGTGGACCCCTGTCGCGGAAGAACTGGTGTGTGCACCGTTCAGACAGCTGTGACATGGGACTAAGGCCAGATCAATTTAATTTCTTGGTTAACGGATTTTTGTAGAAAAATATTGGAGCGGGCGGGCGAAAAAAAAATAAAAATAAAAACAGGCCTAGGCATCGTATTATGGCCCAAAAGGGTATGATATGAGCCATGAAGTCAACACACCAGGCTGGTTCAAAATTTAAACAATGAATTTTGAACTTTTAATGATACCATTGCATTGAAAGATGGAATAACTGTAACAACTAGGATGAAAAGGTCTGTTTTCAACTCTTCAGGGCAAAATATGAGCATTTTGCAGTTGATTCTGGATTTTTATTTTTATTTGCAAAAAAAAAAATGAAGCGGCGAATCCGTTAACCAAGAAATTAAATTGGTGTGGCCTAAGCTTCAGTTTGTTCATAGGACATACTGTAATTTCATTTACTTTTGCAGGGATAAAATTCTCAGGAGGGGAAAGGAGGGTTTCATGGTGTTTTAATTGTAAGTTTGCAGTTGGAACAATTCTGAAGTAGCTAGTGGTGATACAATAGAAACACATGTTCAAGGTGTTATGATTTCATGGTGCAAAGGTTTTCATGATTTACAATATCAAAACCAAGTGACTAAGTGATCGTGTTCAGCTATCTCACCTTGTAGCAGATCTGCTACTGTGTTGAGTAGGTAGTTAAGGAACTCATGTGCATCCTGCTGCATGTAGTTGTCAAATAACTCTGTATGGATAAAAGAAAGACATGAAACTGTGATTCTAGCCACCCTTGTACTGGTCAAGCCTCTATTTATATTTTCTTCTTTTTGAAATAGAAGGCAACGAATTCTGTGGGGAGGGACACCATAGGGATCTAGAAATTTAAACTACTTGAACATATCATCCATAGCCAAATCATGAAGCACCTAGAAAGTTACAGTATATTAACGGATTACCAGCATGGATTCAGAGCCAAACGATCCACAGAAACACAGCTTATACTAACAGTCCATGACATAGCTGGCGCACTAAACAGTAAACGGCAGGTAGATTTAGCAATACTTGATTTCACTAAAGCCTTTGATAAAGTCCCCCATGGCAGGCTCATCTCAAAACTGGAGTATTATGGAATCCAAGGCCCTACGCTGAATTGGTTAAAGGCTTTCCTGACCAACAGGGAGCAAACAGTAGTGGTTGAAGGGAAGGCGTCGGCTCCAGTTAAAGTAGCGTCTGGGGTCCCTCAAGGAACCGTCCTGGGGCCATTGCTCTTTCTCTTGTATATAAATGACCTACCAGATCAGCTTGACTCAAATGTGAGGTTATTTGCCGATGACTGTCTATTGTATGTAGAGCTTTCTACACAGACCGACTCACAACTTCTCCAAAAAGACCTGAACACCCTGGAAGAATGGCAAAGCAAATGGCTCATGCAGTTTAATCCCGAAAAATGCTACATTATGCACATAACAAACAAACGAACACCACATGCAACTAGCTACCAGTTTTGTGGTCAGGCTTTAGCAACCACAAAAATCCATCCGTATCTGGGCGTCACGCTGACAAGCGGACATGTTAATAATATCACAACTAAGGCGAAACAGACATTGGGAGTGATTAAACGTAATCTGTGGGCATGTCCAACGAGAGTAAAATCACTTGCATACACGTCACTTGTAAGACCGAACCTAGAATACGCTGCGACAGTATGGGATCCATATACAAAGAAAGACAAAGACAAATTGGAAAGGGTACAGAATCAAGCTGCAAGATTCTGTATGAACAACTATGTAAGAGGTGCTAGTGTCACGGAAATGAAAAGAAACCTACAGTGGACCTCACTTGACGACAGAAGAAAGATGTCTAGACTATGCATGATGTACAAAATGACTAATAAACTGGTGGATGTCCCAACTACTAAGTACCTAATACCAGCTCAGAAGAGAACAAGAAATAGCCACGCATTCAAGTACCAGAGTTATCAACCAAGGATTGAGGTGTTCAAGAATTCATTCTTTCCTAGAACTATCGCAGAGTAGAACTCACTGTCACCAAGTACAGTAGGGGCACTGTCAATAGATAGCTTTAAACAATGTCTAGAGCTAGGAGTTCAAGGGTTAGGTGTAACAAGTCGATCGGTGTAATATAGCCAGCTGCCGCCGCGCCGCGTGCCTGCGAAGCTGGTGTGTTACGCCGAAAGGCGGTTATACCGGCTATACAGATACAGATACAGATACAGAAAGTGGTCTCCCCAGAAATTTTTAGGGGAGAGGTGCTCCCTAATCAGTTGATGAAGAATCAGCAAATTTTCATGAAAATACTAAGAGAAAACCCTAATTTGAACATTTTGGGAGAGGTGCTAGGACTTTTGGGAGAGGGGGAGCACTCTTGCTTTGAACATTGCTTGGGGAGAGCCTTGCTCAAACTTCAGTCGCTCATCTGGGGAAGGTCTTACCATTTTCTTTTCTCAACCTGGCAATGAACTTCTTGGGCGCGATGACGCCGACTTTCTTCTTCTGCGTGGCGATGGAGTGGAAGAGGTCGGACAGACAGGTGAGCAGCGTCTCCTTCTTCTTGGGCTGTGCCTTGTACTGCAGGACCTTCTCCCGGAACGGCCGGCAGAAGTACAGCGCTTGGAGCACTGAGTTACAGTAACATGTGTTCCCAAACTGTGGACAAGGTGGAACACCGTCAATCGTTTTATGTTCTTGGGGACTTAATACTTACATATGTATGTATATTTTCTTAGGTCAAGCAAAAAAAAATTGAGTTTCTGGTTTCAGTCCTGAAAAAATTAGGGTCGGTAGGTAGGGACTATCTTTTTTTTTTAATCAGACTTTGGCACTCTCTACTCTCATCTGCCGAATAAACATACCCCCCGGAATAAACGTACCCCCCCGGACAAATCTTCAAAATCAAATAAACATACCCCCGGAATAAACGTACCCCCCGGAAAATTACCAAAATTGACGGGTAACCTGTGTCTCTTGTACTAAAATGCGCCCTTACTGATATATGCACAAATCTTTAACTGTTATTTGCAATTAGGAATTTAAATAGACAAAAAAAAAGAGCATTTAATATTTCGTATTTTGATAAGCACCACCCATGACAATAGAACATTCAGACGAATTTACGCACGCGGTGATTGCAAAAACCGGCCCGAAAATGACAAGTTTCTCGCTACAATACGCGTTTATAAATGTATTCACGTCGATGATTTGTCAATTTTTTTGACACGAAGTTGAAAAAAATTACTGGTTTTCAAAAAATTAATAAACGTACTGTGCAAAATAAGAACGTACTGGGTGGATGTTTGGGCAATGGCCAAAAAAAAAATAAACGTACCCGTATGTTTATTTGGCAGATGAGAGTAGTGATCCAACTTATACAGTTATAATACTTTAACAAAGTAGAACTTGCATGAAGACACTTGTATTTTCAATGTCAATGTTGGAAAACTGATTCTTCAATGTTTCATCACTCAGGTGTCAGATCATGGAGCTAGAAAAGGTTGATCAGCTCTTAAACATATATGTCCTTTCAGGGGTACACCCAAAAAAAAGGCTAGGGTCAGTAGTTTTTCCAGGGTCGGTCGGGAAACAGAAAACACAACATTTTTTCCTAGGCCTTATGCAACGTGATAATACCCTTCTTCTTGGAACATAGTACCACAACAACATTGCTAATAATTTACATTACATGTCAGCCACACATTGAGTGTACCCTATAAAAATCATGTATGTCAAAGATTGACCACACCCACTGTTAGACTGTGATTCTGATTGGTCAATAAATGATTGGATGATCTCCATTCAAAAGATGTGATAAAAGGTATGAGCTGTGAGGAAAGGTATGAGCCTACAAAACAATGTCCCGAAAAGTAAGAATTTGCCCAAACACACTGAGCCTTCTGAATAAGAGTTTTGGGATCTTCTACTTTATGATGAAATACCGAAGGTTCCTCCATGTACAGACATTCTTCGTCATGTGTGACAACAGTTGTCTTAAGAAATGTTTTGCGTTGTTAGCTTGCCATGTTTGAAGTATACATGTTTGTTACTCACGTTCACCAGTCCAAAGTAGTGTTCGTTCACCGGGAACTGATCCGAACCAATCTCCTTCTCAAGCTGAGACGCATTTGCTCCCTGCAAACAAGTAAACAAACAAACATAATTACGGACATTTGCATTTATTTTGCACCATTGCGTGAAAAAAAACAACAACTGTAATTCACAGGTGGCTGAGTTCAACAGAATTAAGAAGGTTGATATTACATCTTCACCTGGATTGATTAAGATCGAGGAAGTTTATCCCATAATTAAGCTTAGTGCAGTCTTAATCATATCTAATGTCATATCTTGTAAAAAAACATTTCTGATAAAACAATCTATATTTGATCCAAATATTAGGACAGTGACAGTAAATATATTTCGTTCATGACGTTGCAATATGACATCCAAAACAATCATTCGCACATAACAAAGCTTTCTTTACGGCTTTCTGTCCGAATATGTGTTATAATAACATTATATTAACATGTACATAGCTTGCAAAAAATGCCCCCCACCCCCCGTCTCGGTCCGCCCCCAAAACAACAACATCTGAACAGATCACTACAAGTGCTAGAGGGGCATCTTAGAGAAAACGCACGACTTTCTTTCGGCCTGAAGCTTGCTACGTTCGAGATGAAGTCAACAATGAAATTTCGACCTTGAAAACTGTCCATTTCTTGCGATTATAAACCCTGCAAGGAAAATGAATAAGTAGGTGTCCACATTTCCCACCATTTTTTGGCCTGTTATATTAAACGGCGGTGCATGGTTTTAGAGAGTAGGGATAGAGCTACGATGTACTAGAAGATTCCCAAGGCTGGTGCGTGTTATCTAGAGCTGCCCTGTACCGATGTTAGAGAAAAACAGACGGTTTTACCATGTTGACTACGCAATGCATCTCTCCAGTTCCTCAGGACCTCACAGGCTGTCTGCCATCTTAGTGCGACCAAGACTACAAAGGTGTAGATTATTTTTCACGAATAAGTCCACTCTGGATCGTATATGATACTATAAATGCAACAATGTTCCATTTTACGGTATGTTATTTCCAAACATAGACGTTGTTTTACGAAGCTAGTATTCTGCTTCTGCTAAAATAGCACAGTTTTAGCTAGGTTTGTAAAATAATTATCTACCTACGGGGTCTTGGTCTATGTCTGTTCCATTTGGGGAGCGCCCTGTGACTACTCTCCAAGCAGAGGTTTTGGGTTATTTTTGGCGTGTTTTTAGGCTTTTTTTATCGGGGTTTCTTTTTTGCACTGGAATTTTGTTGGGTTGGGTGAAAAAAATTCCAGTGTAGAAAAGAAACCACGATAAAAAGCATAAAAACACGCCAAAAATAAGCCAAAACCCAAAGAGAGTACCTGTGACCTCCTTGCTGTGAAAAGTGTGATGCTCACGTTGTGATTTCCCTGACGGAACGTAGGCGGCACATATTTTTTACGTACCGTATTTGGGTAAAAGGCACAGGTTACTCTTACAATTCATGTCGTTTTGCCCATTGATTTACAAGAAGGCTTCTTAATCTCTTTATATAAATTTTCAAAAACAGGGTTGACAAATAATTGAAATATGAATCTTCTAGAGAACCAAACGAACCCGTTAGCAGACCAAAAACGTACAGAATTTTATGCAATAAAGAGCACAAAATAAAAGCAAAAAAAATCATCATGATATGTGATGTACTCTTTTCTCCAGAAAATATTAAGATATCATCCAGGAGAAATGAAACCGCATCTCAAATCGCGCGCTAGTTTTACAAGTAGTGTGACCTGAACCGGAAATAAAACCTTTCAGTAGTTTTTTTTTGCTACCTGTACATTATACATAATTATGTATAATATGCAATAATTGTACATAATGAAATGTTATAAGAATGCAGAAAGTTCGTGTATAACCTAAAATACAACAGCAAATTTTACCTGCACGGATGTTGATCACGTGACCCCCATGCTCGTCCTTTTTTGACGGCGGCCATCTTGAGAAAGGTACAAGTGGGAACCTCTCCCTAAAAATAGCCAAAATCTTGTCATATTCTCGCATTCACCACCATCGAAGCCACAAATTGTAATACCAAGAGACGATAGGATCTTCCTACACCGTTAATTTCGCCAGGTACCGATCTAAGAAAGTCCGGAGTGGCCACATGTGGCAGGCCCTCTACTGACATGGCCGCCCTGGCCCTGGCCTCTGGTTCAGTAGCCGGCTCAACTAAATTATCGGGATGAAAGGAAACCAGTTCTATGGTTTTTCAGACATAAGTCGAACGTTAAGAAACACACAATTTTGGTTATCGTACCACTTCTAATATAGTTTCAGGTACTAAGATATTAGTAAATGTTACGAGTTTTACAGTACTCAAATTTGTAAAAGTACATGCAACGTGTAAAGCCAGAAATATATTCATTTTTTATAGTTTGGCATTTTGAAATGCAGTCAAATGATTGCTCCGTTGCAGAAATGATCCATTATGTTTGAATAACTAGTTACCATTTAACATTTGTGCACAAGTGATGTGCCCCAAAACACACGTGTGTGCACAGGCAAACATGGAATCCTTTCCCTCTTGTTGCAGTTTCATTCCATGTAGTCTTTGTAGAATAAAACTAAAAGAACAATTTATTTCTCATTTCAGCTGAAAGATGACGAACGGCCATGGTTATCGCCGCGGTACGCGGTATATGTTCAGCCGCAAATTCAGGGCACGTGGTAAGTATTTCGTCTCAAGATACAATAGGAAAAAATAGATAAGATATTCGCATACTAGTAACTTTTTTTCTTGTACCCAAGTCGTTCTATTGTTTGATGGACATGAAAAAAGTCTGTACAAATACATGTATAGTACATAGTATAAGTATAGGCAAATATGGCATTGTTACCGCAAAAATTTAATATTTATTGAATTCCCTACCAAGCTCGTCTGTTGTTACTTTGATATAAAAAAAATCTGTAAATTTCCTACTGAAGTTTACAGTCACAAGATAGTTGAACATTACAGCCACAGAACTAAAATGGTTGCAACATTTTCGTCCCCCTGTAGGTCCGATCCATCTGTCCACCTACCTCCATGTCTACAAGCGCGGTGATATCGTGGACGTCAAGGGCACGGGCACCGTGCAGAAGGGCATGCCTTACAAGGCCTACCACGGTCGCACGGGGCGGATCTTCAACGTCACAAATCACGCTGTTGGTGTCATCGTCAACAAGAGAGTAGGGTAAGTCTCATCTTACAATTACTACTGAATTAGGGAATAAGAGCAAGGTTCTGTCCTGGCTCTGTATTTTCATTGATGTATGTTAGACATCCAGGTAATGAGTTACACAAGCAACTGGATAGGTTTAACTGTTAAGTCATTTCAAGTAGAATCCACTACTTTTCGTCAATGACAAAAGATATTGTGAAAACTGTTGGACATTTCAAGTATCTACTACCTGAAACAACAGTTTTCGAAATCTATCCAGTTGCTTGAGTAACAATTTCCTTCTTCAACTCTTAAACTGTTTATACCAGAAAGCAGGGAGAGTTTTTCAGGCCTTTTTTTTAAAGGTTGTACAGAATTCTGAAATAAGTAAAAACTGATAGAGAAGAAAGTTTGCTGAGTTTTGTATCCCTGTGTTTGGCAGGAACCGCATCATCCCGAAGCGCATCAACCTGCGTGTGGAGCACGTGAAGCACTCCCGCTCCAGGGAGGACTTCCTCAAGCGCGTCAAGAAGAACGATGAGTTGAAGAAGAAGCACAAGGAAACCGGCGTCTACAAGAACTTGAAGAGAGAGGTGAAAGATTCCTTGTCATTTTCCCATTGCAGATTCTACTGTGTTCCATTCCTTACGTCTTACCATGTCTGATTTAAACTTAATTTAACTTTTGTGAGACCTCAGACTGTAGATACATGTACAGGTCTGAATCAATCTTCATCCTTGACTAAGTGAATTACTAGTATTACAAGCATTGCCATGTCTCTGAGTTGAACCTCTACATCTTACTGTATAGCTGAACTTTAACCCTTATGTGTATGTCCTTTGTTGTCTTCCTGCAGCCCGTTGGACCCCGCCCAGGTCACATGGTACGCACCGCCAACAACGTGCCCCAGCTGGTGGAACCCATCCCATACGAGTTCATCGCATAGTTCTGACACGTCTTGGAGATATAATAAAAACAGACAAACCTTTCCCACAGTGTTCTGTATGTCTTAAATTTACTTAATTAACTGCATTTCCATAGTTATTTTCACATACTACTGAATTTTTGGATTTTTTCGGGGGAGCCATTACAAATTCGGATGGCACCCAGGCTATGACAGGAAGTTAGGTCCTGGGAAATGTTCTCATTTCCTTCAAGTTCCTGCATTTTGTATGTCTGTTGCCTTATGTGAGTCAGTGGGAAAATACATAGACAGAATTAGTGAGGAATTTATAAACACGAAATTCACAACAACTCCAAATACATAACTTCAAGTTCAAGTTGTACATCTTTGATTTTTTTTGAAGAAGAGAATGTGGGAGCCCCATATAACTAAATAGGATGGCACCTAAATGTTAAATATCCAAAATATTAACTGCATGAACAGGAGAAAAACAAGACGAGTTTTATGCAAAAGTGTATTCCAGATTGACTTTATTCACTTATTGCCCATAGTATTACCTCTAAGGCCATGTTGATTTGATTATATGGATGACATCCGCGCGCGCATGAATTTTCGGCCGTTTCCAAAAAAAAAAAAGTTTTCAACCATACTGTAAATCGTGCAAAACAGTTGCTAAATGAGCAGAAATATACCATAAGTTGCAAGGAAAACATTTAGAAACGATACCAATGTCGTAGAATGCCAAAATCAAAGGAAAAAAGACAAAAATGTAAAGAAATGAATTCGAAGAGTAGATTATTCGCCATAACATATTCTGTGCCATTTGTTCAACCTTCATGACCACGTAGATTTCATAGTGAAAGCAACTTTTTTTTTGCAAAACTTTTCTTTTATTCGCACGCGCGCATCAGTTTTGGGGTTCCCAGAGGATGTCATCCATGTAATCAAATCAACATGGCCTAACGTAACATAACCATACACCCTCTTTTCCATACACCCTTCTAGTACAATCTTTGACAAATTGGATGCATTTTCCTCTTTATTGACAATTTCATTTACTTCTATTGCAATGAATAAGAACCCACCAATGTTGGAACTTTTTGTAAAAGTGGCTGAGACCTGTACAGAAATTTTTCTCTGCAAAAAGTTCTCTAACACCAGATGCTTAGCCATTTCACAAATTTCAAAGGCATCAATTTACAATACATGTACTAAGTTTCAGAATTTTGACATACTTGGTATTATGCTTTAGCATACTAGTATTTTGTTGTAACTGTAACATTTTTCCAACATGACAATATCTTTCTAAAGCCAGCATCACACTTGTCATAGTGTTACATGAACATGTGACCCTGTTCAGCATCATGAAAAACACAGGCACAATGACAATCATTTATACATCAATCAGTAACAAAAGTATTTTCCCTTCATGTACAATTTCATATGATACTTTCCAGTTACTACCGGTACTGCAACGTAATCGTTTTATAGTTCCCCCTCTGGCCACACCAATTTAATTTCTTGGTAAACGAATTCGCCCGCTTCATTTTTTTCTGATCCACAAATAAAAATAAAAATTCAAAATCAACTGCAAAATTCTCATATTTTGCCCTGAACAGTTGAAAACAGTCCTTTTCATCCTAGTGGTTACAGTTATTCCATCTTTCAATGCAATGGTATCATTAAAAGTTCAAAATTC